>NC_028642.1:47768181-47895505 GCF_001406875.1 Solanum pennellii | reverse complement strand
TTATTTTAGCTTCTTAGAATACTCTTAGTTTAGTAATTTGATCATAGATGTTCTTGTGGTGATGACTTCCAGATTTTGGGGAATAATAGATGTTGAATTTTAGAAGTTATTGAATTGGTTTTTATTAATGAGTTTAAGTCTTCCGCATTACTTTCTGTTGATATTAAATTGAAACGATAGGGCTTAGATTGGTTGGTTCGCTCACATAGGAGGGTAAGTGTGGGTGCCAGTCGCGGCTCGTTTTGGGTCGTGACAAATATTTTGAAAAATGACCATAATTAATACTAATAAAGATAAGCTGTGAAGGGGTCGTTTGGTTGTCATGTTTGGGATAACTTATCCACCATTTATATCATGATGATGCGATAAGTTATCCCACGATAGCTAACCCAGGATAACTAATTCTGGGATAACTTGTTCCCAACCAAACGATCCCTTAAGAGATAAATTATATTTTAATTTTTAAAAATTGAACAAGTAAAAATGATAGTATATAAAAAAAATAATGAAAAGATAAAATAATAATTCATGTTATTATTTATAAAAAAAAAACAATAAATTTCTCCTAATTTGTTAAAATGAAAGAATAATTATATATACCTAATCCCATTAAGAATTGTCATTGACTGTAATATACATGAAACTTCTGAGATAAATGTTCTAGTCTTAAACTTTTTTGCTTTCATAAATAAATCATAAATTAATTTTGATATAAACTATAATATAAAATATTTAAAGTTATTTACAAAACAATATACTATGTATATAATTTATCGGTTTTTCTAAACAAAATTAAAATCAAACCAATGCTATTAATTTTAAAAATTTAAAATCAAGTCAAATCAAATCCAAAACATAATAGAATCGATTTGGTTTCAGTTTTATCCGAATCGTGAAGACCTCTGATGTTATGGTGGTTGAATGGAAATTCACGAAGTTAGAGGGACGAAAAGAGAAATTTCAAGGAGCTATTTGCTAAATATGAAGGACTGAAAAAAAAAAAAGAATTAGCTCTACGTTACTGTTTGCGCGTACATGTTTCGCTCACTCTCTAATTGGGCGCGTGGGTAAACGATGAAAAGATTTGTCTTAAATACAAATAATTAATTAATTGTGAAAAAAAAAACAGCTGCGAAATTCCAAAAAAAGAGCTCAAAATTATCATCGAAGCATCAGAGAGACAATCCAATCCCCCCTTTCCCCATTTTCCTCTCTGTGTTTCTCTCTCTAAAACAACCAATCTCAAAGACCCCACAAATCTCTCCTTTAAACCCCTTCTTCCTCAGCACAACCAAAAACCCAATTTCTCACAGCAATGCCAGCTTCCTCCTCAGGTGCATACAAAAAACCCTCTTCTTTTTGTTCATAAATATGTATTTTTTTTTGATTTTTTTGTGAAATTTGATTTGAAAATGGTTGATTTTTGTGTTGGAATTTGATGGATCCATGTGTTAGGAATTGATATAGGAGAAGCTAACTAGTTGTTGTTGTTGTTGTTGCTGTAGAGACGAGGAATAGATGGAGGAAGAGAAAGCGGGAGCCATTAATTTCGAGGAAATCGAAGAACCAACATGATGATGACGGGTTTGAAGATGAGGAGGATGAGGAAGACATTGAACAGCAGGAGATGGAAGATGAACATCAAAACCCTAACAATTCAGTGGATCGAAGTTACTCTTCTGTTGAGTTGGTGTCAGAAAGTAGGGACCGGATTAATGAGTTTCCTTTGGTAGTGAGACGAGCCGTGACTCGGCCTCATTCATCTGTGCTGAATATTGTGGCAACAGAGAAGGCTGGGTTGAGTGGGGAGAGCAGACAAAGTGGGTTGGTTTTGGAGAACATATCGTATGGGCAGCTTCAGGCGCTTTCAGCTGTGCCTGCAGATAGTCACTCTTTGTTGACTGAGGAAAGAGGCGGGGAAGGTAGTGGGAGTGGTTCATATGTCATCACTCCTCCGCAGATATTGCCGGGGCGTGGTGTTATTAAGCATTATGGTAGTGCAGGTCGAATCCATGTTGTGCCAATGCACGCAGGTACTCATACAATGTGCTTATGGTGAAATTTTCTTGCATATCATTTCCATAGTTGATGGAACTTTTTATGCTTTTAAGTATTAAAATTCTTGTTTGCTGGTGAATAATGATTTTGAGCTAGAAATGATAAGACCCTGAGATAGTGATATGCGTAAGATCTGTAGTATGCATTCTTTGTTGGCAATCTGAAAAGGTCAACTGTTGGAAGTTTCTTAATTGTACTGTAGAAGTTTTGCATTTTCTGTCAGGACTTAACTACTTTTGGGAAATAAGGTAGTTGCTTAGTCCAATGATATTATTATTATTGTCATTATTATTATTTTTCGAAGGACAATTATGATCATTGGATTAATAACTTCCTAATTTGTTGATTTTTAAGAAATGAAGCAATCTCTGACCTTAGTATCTAGGGTTACCGGCAGTAATTCTATCAAATCAGTATGTCTGCTGGCAATTGGACTTTAAAGAGGTGTGGTAGACACTGTTGGAATTTTAAGAATCTCCTTCCACTTCCTTTTGAGTATTGCTGTCCTTCCAGTTCAAAGATAACGTCCTTCACCAGGACTGCATCTTATAGAATAATTGATAGGTCAGAAGAGGTGTATGTGATATCTCACAGGAAAAATATAAATCTCTACAAGTTATT
The DNA here is from genome assembly GCF_001406875.1 of Solanum pennellii. Taxonomy (NCBI): domain Eukaryota; kingdom Viridiplantae; phylum Streptophyta; class Magnoliopsida; order Solanales; family Solanaceae; genus Solanum; species Solanum pennellii. The sequence continues at coordinate 47,892,826 of NC_028642.1, read as the reverse complement.
AGCTACGCAAACAAGAACTTGGAATCCTCTTATGTACTTTACTGTCCAAGTCTAATTCTGATGGCATACTTGTGAAATAGATTCTAGAAGAAACTTACCAAGCTAAACACTTTTTTTGTCCAACTGAATTGAAGACATGAATTCTAAGATTTGCATGTGTAGACTGTGGGTGCCGTAGTAAACTTATCTTACTTAGAATCCGTAGATTAACATCTGCCATTTTCTATCAATGTTATTTTTTTGCATGCACTTTGTAAAATTAATTATAGAATAGCCTCTTGAATCACCCAGATTTATCTCGAGGGGTGAGTGGCAGGTACCAATGTCTCCTTATATTCCAATGGTGCTTTGTCTTTGACGAAGTTGCCTAGATTGCTAGGGGTATCAGTCTTGGAATAAGAAGTCTGTCTCTTGGCTAGGCTCAAAGAAAATGATCGTCCCTATAAGTGGATTTTTGGGAATCTGAATTCGCTTAGTCACTAGGAAATCACACTTAGGACTTTGGTTCAGTGGTGAAGACGCAATCTGCATTAGACACACGTAATGGGTTTGAACACTGTCACAATCAAAGCCTGGTATTTAAGTTGGGAGGAAGGTAGATGCGGCAGGTTCGTACTCGAAGTTTCAAGCCTATGCGACAACTTGGCAGGTCAGAAGTCCACTGGGAATTTTTTCGATATGAAAAAAATGGAAATTCTATGCTTGGCATTGATGGTGCATTTGACTTGAGTGAAGTACAAAGTATTTCTGGATACAAGCATACCTGCTGCTATAGAGTATAGTATAGAGTAGCATTCTTGGATTTAAATTTGGATAGAGTAGCATTCTTGGATTTATATTTGGATTATGTTCTGTGTCACTTTTGAGACTACATGGTGGCTTAGTACTCCATTGCAGTACTTTTTAGATTAAAATTGATATCTTCTTAAAATGAATGTCGTCTGCGTTGCTCATGGTATCCATGTGTAGGTCAGTTACTGCTTAAAAACCTTGTACTGGTGTCTTGTTTATGTATTTTTGTTTATGGTCTCAGATCTCTGTCTAATTGGCCCTTTGTTATTCCTGTGCAAGCAGATTGGTTTTCACCTAATACCGTGCACAGATTGGAAAGACAAGTGGTGCCACATTTTTTCTCTGGGAAGTCAGCTGAACATACACCCGAAAAATACATGGAATGTAGAAATTGTATTGTTGCAAAGTACATGGAGTCTCCTGTAAAGCACTTGTCAGTTGATGATTGCCATGAAATAGTAGGTGGTATTAGTGCTGATGATGTAACTCGAATTGCAAGATTTCTTGATCATTGGGGGATCATCAACTACTGTGCTGTTCCTCCTAAAGATGAGGCTCAAAAAGATGGCACATATTTGTATGAGGACACAAACGGTGATCTCTGTGTTCCAGCAGCTGGTTTGAAGTCTATTGACAGCTTAGTCCAATTTGACAAGCCTAAATGTCGGCTGAAGGCTAAAGATATTTATCCTGAACTTGAGCGTGACTGCGATGACGACTCTGATTTTGACAACTCAATCCGAGAAATCTTGTCTGAAATTAGATGCAATTGTTGTTCTCGGCCTGTTTCACTAGCGCATTATCAGTCACAGAAAGAGGTATATCACACATCTACTCTTGTCTTTATTTGCTGGTTATGGCTTATATTGAAGAATCAGTAAATGCTTGTTAAGTTCTTTCAGGTATCTCTTGATGGAACAAATTTTCAATGCCTTATCTGCTATTGTGGAGAGAAGAGAGTAGTTACTTTGAGAGCTTTAAGTACTCTGTAATAGGCATATGTGTTGTTCATTTGGTGTTAAAGAAATTGTACGTGCAGTAAAAATTTCTCATTGCTTGAATGCACGATAAGTTACCTTCTTGATCAGGCGAGAAGAAGACCAATATCGGCTTTTAGTCCCTTTGCCACTATTGTCTGGTAGAGAGATGCGGTATTCCATAAGATCTTGTGCTGTTTACTGATGTGTCAGAATTAGATTTTTCTGTTACCAGAGCTTTAGCAAAGATTTTGTGAAAAGATTAACAAAAGAAGGAAAAACATTAAACTAAGAACTTTTCTTGCTAGCATAAAAGGATATTTGAGATTATGAATTTTTTTCTCTGAGCAACATCATTTGGGGCAGAAATTTATGTGCGACCAATAAGTTTTCATTTCATTTGGCTCATAGGCGTTGAATTACATGACTTCTTTTGATGAATTATATTGAGTGGTGGATGCCTTCAACACTGACTTGCTTTTTCTTTGACAGATGGATATTCTATTGTGTTTGGATTGCTTCCATGAGGGTAGGTTTATTGCTGGTCACTCTAGCTTGGATTTTGTCAAAGTGAGCTCTATGAAAGATTATGGAGATCTAGATGGAGATACTTGGACTGACCAGGAAACACTATTGCTTCTCGAGGGAATGCAACTCTACAATGAAAACTGGAATCAAATTGCAGAACATGTTGGCACCAAGTCAAAGGCACAGTGCATCCTTCATTTTGTCCGCCTGCCTTTGGATGGTGCCGCATTAGACAATATTGAACTTCCAGGTGCATCTGGTCCCTCTAGGTCTAAGACAGGTGAAGATCGTAATAAATCTCATTCAACTTTGAATGGGAATCTTGCAGGTGAGACAGTGGACTCTCATTTCTCTTTATTATATATGATCACAATGCTGAATCTTTAATACTCTTGCTTCATCCTGTTATGATGTAGGACCAAGCACTGGAAACCTTGATTCTGATAGCAAATTTCCATTTGAGAACTGTGGAAATCCAGTAATGTCCCTGGTAGGACTTTGTTATTGTCACCCTGCTCTTATGAAATGTTTTTTCCTCTTGTTCATATGAAGATATTTTAATTCCTAGTTTCTGCAAGGATATCTGTTGATTCTTGAGGAATGTTGCCTTCATTTTGTCGGGTGGGGAATGACATGTCACTAGTTTATAACCCAAATATGTTATTTGTTTTCTGTAGTTTGTTTCTCTTTTAGTATACTTTTCCCTTTTTGGTTCATCTCTCTCTGCGTGAAATCGTGGAGGGCGATGGATTTCCTTTAGAGCTTTAGAGGGTGTTTGGGTAAGCTTATAAGCTAGTTAAACCAACTCATAGACACGTTTTGACTTACCCTACTTTGTTGCTGTCTACCAAATGTGCCTATATGCGTAGTACTTATTAGCCAAAAGTCATAGTTTGTTCCCCCACCCCCAACATATGACTTTCAGCTTATTAGCACTTATCTTTTACCAATATTATGCTATGTTATTCCTATTAATTTTTGTAACCCCTGAAATTTCCTTCCCAAAACAACACCTCCTTCCTCTCCATTTCATTGTTGTCATTTGTCATTTTCCATTTAGAGATGCTTCTAATATTTTAATTTTGAAAGTACCTATAGGGCATTTCAGTCACTTTACAAGAATAAAGTGCTTGTTGGACTTTCTACCACGCACACTAACAGCTTTTAATCTTTTTCACCAGTTCTATCTCATACACAACAAGTTATGAAATATATTTTGTAATCAGCTTCAACAAATTTTGTAAGAATCTGTAGTTGTAATGGTTGAAAGCAAAGGTGCAAGGCTGCCAAAAAAAAAAGGCATTCATAGATCAATAGAAAAAGTATGTCCCTTTTCTTTTAGAGGGATCCTATCAGATCTATCAGTACCTGTTTCACTTTCACTGGTTAAATTTTGTTTACATGAAAGATAAAACAAAAGTAAACAATTTATCTTGATCTTTTGAATAGAGCCTTCTTTGTCTTCAAAGCACCTCATATGCCTTGCTCCAATTAGACGACATACAACAAGGCATAGTGTACCACCATTTCCTTTCTTCTTGTTCTTACCCTTGATGTTTTAGCTTTTTAGAAACCCAGCTGTCTCTCTGGGCACTCCATTTAAGTCCTACCATGTTAAGCAGCAGTTGCATTATTGATCAGTGATGTAGCAGTGTAAAAACAAATGATCTATGCTCTCTGAACTGGATCCACACAAAAGCACCTGTATCACTGTCGGTATCCTCTTTTTTTGGTTATTTCAAGCTTGCTTTATGAACCACCAACCATGAGAATTATATGTCCTTGTAAGAAGCATAAGTTTCCCAGATCTGTTTCCAAAGCCAAAAATTATTCTGACGTCCTCCTGAAATCAAACTATCACAGCGAGTTCTCACTGTGAATTTACCTCTGCTTTCAGCTTCATCCTGTACTGGCATTGTGACAGACTTCAGAATTTTCCAGAATCAGTAGCAGTTTAGCATGTCTACCCATCTCCAAACCATTCAAATTCCTCCTAGAGTTGAGATTCCAACCATCATTACTTCTATTGGACACTTGCTTCTGGCATCAAAGATGGTCTATGTATACAGAAAAACTCTTTTAGAGGGGAGCATGAGCGATCCAGCAGTCATTCTTTAACTTCCTTCCGTCCATCCCATCTTTGAAACTAAGGTTGCCCAATAATGTTGCCAGAGATTCCTCTAAATCTAGCACTTCAAGAGATGTTTACAGCGATAAAGATGTGGCACCTGAGTCTAACTCAACCACAAAAGCTAGCTCATGAGGGGAGGTTTGTCCAAGCCCATATAAGGAGACCAATTTCCAATCCTTCTATCGATGTGGGACTTCTTAACACTCCCCCGCATGCCCATACCTCAATTGGAGCGTGAACACTTCTAAATGGGGGCCCAACATCAATGAACAACAATTTGAGATGAGCCTGACTTTAATACCATTTTAAATTAGGTCTTAGGCCTAACTCACACCCCAAAAGCTAGCTCAATGGGAGGAGGATTGCCCAAGCATTATAAGGAGTCCACCCATCTCATTAATCACCAATGTGAGACTTTTGTCAATCTTTAACAACTTTAGTACTGCAGGGATCATCAACTCCATACTTCTCATTAACTACTACTTTCTGTAAAAACCTTGTTCTTCAGATATGAAAATCCACATCCATTTCAACACCAAGTTGTTTTTGTGTTGCTTCAAGTTTCCAATTCCCAGTCACTCCTCTTCTTTACTAACTAAATTAGTGGTCCATTTTACTAGGTGAGAATCCCCCTTTCACTATTCTCTTGCCATAAGAACTCCCTCCTTAAATTATCCAATCTTTTTCAACCTTAGCAGGTAGTGGAATAAAGACATTACATAAGTTGTTAACGAGTCAAGCACAATATTTATCAGAACTAGTGGAAATCAGCTTCAACACTTCAACTACTTTTAATCAAAGCTTCGACTCCTAAAATTTCTTTTAGTCAACTACAATAATACCATTTCAACACATGCCTTTTTAGTTCAGTTATTTCGTTGGGATAGGTTGGTAGAGAACTAGGCTATCCTTGTTCAGTTGTTTGTCTAACTTGCTGAAGGTTCCCATAATCCCCCTTTGGTGAGATAATTGTCAAAATAGAAGTTAGCAGATGAACTATATATGAGAAACATTAATGCAAGTCTTCCACATGAGTTGTTTTCCTAAAAAGATCTTTCACAATGGTAAAAATGTTGAAGCAATGAAACACGTAGGAATTCATTATGATGCTTTTTAACAGCGAAGATTCAGAGTTGAATTTTTGATAAAACTAAAATGTCTAGGTATATTCCTTTTTGTTCGGGGTGGCCCAGTGATTTGGGCTTGGGACTTCCTTGTTGGAGGTCTCAAGTTCAAAACCCCTTGCCAGCAAAAGCAAGGGGTTTGCCTTCCGGGTCAAGCTCGTCGCACTTGGCTTGCCTAGTGCGGGTTACCTCTCCTATGTGGTTTGCGAGCTATTGCACGGGAGCGGGCTTTTACCATGTGCGCACTCAAAGGGTAGCGGCTGCGGAAATTCCTTGTCATAAAAAAAAATCTATCTGCTGTTATCTATTCACTGTTTCATTCAACTTACTGGCATGATCCATCAGATCCCAAAATATTAACTAGTACATACTGCATATGCAACTGTACATGGCTTCATATTATTTAAGGGAAGGCCTTAGCAGCCCTGTCAATATTGAGGCTCTGGACCTGGAACTACCTGTTCTCAGTTTCAACTTTAATAGAGAGATTTTGCTAAGTTTGAAGTGGTTAGTGTCTTGATTCTCTTACAGTCTTACTCTCTTACTTGTATATCTCATTCTGAGTCCTTCTCCACTGATTGATGGGTGTAAATATTGCTTATAATAACATTTTGCTTTATAATTGGTCACCTCTCCTTGGTCTTTTCATGACTTGTGATATATTAGAATTTTTTGATGTGTGCATTATTAAGCAGCTGTTCAGATTACATTTAAATTGACTTTGCCATACCATCTAAGTTATAGACAGTGGAGTGCTGAGGACCCTTATTCTGAGGTAGCAACAAAAAGAAGAATTTTTTAGCTCTCTGTTGTTATCTGTAGGTTGCTTTTCTGGCATCTGCTGTTGGACCGAGAGTTGCTGCAGCATGTGCCCATGCATCCTTGGCAGCTTTATCCAAGGATGATACTTTAACTGCATCACAGAACATGACTCAGATGGATGGATCCACAACAAATAATGGGTATGTTTTTTCTACTGTTTTTTCTACATCAAGTATTGGAACTTGAAAGGAAATACTGAAGTGAAGAAGGCATGCTAAAATTAGAAGTAGAAGTCATCAGTAGCAACAACAAATATATGATACCGAAATAAAAGAAATAACAAGTAATAATAAAATATAAGTATTGCACTGTAAAACTTCTTAAAGACAGTTAAATAACCTTTCCTTGTCAAAAGAACTTCTAATGAAAGCAAAACAGGGGGAGTATTCTGTTTTTGGTTGTATAGGTTAACTAGAACTTGAATTCTTGGCTCTCCTTCCACGTCCTTTGGCAGCAAATCAGACACCTCTTTTGACGTCCCCTCAAGCTTCTCTTATTCGTTTCCAACTGCCCAAGTGTTTCTCCTCATTGTACCTTCTGCATTAGGTATTTTGTGCTAGATGAAATACTGTATTTCACCATTTCAACTGTCCTTAGTTATCTCTTTACCTGTAAACAAAAAATTTACCTTTAGTCGTCTCTGTTGTTTGCATAACTCCTACGCTTTGGGAGCATTCAAGTCTAAGAATCTTGTGGGCTGCCTCTATGGAGCTCCATATTGGCTGATATTACCGAGCTAGTTACACCTTGGAGTATCTAAGAGGATGCTGGAATATCTTCTCCAGTTTTAGAGATACGAGAAGTCCATTATATGCACAGGTATACAGTGCTAACTGGAAGCAAAGAGTATATCTGATTGCTATTTTTCAGTGCATTATTGGTTGTGTTGGCACTTCTGTACTTTGCCACATAACATTCCTGTCTACATGGAACTGGATTGCAAGCCGTGTTTCTTTCACCTGTGGTTGAGAAACTATGGTGATGGAAAGGTATATATATATATATATATATATGTAGAGAGAGAGAGAGAGAGAGAGAGAGACTATTTGTTTTTTTCTATTTCTGCCCATTTTCCATTAAAGCCCACACTTTAGTTCTTAAAGCTCCCCAACGGACCCTAGAGCTTTATTGCCTTGCCTTTTTATCACTAATATCTGAGATGCAAGAAACTGGGTTGCATGCTGACACATGTATGGTTTTCTATTTGGATACAACTGCATCTCTAGCTGCGTAAGCTCACCTCATACCTGTGATAGAGATACTATAATGGCAGATCATGCAGTTTTGCCTTATGCTTCACTTCTCTTCGTTGATTGAACACAAAATGGGTTAATGTTATATGTAAGTGGCCCTCGTCAGACTTAATAAATGTCTCTGCTCCAGGGATTCTACTCTTAACTTGTTGTGTCCTCCCATTGTTTGTGCAGCTGGGTTGTTAAGTTTGCCCATTTATATTCATTGTTTCTGTTAGATATAGGTTGTATCTTCTCATGAAATCTTCAATTCTGTAATCCTTACTCCTTTTTTGGGACAAGTAGTATAGGTAAATCAGAACCTTAGAAAAGATGAGTAAGAGAAACTTTGATGTGCATGTTTTGGGGATCTTGTGATTCAAGCACTCCCCTTTTCTAGGGTATGGATTCCTCGTACTTAACTGGAAATCATTTGAAACTGAATGTCAAGCTTTCTTGGCTCTTCTGTTCAGTTTCAGTTTGTGACTTTTAATGGTTGGTTCTTTGGTTTGGTTTTATTTCTTTTGGAGAAAGAGAAACGCTGAAATTTTAGGCATGTATAACCAGCGTTAGTTCTTCGGAAAAAAGGAAATAAAATTTAGAAATGATTACTCTTCTATCTATGCTGCTGGATGTGTAACTGCCTTTTTAACTACATCCTTGCAATTCTCGGTACACATTGACTTAACAAGATAGTGCACTTCTGTTGTCTAACTTGGGTAGTGTTTGCCCGAGTAATTATTATCGACTTGCCATTGTAAGTTTTATTCTATAAAAATACTAGTGTTGCCATGAATAAAATAATCTAATTTACTATATGTGATCATATTTGCTCCACTTCCACACAAATCTAATGGATTTCAAGTTTTAAAACTGATTTTAATAACAATATATCTTGAACTAGAAGAAATCAATTCACTTGTATCAATTCATTTTGATCAATAGAAGAAATCAATTCACTTGATTCTTTTTGATTGATAGAAGAAATCAATTTACTTATAAGGCACGTATACTTTTCCATTGATGAACTCTCCGAAACCAAAAGCCATAAGATAATTAATGATAAAGAAGTACTTAGATTTCTTACCTTGGTTTATAATTCCTCTTCATCCTTTCATTTTGGGTATCAATAGCTTGAAAGAAGACCAGAAGTAAAGAATAGGGCCCACCCCCAATAAGAAAAAGTATACTCCCTCTGTCCCAATTTACGTGACTTACTTTCATTTTTAGTTTGTCCTAAAAAGAATGACACGTGTCTATATTAAGTAACAATTTAACTATAAAATGTCTATTTTACCCTTAAGGATTTACAGCCACACAAATTTCTATCGTTCATTTCAGACCACAAGTTTTAAAAGTCTTCCTTTCTTTCTTAACTCCGTGGCGAGTCAAACTACCTCACATAAAATGGGACAGAGGGAATATTTTCTTGATAAAGATTTATAAGCCCAACAAAACTCCTAAGTTTAGAATAGACACAAACTTGGAAAGGCAGCCGAAAAAATTGAATAAAAAGATAAAAGCTGAATCATAGCTAGCTTTTGGTTTGGTTTATGTATTTACAAAAAGAAAGATTGGATGACCAAATTCACCCTTTTTTCTAACTGTTTCTCTTTGTTGCTGAAGCCTTTTCTTCTCATATAATAACTGAAGGACTTGATTATATGACAAGAGTATGTGTTATCATCTCCAAACGTGGAAGAAAGAGGCAATAACACAACCCTTCTGGATCAAATAACCTACTGTCCTACTCACTAAGCAGCTTTAGTCAACACTCTGAAGCCAAAATGGCACTACTGCTTTTAAACTGTATTTTGGGTATTAAGTTGGTCTTAATGCTTTTTGTTGCTCGTGTGCTTGCCTGTGCTCATGAATCTTCAATGGCACGTAAGTTGTGCAGACTCTTTACTTCGGTGCTGCATCTGTGTCAACACGACATGGGTGTGGATGTGGGATCTGTACCGGATAACGGTCAAACAATTTTGGGTGCTTTGACCTAGAACAATAGAGAAATTTGAGATAGATACGAAGATTTCTACTTCGAACTTAATATGTACTTAACAATAATTTGAACTTGCTGTTGAATATTTGTGCATTCCTTCCTTTCAAATTGTCAACCATAATTTAGGAATACTTTTGTAACTCTATTTTTTGATACTTGAATTACTTGTAGCCAAATCCGCACACCTGTTTTTGTGCTTAGATCTGTACCTCAAAATGGCTCAAATCTTATAACGGATCTTAAAATTTACATCATGTAGGATCCAACCGTTCTATTGTGCTATTTGGTTGTATATTTTTCTTGCTATCCTGCTCCCATGACATTCCTTTTGAGCCAAGGGTCTATCGGAAACAACCTCTACCCCACAAAGGAAGGGCAAGGTCTACGTACTTCTACCCTCCCCAGACCTTGTTGTGGGATTACACGTGTATGTTGTTGTTGAAGGATCCAACTTCTAGATTTGCACCCGTATCAGACCCTTGCACCAGAGTCCGAGCAACTTATAGTGGCATGATATACTTTGCTACCTTGGGTAAGACACTTTATAGAAACCCAACCTACAAGTGATATTATCCGCTTTGGGCCCGGGTCCGCGTGGCTTTAAAATGCATCACTAGTGTCTAAGGCTTGCTTCCTTATATACCCAACATCTCTCCCTTGGTTTGTCAATGAGAGGTTCACCTCCTATCATTTTCAGTAAAACTAATTTGTCGGCCATTTAGTCTAGGAATAATGTCAAACATTATCTGTGAGCTAAAAGCATTCAGTCTCACACTTCTCTATTCGCTCAAATACACTGTTTTGATAGTTGAAAGTTGAAACCATAATGCAATTTCACAAAAAAAAAAAGAAAAAGAAGAAGCTGAAATCATAATGCAATGTGATCCACCTTTGATGAGGCAAAAGGTGAGCACCTTTCTGGTATTGCAATTTTGTCCTTTTGAAAACTTAAATGAGCTTAACTATTTGTGTTTTGAGGTAGTCAAGTTTATAATGGTATCATTCTTTTAAATACACAGCAAAGTGATACTTCATAAGGAAGCATTATTTCCCTTTGCAAATATTATGAGAAAAAAAAATGTCTTTATGCATTTTATTGCATTCAGCCATTGGTAATGCCATAGTGTATCAGTTTCTTGAGGAGCAACAGATGAACCATTTCTAATCATCTTAGTGATCTCAAGGTACATACTTCAATCTTGCAGGATCAGTGTAGGAGGAATGCCTGGAAAGAATGAAAGTCCTCATGGAGATGTTGGAAGTTCGTATCAGCGAAAAGGTGCCTGTAAATTTGAACTAGTACCGTACTGTTCTTGTATCATTCTTCAAATATTTTCTAATATAAATCTTCTCAGATGATAAGGCAGGAGGACAAGGTCCATGGGGTCAACATGATGCTGGAGGGACTCCATTATCCACTGAAAGTGTAAGAGCTGCTGCTAAAGTTGGTCTTGCAGCTGCAGCTGTAAAATCAAAGCTTTTTGCTGACCATGAAGAACGTGAGATTCAGCGGTTATCTGCAAACATAGTCAACCATCAGGTGATCTGCTGATACTGTAGTTATTCATCTCCGCTTGGCCTCCTGTTGAGTCCATTTCATCCTCTTTCTTCGCGTTTTGCTTGGTTGAGTCTTTATTGACATCTTTTACTTTCGGGCATTTGGGTTTTGCCAAGTATTCGGGCCATTATAGGTGCATTACAATGGTTTTGAAGAACTTCTGCTGAAGTTTGTTTTTTTGTTGCTAGTAGTGATACTTGGGTTAAAAAAAGTTGGAAGAGTTCGGGTTTGAGGGATGTAACTGGAGAGCTGTGGTTTGAGGTTCTGATTAGTTCATCATAAATTCATAATAAATACCTTATGTGGATAAATTCATAATTCATAATACAAACTAGTTGAGAATTGAGATCAACTTTATGAATCTTTATTCATTCCACTCTGTTCAAAGCACATTTTATTTCAACACTAGATAATTTACCTCACAAGGATTTCTCTGTCACACAGTCACAGTTATATCTAGATTTGTGGACTTCTGAGATAATGTGTCTCCACATGATTTTAGGTTTTACCTCGTTCTCTTCTATCACCTTCAATCATCATATGATATGACCAAGGTCTGGTGTATAGGAAGGTCTGCATAGGACATGGTTTGTTATAGTTAACTTTCTACTCTGTATGAATTTGGTAAAAAGATCAAATTTCTATGTGAAAAAAATGATCATCTGACCTATGTCAACCCTAAATATAAGTTCATGAGGTGCTACTGGTCCAAGACCATATAATCTGATAACAATCCATTCCCTCAACCAATGTAGGACATTCTAACACACCCAAATTCGGACATTTGGAGTGTCCACAACATACCATGGGATAAACCAATAATAGGGATGGGTCTTGACCCGATTATTCAAAGAAAATAGATCTTGGGCCAACCCAAAATCTAGGTGGAAGTTGAGGATTGTTCAAGACCATATAAGGAGACAACAACTCATTCCCTCACGTGGGGGACATTCTTACATTATGATGGTAGAGAATGTAATGCCAGTAATATAAATTGTCGATAAATTTCAAATTCTCCTTGGAAGGTAATCATTGGATACTACTACTCCCGTCCCAATTTATGGGATATACTTCCTTTTTAGTCTGTCTCAGAAAGAATGTCACCTTTATGTAATTAGAAACAATTTAGCTTTGTTATTCCCCCTTTACCCTTTAATGAAATGATTTATAGCGACATATGTAAGGCTTCCTTTTTCCCTAAACTTTGTGCCTAAGTCGTACCACATAAATTGGGAAGGAAGGAGTATGATTTTTCTTGTGTTTGCTTGATATTTTTGAAACCGTAGGCATGAAATCAATGGTAAGTAACTTAAATAATTACCACTTCTCGCCCGCGTTCCTTCTAGCCCCAAGAGAAACAAGATAGAAAATTCAAAAGGAGTGCAAAATGGAAATAACCTGAATAAAATGAAATGGTAAGTCAAGCAAGTTTGTCATTGTACTTGCCAGTTAACTATCTATATTAGTATTGATTTTAATCTTATCATTGTTTAGTTTCATGTCGATTGCATGCTTCATCAATCCATGCCAAGGATGGATAATCATGAATCTGTTATATTTCCCTCCAGTTACTGGGGAAGGAAGGATGGTAGTATGATACTAACACTTCCTTTTTGAGAATGGTACAAGTAATATGGTACTAACACACTAGTTTATTTAAGTTTGAATTAGTTTGCTTACTGAAAAAAAAGAGAGGAAATTTTCAATTCCCTACAACTATATCTGAAGTCATGCCCTATTTCTTCCTCTTGTATCTTATTTCTGAATTTATAGGAAAATCGTTGTTTTGGGAGCTTCTTTTGTGGATTTCTATGTTTGCATTGAACCATGTTTGGTTAAGGATGCATCTCTCTTGGCCTTCTCTTTGCAATAGTTTTGACCATTCTACTACTTTCCTTGTACATACAGTTGAAGAGGTTAGAGCTGAAGCTGAAGCAGTTTGCTGAGGTGGAGACCTTGCTAATGAAAGAATGTGAACAATTGGAGAGAACAAGGCAACGCTTTTTTGGAGAACGTGCTCGGATAATGACAACTCAACCTGGTTCGGTGCGTGTATCCCGACCAATGGGTGTGTCTGGTGCTGGTGCAGCAGTGGTCAATAATACAGGAAATAGTAGGCAACAAGTTTCAGGTCCTCCACAACAAAATTTTATTGCTGGATATGGAAACAACCAACCAATGCACCCTCAAATGTCATTTATGCAGCAACAGGGAATTTATGGATTTGGGCCTCGGCTGCCACTCTCAGCGATTCACCCATCCTCTTCAACACCCAGCATGTTTAATGCACCAGCAAGTTCCCAGCCCGCTCTCAGTCATTCAATGCTTAGACCTGTATCTGGGACAAAAACAGGTTTAGGTTGAGTGCAGATAGTGATTGAGCTTTGGATTTGCTTCAGTTTACTGATCGGTTCTCTTCATTTCTGCAATTATTGAGGCGAGAGAACAAGTTGCATTGCTCTGTCAGACGGATTGAGACATTAATGAAGCCAATCGACTGAAGATGCAGCTCGGACTGACAGTGCAATGGCCTGATTACTCAAGCAGGACTTCTCACATTAGTTGCTGCTTTATGCAGCTAAACTTATTCGTAGAAACAACTTGTACTATATTTCGGTTTCTACTGTGACATAACTCTCTTTTGGTGACAACAAGTATGAGACTAGGGGTCTAGACATGTAGTTTTGTGCAGTACAGGTAATTAAGATGGAGAAAACAGGGCAATGGAGTATGGCAGTTTCTTGATCATACACGTCGTGTAACTAAATTGTTGTGCTGATTTTCCTACATTTGTAACCGATTTCTCAAGTAATTTAACTAAGCTTTGAGGGTTAAAACCAAACACAACTACGTTTCTGTTCCAAACAAGTTTGGTTCTGCTAAACGACTTCAAAACATCAAACTTGTTCAACTTTAGGAAGCTTAATTGAAGTTTCACCAATCGAAATTCATGTCATTTCATAGCCAAATATGAACCGAGTGATGCAAGAAAACTGAAACATATAATTGAATTTCTTTATAATATATAATATGATCTGTTGAATTGTAGAAATTAAATTGTTTAGAATCTATTTCTCCTTGTACCAAACTGGAGATACATTTTGAAAGCTATTTAAAATTTAATCATCACACTTTGAAGAGGGCATAATTATAATTCAATGGATGGATCTCATTTGTATTTCAAGTTTGTCATTACAATTTTGCTTCTCTAGTTAATAAATATATGTAATGTAATATAGTATATTAATTATTTTGATAAAGTAGAAAAAAGAAAAAATGATTTATTTTTTTCAAAGGTGACATAAAAGCAAACAGAATTTCAGTTTGTTTGTTGCTCCATGGTCAACCTTTTGTAGGCTCTACTTGTTAAAGTTCAACTGGTTGACTAAATGAGTATTATACAATGGGTCCATTATTACGTACTTTTATCTTTGTCATTGTCCCTACGTTAATGATTAAGGTAGACGTTGGCTGTATGACTTCTGCTCGTTGTATATCTTAATTCACTGTCGTATACAGGAGCGATTCAAACATATTAGTGGCCTAAAGTAAAAATAAAATAAGACTTTAAATTTGAATTGTTAATAACTTTTATGTAATTGATTTCTTCTAGGTTTCAATTGATAATATAATAATTCTTATTTTAAACTATTTTTTGTGAGATATAGTATCTCATATATGTCAAATTTCTTCTAATAATTCCTTCATTTTCATGAAAAGTTTACTTTTTCTACAAATTATATTCAATATTTGTTAAAAAATAATAACTTTTAACCTATTATTATTAAAAATTATTAAAACTAAGACCCCTTAAATTTAGAGGCCTAAAACACATGTTTTTTTTAACACCGTCGAGAAATCCCTAATAGTATAAATATTATATGCGGCTGCATTTCCATACATAAGTAAAGAAAATAAAATACTTTTTGGTGTTTGGTCGCCAAAAAGTGACTTATTTTTGGAAAACTTTTTTTTTTCTGTCAGAACTATAATTTTTTATTTTTTGGTTCAAAATGTCAATGGTAATATTGGTTGTTCAAACTTGACCCTTTTTAAAAAATTATTATGTTAAGTAATTTTTTGAAAATACCTCAAGGATTAGTCTAAGATGGAACTAATTTTACAACAACTATGAAGAATTAATGTCTAATTAATTAGTCGTGTTTCCCTTTTCTTTATTATGTTTGTAAAAGAAAATCATTTCAAGTATGAATCTTAATTAAATAAAGAAATACGTAACCAAATTATTGAAGTAGTTTTGTTTAAAAGTCATCATCTGATTCTTTTTTTTTTTATGTCTTTTCTTTCTCACTTGAAATTAATAGGAATATTAATTAATCACTTTGAAGACTAATAATTAGCCTATAAAATAATTCTTTCCATACTATATGCTCTTTCTCGTGCCTTTGACAAAATTTCATAGCATTGACTTTTATTTTCATTATTGTCCTTATAAAATCATTGATCAAACAAATTAAACAACTTTTGCTGATTATTTTAATTGGATAATCCAATTCATTTCAAAATTAGCCGTTCACACTGAGGAAAAAAAATGGAATTAGTTATGAATTTTGTTGCTAATTAAGTTCTTCGCACCTAATAGAATTTAATTATGATATTATGTTAACAGATAGAGTCAGAAACAATTTTTTCTATTCAGGGATGAAATTTAATTCCTATTTTTTTGTAGTGTTGAAATTATACTAAATCAAGCAATTTAATATATATAAAATTTAACCACAGTCCATTGATAAGTGTGCGTATGAAAAACTATATCATACTTTCATTGATTTGATGTAAATATTTTATCGGATGAGAGCGACGTAAAAGGAGAAAAAAGAGAGAATATTTTGTGGTTTTCATAGACATCAAATTCATTTAGTAATCTAGACCTTTTTTTTTCTTTCTAAAATTCCTTTTTGGATTAAGAATCTGGTTTATCATTTATTTGATGTAAACTAAAAAATATTCCAGTTACAGTGAATGATAATAAACCTATTATTACTAACTGGCCATTGAGATTGTTCCATTATTAATCAGAGATTTTGATATTCTGCAGTGTACGATCTGAAGTTAATTGGAGTTTCAAAATAAACTCTAAACACCGAATGAAAAATTAAAAAAATAAACCTACTATTATTTCCTTTGTCTTTGACTATAGATTTTAAAATTCCAATCCACAAGCCGTTAAATTTCATTTTCGAATAATGTGAGGAGATTAAATGTAAACGAGTGTAAGAGAATCGAAAATGAAATATTTGTTCTATGCATACGACGCACACGTTTTGCGTAATTAACATATGTATTACAAACATTAAGCTATAGCTTAGTCGGTAGAGCACCTCGTTTACACCTGCATCAATATTTTTTAAGAGTGAAAATTATATTTTTTGCGGTTCATTTTGTTTGACTTAATTTATTTTGACATGATATTTAAAATAAATAAATAAAGAAGACATTTGAATTTTAAATTTTGTGAATTAAAATTAAAATATATCAAATTTATTAAAATATAATTAATCTTATAATCTTAAATATCTCATTTGAAAAATTAAAATTAAAATTTATTACAAAAAAGAATCATTTAATTTGAATAGACTAAGGCCTTATTTGTTTCCATTAAGATTAAGATATCTGAATCTGAATACACACTTGAATATTAAGATTTGCATTAAAATTCAGGTGTTTTGATCTGAATAACATCTGAATATTAAGATGTGGTCTCTAAATCTGAACACTAAATAGTTAATATTATTTGTTTTCAATATCTGAATGTGCATGTGAAATTAACATTAAATTAATAAAATATCATAAAAAGTTCATTTCAACAAAATATATTCCTTTGATAAAAAAAAAGTTTTAAAAATTTCAATAACCATGATTTGGAAGTACAATTTTTTTCATTCAAAAACTTTGATAAACGCCAATACACTAACAGTGTTCTTGACAAGTCAAAACACGAAAATTATTTATATAAAAAAAACTTGAAAGGATTTATGAAAAAACTTATCAGTTCAAGAGAGAAAAAATGATATTTGATTGAGAAAAGAGAGAAAGAAATTTTTTAGTTATGAGATAAAAAGGCAGCTTAAAGCAGAGAAGCGATGATTTATTATTTGATAACTTATTAAATGAGTCTGAATATTGTTAAGAGTCTCTTACAAATCTGATTCATTCATACTTCTTCAGACCCATTAAAAGACTTTTTAAAAAATAAAACAAATGAACTTAATGGGTAAAATCTGAATAATTCAGATTTAGACCTAAAAACTAAACATACTTAATTAGCTGAATCTGAATGATTAAGTTTCAGACCTCTATTAAGTGGAAAAAAAATATGGCCTAAAAGGTAATGTTTTTGGCAAGGATAGAGTATATTATTATGAGAAAAAAAATCTTTGAAGATATATAAGGTTGGAATTCATCACAATTCTAAGGGCAAACTAAGATGTTTTCAATTTCTTGATCCTTTTCTATTTTTTTTTAATTAAAGGTATAATTTATTAAATTAATTTTATTAATGATATTTTACAAAAAATAAGTTACTTACTTTTACTTTACATAATTATTCAATACTAAAAACAGTCATAAAACTTTTTTAATTTTTTAAAATAGATAAGTACTAAATTGAGACATCTATTTTTAATATCGGGATCACTAAAATGAAAGAAGGGAAATAATATACGACTAAAAATCTTTTAAATTATAAAAGAAGTAAAATTTTATATTTTTGTTCTTTCTTTTTTGGGATTCATTATATTTGTGTGGAACAGACAAGGGTATATAGTCTTTGTTTGACTTTAATTTCCAGTGAAAAAATTGTCAGGCTGCCTTAGACATTACTTCTTTTGTTTCATATTAACTCAATTTTTGGGTTTTTATTATTGATAAAAATAATTAAAATAGTCTTTAGTTTAAGAAGGATGTCTAAAGTCTTTTCTTTCTTTTCATATTTTTTGTTTTCTTTAATTAAGTTTGATATTTTTTAAGAGATAAATTATACTACTTATAAAGTTATTCTTAAGATTTTATACGGAGCACGAATAATCTCTCACATTTACAATGTCGATGCACTTTTGGTCTTCCTTTAAAATTTCACCTATTTTTAATATTAATTTTATCAAGAATTTATGTATCGAGTGTTAATCGTCATTTTATATATTTAGAAGAAATAATAACTCTACGTGAGAGAAGGTGAGAAAAAAAATACCTTGTTTGTTGAGTAGAAATCATAATGCGGCTAAAGTTGAGACGTTAATCACATTAATTTCACGTTTAATAGTACAAAATTTTCTTTTCTTGCAACGTCATATGTCATGGTGTTAGTTTAGCGGTAATGATATTTCTACTGAACAAAACAAGATATTCTTCTTCTCACCTTCTCTCATATGAAGATATTATTTCAACCAAATATACAAAAAGACAATTGAACAGTTCTTACATAAAATTATGGACAAAATCAATATTAAGAATAAGCAAAAGTTCAGGAAAGGATCAAACGTACACCAATACTGCAAACATAAGAAATTATTATTGCTCTATATGAAAACTCAAAGATGACTTTGAGTCTTAATCTAATAATTCAATAATAAGGAACTACTTTGGTCCTTTTTCTCTCTTCGTAAAGGACAATAATAGAAACTATAATTTAAATTATATCCTTAAATAATTTTTATTATCTCACAAATTAAGTTAATATGAAATAAAGAATCGATTATTTTAGACTACAAGTTGGTTCATCATGGAACCCTCTTTTTGCATTTATTGGAACAATAATTATTGGTACTCAATCAATCAATTTGATAGGAAAATAATAGAGATATGGACTTAAATGATGTCTCAACAATTTCTTTTTCTTTATTGAAGAAAAAAGAACATAAAAGAAGTCCTCTAAATATATACACACAAAATAAACAATTATAGATTTATCTTTTTTTAACTTCTTAATAATTTTCAACGATGAAGATAATTGGTTAAATTCCATGAAATCATTTCATAGATATACACACACTTTGCTAAATTCAATTTAAAAATGTTATGTTACTTTGTCTATTTTATCTAATGAACATTAATGAACCATCCATCATCTCAAGTTGAAGTTCCTATTATTTACAAATAAAATGAAAATATTAAAGTAATATTTTATATTTTTGTTTTTGCTATTAGGTATAATATTATATTTGTGTGGCACTGAAATGGACAGTGTGTTTGCCTTCCAGTGGATGATTGTCTCGATGCCTTTACTAATGGTTAGTTATTGAGACACCAACTTGGTTATTTTTACTTTATTTTATTTCTATTTTGGCAATTTCGTTGGTAGTCAATTAATTCGAGGAAATAAAATAGCAACTATGTTACATATATTTCATTATCGTATATATTATTATTTTTTATACTTTAAAAATATTATATATTTATATCATTAATTAAGATTTTTTGATCATATATTAAAGAAAATATATTTAAATATATGTATTTTTGCTATCAGATATATTAAAATAGGGAGAGAGCGGGTGGGATTTGTTATGTATCTTATATACATGTGAATCACATTTAATACACACAAAATACATGTATATGTATGTATCTGATTGATTCATGTGTATCTGGATACCAAATACATAGGAGAGTGACGATTGACGAGCAAGATTTGTTATATTTCACGGATACATGCAAATCTACTTGAATTCAGTATATGTGGAACAAATTGTACCTAATTTTGATCTTTTTATATTCTCAATATACATGTATTTGAATGTATCTGGACACACCAAAATTTGGTAAGACTGATAATATATAAACCTGAGTGCATTTAAATAATTAGTTCCTTAATTAGTAGGATTTATGTAAGTTAATTCCTTTTTTAATGTGTGGTTGCATTTTTCGTTTGATATTTAATTAGGAGGTTTTGCATCTTTAAATGCCATTCAAATACATTTTGCATAGGAAAATTTATTTCATGTTTGAACTCATTTTACTTACTTTATTTGACATATTCTTCACTTATTTTTGCATTCTTTTTATTGTTTGTGGATAAAACTACTAGTAATAGTTATTGTCTGGATGAAATTTAGAGATTTAACATAAAATTGACTAATACCAAACACTGTTCCACAAAATGAAGAGAAATTCTTTGAGCACTTAGATATTTTTTTTGTTCATCTTCTTCTTTTTTTTAATTACTAAATTTACTTTTTACCTACCAAAGTAAAAGGCCTTAAAATTACATATTTTTTACGTATCTAAATGTTGGCTTTTCAGGAGCACGTTCTAGAATCTGGCAAAATAGGAAAAAGGAAAACATTTTAGTGTGCAACTAAAAGCTATATGTCGATCTAATTGGTCTACATGTGAGGCCATGACCTTAATTTAACATGCTTAATGGAAATTAGTACAAATGTCAAAAAATATATAGTTCCATCAATTTACTAAAAAAGAAAAAAAAGAAACTTGAAATTAGCTATAACATCGTCACTAATCTGTTACTAAATTACTCGTACCAAATAATTATTTTAATAATTTATTGCTAAATAAAATTAATAATGAATTTAATTTCCTATTTAGCTACATAATATATTTCTTGCTATTTTCTGTTTTTAATAGTAGCACAAACTTGCGATTTTTAACAATATTAAAGATCAAAAAATTAAAGGCTATATGTCAATCCGTATTATGTAGCATACAAATTATATAAATGAGTAGGTTAATTTTCAATAGTTGAGCTAGATATGTATCTTTCTTTATTTCTTATTCATTATGAATTCTATATTTGTATTTTGAACAATATTATGAGTTGCTTAAGTTTCATCACACTTGGTGGTATCACTCTTGATGATTTTTTATTCAATTTTTTAAATATAATTGAGTTGTTCTTTAATTTCCTTCTCTATTATTGTTCAACTTGGTTTTAATTGTTGTTAGTTAAAAACCATCCAATTAACAATGTGGTTATATCTTGTATTATTACTTGAAAGAAATTACAAGATCAGGATTTAGTTGAACAATGTAACTTTTAGGTTGTTAAGAATTTAATAACTTATAATTAAAAACGAGATTAGAGAAAATCAATTTTTGATGTTAGTGTTAGTTTAAGAAGAGAATATCTCTCGAAAAATTATATTATTACTATTGATTGAGAGAAAATTATAGTAAAGTTAAAATTCACGATCGAAGAGAGAATAGTGTTGAAGAAGAAGGAAACTGACGATTGGAACACGTCAAAGGAACAGGTTCAACGCAGTTGACTGACTTGTCTACAACAAGTGTTGATGAAGAAGGAAGTTGAGAATTGAAACATGTCGAATGAACAAGTCCACTGAAGCTGACTGACGAGTTCACAACACTATAAGAATTAAAGCCGAACTAGGATTAGACTACCTATATTAATCAAGATTATATTTCGTCTATAATTATATTATAATTAGGATTACATTACGAACGACTAGGATTACTAGAATCATAGTATAATTAGGATTTAATTATTTTATTATTATAGTAGTAATAAGTATTGTAGTACGACTCTAAGTATAGTAAACTTAGGACTCTACAATTCTGTCTTATCTAAGAAGTATGTACTTAACATTATTATTCATCAATACGACAAATATTGATCAACATATCAATACTATCAATATTGATCAACCTATCAATAATATCATTGTTGATCAATACGATCAATTATCAACATTGATCAATACAATCAATTTATCAATTATCAATACACTATTAATACTATCAATACAATTCTTGATTTCTCTACTTGAGATTTCTGTACGAATTTCTACAAATAGTTTGAAATCATAATTAACATGTTGAGAATTTATTAAAATAATTAAGAAAATGAAGGCATTTTTACATATTATTGAAAGAAATTCTTTTTACTTATTTGATACGTTTATTACTCTTTTTTGCTATTAAATTATTTGTTAGTTAATTCAAAAATCTAAAATATTATACCTCAAAAAGTTGATTGAATTGATAGTCTTAGTGACACAAAAGTATGATTCGAATAATATATGAGATTGATTTCAGACTCAAATTTGGATTATATTTGTGATGATCACTTATATATCCCCTAATTTAAATTAAATTAGTAGCAATTTGCAAATTGTTAATTAAATGTCTAAAGATTTTTGAGATATGCTTTAAATTAAGTTGAGTTAATGGCTAGTTCAGGTACATGAATAGTTTCAACACCTACCAATATTTCACTTTACAAAAAAAGCAAGAACTAATTAATTGATAGTCATTTTCAACTTCTTTTTGAGTGGGTATATAATTCTTGAAATTTGCCTTTATCTTGTAATCTTCAACAAGTCAAAATTTTCAGCTACTATTACCAATTTTGAATACTTTTTGACTCATATTAGGGCAATGGGCCTGCTCCACAAAAACCATATCTTCAAGGGTCCTTTCTGATTTTAATATTTTTTTTTTATATCTTTTGTAAGTATATATTATAATTATTATAATATAGGAAAGGTTTTTGAATTAAAGGGTTTTCAAAAACAAAGATCAGAATATGTTTAATATTCTCATCGTTCTCTTATTTGTCTGAGCTTGGCATAATTATTAAGAAAATAATAATTAACAGGCTATGTTACCACACTATGCTTATTATATAATAAATTAATATTAGATTTTGAAAAATAAATAAATAATATTAAAAATAAAACTAAAATCAAATAATTATCTTTTTTATACACTGTAAATGACAAATAGAAGTGTTTTTTTTTTGATTTTTTAGTATAAATAGATAAATATGTATTGTCTAGTGACAAATCTTGTGTTTCAAGTTTTTAGTGGATTTATTTCCTTTTCTAGAATGGAGTTCCATATCTCTTCTCTACGATAGTGAAAAGAAGTTCCGCTAGGCGCATGACAAGTTGTCAAAATTAGGAAGCTTCTTTCGTTGTAGTGGCGGATCCAAAATTGTTATTGAGAAATGTTAACAATTGTAACAAAAAATATAATTATGAGAAGTAGGATTAAAATTTAGAGTACATGATCTCAAGAAATTTTAAAAATACCTTAATCACTAGCTAGACTAGATATTTAACTTGTATTAAGAGATGTAAATATATATATATATAATCAAAATTTAATACTGCATAATTTTTCCATGAAAGCTTGACACCCCTTACCCAAGGGTGGGTCCACCCCTATGATGCCTCAAGTTACACACATAATGACAAAAAAAAGGGATAATGCACAAGTACCTCCTCAACCAATGCTCGAAATCTCTGAGACACACTTAAACTATACTAAAATCCTATTACCCCTTGAACTTATTTTATTAATAATTTTCTACCCCTTTTCGGCCTACGTGGCATCTATCTTGTGGGCCCAACACGGTTGATTTTCTTTCAAACTAGTGCCACGTAGGTCGAAAAGGGGTAAAAAATTACTTATAAAATAAGTTCAGGGGGGTAATAGGACCTTAGTATAGTATAAGTGTGTCTTTGGGATTTCGGGCATAGATTGAGGAGGTACTTGTGCATTTTCCCAAAAAAAAAAAAAAAAGTTAAGCATGCAAAATATCTCACGTTAGCAAGATATGAAAAATGTCTATACTAATGAAAATTACTTTCACAACTCAAACCCGTAAAAGAAGAGGAATGAAGTTATCCATATGTATTAGATCGAGCATCTAGCTAGCTACTTCCTTGTGAAAACTATACATGCATAACTTAAATTAGGTTTGTCATTACTTATTCTAATACTAGTCATTTGGTATTTGTCGATCTAGTGGATAATATGGTCCCTTAGCATTTCTCTGTGCAGCTGCTAAATTGTTTAAAGAATCATATTCTCATAAAGTGTGGAAGTCAAGTTTGGCTAACCCTTCGGGAATTTCATGTTTGAGATTTCAATTCTCAAGTTTGAAATTTCTTGCTAGCAAAAGCTAAGGATTCACCTTCTGGATCGAGCTCGTCGCACCGGGCTTGTTTAGTGCGAGTTACTCTCCTATGTAATCTACAAGCTATGCATTAAAGCGAAATTTTACCATGTGACACCAAGAAATAGCGATCGCTAATTACCCTCGTTAAAAAAAAATAAAAAGATTGGCTAGGCAATCACCCATCTATTAGCTTCCCACTAGAAAACAATTAAATTAGCGACAGAAAAATATCCAAAATTATTTTTAGGTTTGGTGAAGTTTTCAAATATCCAAATTTATTTCTGAAAATTGAGTAAACACACTGCATGTTTTAATTAAAATTGATCAAATCTCAAAGAGGAAAGACCACTAATTACAAATCATCCTTTTAGAAAAAATAACTTTCTTTTCTTTTCAGTCTGTTTAAAAAAAATAACCTATTTCTTTTATTGGTAACATTTTAATTTAAGTTTTTCACCTGACATATTTAAAACGACATAATTAAAGGGGAAAATTGATCAAATCTCAAAGAGGAAAGACCACTAATTACAAATCATCCTTTCAGAAAGAATAACCTCCTATTCTTTTCAGTCTGTTTAAAAAAGAATGACCTATTTTTTTATTGATAACATTTTAATTTAAGTTTCTCACGTGGCATATATAAAACCACATAATTAAAGGGAAAATTGATCAAATCTCAAAGAGGAAAGACCACTAATTACAAATCATTCTTTCAGAAAGAATAACCTTTTTTTCTTTTCGATCTGTTTAAAAAAGAATGATCTATTTCTTTTATTGGTAACATTTTAATTTAAGTTTTCCACGTGGTATATTTAAAATCACATAATTAAAGGGCAATTTTATACATTTGACATAACTTTAATTTAGGATCACAAGATTTAAAAGTTTTCTTTATATTTTTAAACTCCGTGTCAAATCAAATCAGGTCATTTTTTATGAAACGTAGAGAGTATATACTTGCAGGTAATTCTAAATCTAATCTTAGAAGTGGGACATCACTAATTCCTAAAGGTGTCTTATTAGCTCGAACCATATAATGACTCTTGTTAATTAATCAGTTGTGGATTCGAGGATCTTGATATTAAGCCTCTCATATATATCCAAAGCAAAGAGCTAGCTTTAATCTTTTAATCAAGATAATTTCTTTTATGGAGCTGGGAGCAACTATCTAATTCCACAAATATTCGTATCATATTTACGAATTTTCTCTTATTTTATAGTTTAAAATAATTACATTTTATATTACTATTTAATAATTACATATTAGATTTCAAGATAAATATATCCAGATGTACGCTTTTTGTTACAAGATATACTGAAATAGGGAGTGAGGCAAATGAGAACAGGAGGGAGGCAAATGGAATATGTCTATGACCTGGATACATGTGAATCAAATTAGATATACATGATCTGAGATACTAGATGTGCGAGCGAGACAGGAGAGAGGTGAACGAAATTTGTTATGGATATAATGTACATGCAAATCCACTAAAATACAGTGTATCTGAAACAAATTATATTTAATTTTAAAATTATGTACCTGAACGTATTTGTACGCACCAAAATTTTGTAATTAATATTTTTAATATTACAAACTACCGTGTATATGAAAAATTAGCTTCTAGTAGGATTTCGATAAGTTATCTTCTTTTATTGGAACCAGCTAGACAATGGTCTTTTGTAATTTCATCTCTAGAATATTAATATTAATAATTAATCAACAATATTTAAACTAATAAAAAAAGTTAAATTAGGTCCATGTTGTTGTTCCTTTAATATAAGCTATATTTATTCTTTTGAGTAGTAATAATTATACAACTTGTAGCTATGGTTGTACCTTTCAACAGTGCTTTTATATATAGTTTCTATTCTCATCCAACTGTTTATATTCTCCTCCTCTTCTTATTCTATGTTTTTATTTCTACTTTTGTCAAAGAATTAAAATTCTTTTTTATCTTCTTATGTTTTATTTAAATCCCTTTTCCTATAGTAGCTATCATGTAGTATATAGCTTTCCATTTTGTTTTTATTATTCTGTCTGCATTATTATGCCTTTCTTTGTTCTTTTAATTGTTTTTTTTTTAATCTAATTTTAATTTTTATTAAAAGAAATAAAACTAGTATATAATTAAAAAGAAGACAAAGGAACTACTTGTATTTTTTAGCAGAGTAGCATCTTAGAAAAGGTATATAATTCTTTCAAAACTGTAATGCATCTAGGAATCCCCTTTTTTGTTTTTATCTTGTTAATTAAATATTATGCCCTTCATATTGTTGAAGTATGATGGACTACCTTTTTTTTTTTTAAAAAAAAATCAATATTATTATGTTAAACATCTAAGGGTTTTGTATGTATACAAGTTGTCCTAACAAATCCGAAGATAGAGAAAATTCTGTTGAGAGTGTCATTTCTGAATGGACTCTGTAGTATGTGATTTAGATTTAGTCGAATTTCAATGCAGACTTTAAACAACGAGTGAAAAACAAAAAGAGAAAAAATTCCTAACAATTTTATTTTATTACATAAGTTGAATAAAATATTAAGTGACGGCAAATTTGCTAGTTTTATTCTAGGTAGTTTTTTTTAAAAAAAATAAATAAATATATTTTTTATCACCTAAGTCTCTTTTGATCATTAATATGCAAAAAGTTATCGATTATAGTTTAACATTCCAAATTATTTACATGATCATTTAAATGAGACTAATGAGATTTGATAAACCTAATTATCCAAATTATTGTATCCAAGGAATCTATTTATCCCCATTTACACCAAAGTCAAATGTAACTTAGTATATTTTGTATATGAGATATGTGCTTTTTAATTTTAATTATAGATATAGAAAATGTATATAGAAAGGCAATAACGTCATTATAATTTATATAAGCCTTGAAATGTATCATTCAACTATATATAGTGAATAGCCACGTGCATTCCATGCGTTTTTCTATTATATAAAATGCTATGAATGATATTCACACATGCTACGATGAGTTACAAAATTTCAAAAGAAAAAACATACAAATTCAAACTAATGAATGGTGAACTTATTCAACTAATATTTATCGTCAAAGTAAAATAAATACTTACTAAAAATTGCTTTTGTATGAATGTAAGAGAAAATAATATCCCTTATTTTCACGTTCGTAAAAGTTTAATTTTTGAGAAGAAAAACGTGGTTCTTTAGTATTGTTTTCTACTTCGGTCAATTGGTCGTATAGTATCATAAAATAAAGGGAGAAGGATTAAAAATAACCTTAAACTATGTAAAAGGAACAAAAATGCTCTCCGTTTTTAGATTTGGCTAAAAAAATATCCTTAAACTATGTGAAAGGAGCAAAAATGCTCTCCGCTTATAGTTTTGACTCAAAAATGTCCTTACCATTAATACTTTGATTCAAAAATGCTCTTAAACTTTGCAAAAGGAACAAAAATGTCTTCCGTTTATAGTTTGATCCAAAAATGCCTAAAAATAATTTAAGGGCATTTTAACCCTTTTTCCCTAAAATAAAATATAACATGGCCTAGAAAAAAAAAGGATCATAGTCTAAGGTCACGTTAACGGTTTCACACACCTACACCTGTATATTGTTCAACATTTCAATTTTATGATAATTTTCGTAAGCACAAATTTAGATTGTTGGCGTTGAGAGGGATTTGAGATTTCATAATTAACTCATTGAGTACTTTCTAAGAAGGAAAATGGAAGAGGAATAACCATGTTGATCGTAATAGATCAATTTTTATGCTAGTTCTTGCTTCGAACATGAAAGTAATTTCATTTTAAGGAAGGACAATCAAAAATTCTTTCACAAAATAATCTATCTTTTTTCGATTTCTTTGTTTTGTATGTAATGAAAAGTATAAAAGATTTTTTTTTCCATAAAGTCCAAATATAATTATCAGTACTCATTTTATTCTTTTTCCCAAATTCGTCTATAGCTTATGTAAAACATACTAATAAATGACACTTTATTCATATCATATTGTCTGTCTTCATTTGTAAATTTTTAAAGGATTTTTCACTCCAAATATAATTATCATAGTGTTACATTGCTATATGATCTCGTGTTTAGTTCCCAACAATTAAAAAACAAATGATGTATGTTTGATACACAAATTTTCTAAACAAGTAGACTAATAATCTACACATAATGCCTTAGATAGATCATGAGGTAATTAAAGGTTAAATTCTCTATTTTAATTTTACAACATTTTCCTAGAACTTTGGTAAAATTAAAGTTAGAAACAGGATACTAATTGTCCCTCCATGAATGGAAATTTATCATTTTTGTTTTTTACTAAGAAGGGGAAAATGGTATAGGATTAATTAATAATTTTAGATTATTCTTAAGACTATATTCTAACATGTTTGACTGGTGCAATTGATTGGTGCGTTCATTAGCAACGTACAAATAATTATACCCTATAATTGGTCTCAATTATTTATAATGGGAATCAAATAAGATATAATCCAATAGAACTTATTCTCTCCTTCAATTACAATGGATGAGACTTATCGATATATGAAATTATTCTCGAGTTCGAGTCTTGATGGAAATTGAGAATGAGAAAAATAATTCGCTTTGAATCGTCATTTTAAAAATGAATCTTGCAATATGTGAATCTAGATTTAATCGTATTTTAATATGAGTATCGGATACCAGATGAAAATTTAAAAAAAAATGGTTGAGAATTGGAGAAAAATGCAAATGAAGAATTTTATATTCAGCTTTTGATCTAAAGGTTCTCATTTAAAGAGAGAATTTTTAAATATATTATTATAATTTTCAATTGCTTTTCTACTACTATAAAAATGTTAGTTCATTGCTCCAATTGAGCCACACAACTCATCAAACACTTAATTATATTGTCCTCCTTCTATTTCATTTTATACATATATCTTTGTATAAGGAATTATTTGAATTCATTTGCTTCCTCAATTTGGGAAGCTATAAACAATGACGGTACGTAAGAAAATATTTTTTTTTAAAAACAAAAAATTGTTTGGCCCTCTTTTGTTTCTCAAAGACTTATTTTATTTGGCTTCTCATGTTACACAACATATTTTATTTGAAACAATTATTTCTATTAGTCAAGGTTAATTGAAAAGAAAATTCTTTCTATTCCATTAAAGTAAAAATACGATCGGCAAATAATATGTTTTATTCAAACTTTATTGGTGATAGTACATGAATATGTTATAATTAATTTATTTCTACTAGTAGGTTACTAGTTTTATTCGACCCCTTATTTTTGGTTTACACTAGTCAAACATATATGTATTGCGATTATTTCTTGACCCAAAAAAATTAGAAAAAAAAATACTAGTGATTATTCTTTTCCACTTAACGAAATAATTATTGGGTTTCACATGCATGATTCTTCAACCTTATTGTAGTTAAATTGTTAATTATTTAGGTTAGAAACCAAACCAACAAAGCGTATCCACAATTAACACGTGGCAGTCGTTTGGTTGGAAGTAAATATTCTACGTATATTAAAATTTGCATTATTAATATCATGTTTGGTAAATTTTTTTAATTATTTGAAATAAAATTCAATATATAACTAGATACAATATTTGATTATCATTTTACTGTTCTATATAATTAAATAAAAATAAGTATAAGTAGATGTCATATTTTATCCAAAATATAAAATATTACATAACTAAACTTTGTATAACTAAGTCATACATATATAATCAATATATAACTATATATTATTACACAATTAATATATTTTTTATATTTTTGGGTGCCACAAATATAACAAGTGAAACGAAAATTTTCACTTTTATGACCATGATATTATAATTGTGGGATATAATATTACTTTTGAACTACCAAGAGATATTTATTAATTGTGAAAGAGGTGAAAGTTAGGGGAAAACAGGCCAGAGTAGGGAAAAACTTTATGCCATGATTCTGTGCTAGAGAATAATACTTACGTGCACATGAAATATATATTAAATTATTAATAGTTCCATCATATATATCTTTTAAATATATTTATTAGTAATATTAAATCAAATAGCTATCAGTTTAGTATAGTTTATGACTTTATGTGGGCAACAAATTTAAATAATTTCTTTTTTTCCCAGAGAAAATAAGGTAGAAATTTACAATAAAAACTTACTCATATCTGATATTTATGTTAAGTCAATCATATATATTTTATTCAATTTTCTAAATTATGATAAATTATATTGATTTGATATAACTATATTCGATAATTGATTTAAAAGAAAATAAAAGGAAATAGAAAAGAAAATATAAAATGATATTTAATGGGTCCCAAATTGAGTCAACGTAACTGAAGTGGGTGCAAACATTTTCTGACTTTAAATGTTGACTAACGCGTCTCCTGTGTTTTCTGTTTTTTAGTTCTAATTATCACGTGGCTTACCTCTATAATAATAATAATAATTTTTTTTTCTATTGTATTCTTTTTAATTTTTTATCCTCCAATTTGTATGATAGAAAAAATCATATACAAAGATTTTATTCAATTTTCTGTAATTATTTTTAACTTTCCAAACCAGTTTTTTGTCGCTCACAAAATTTCATTTTTTTTTAAAAATAAGTTCATATATAACTTAATAAATTTAAATTTTCATATTCTTACGACGAAAGCACGATAATAAGCCATTTATTTTAGTTTATAAGAATTAAATAGATATTTTTTCTTGAAATAAACATGGGAAATATGATATATTTTCGTTTTATTTTATGTTATTGTAAATTATTTTATTAAAAATAAAAAAATTAATATTAAATTATTACTCCTTTCGTTTCAAAAAGAATGATATTGTTTGACTTGGAATGAAGTTTAAGAAAAAAAAGAAAACTTTTTAATCTTGTAATTATAAATTAAAGTTATGTTAAATGTACCAAAATATCCTTAAATCTTGTGGTCTTATACATGTCACATGGAAGTTAAAGTTAAAATATTCCCCTAAAAGAAAAGGGGTCATTTTTTTTAAACAGACTAAAAAGAAAACAGTATCATTCTTTTTGAAACGGAGAAAGTAATAATTATAATAGCATGACATTCTTCGAACTGAAATGAAAAACGTGTCACCTAAAATGAGACGAACGGAGTAATAATTAATTATTGAAATTTACGCCAATAATAGAGGCTACGGCTTACTTCCCCCACTTGGTCGTGGAAGTTGTGGAAAACGCGCGTGTGAACAGAGCACTGGCTGCCTATATATAAGCCCATTGCTGCATGTCTTTCTTCAAACACACAACTCTCTCCCCTCTGTACTTATTTACTCTGTTATCTACATATTAATTCTACTCAATTAACTCCATAACCCATTCTTTTTCGTGTTTCACGTTATTTGTTTCAATATATAAGGAGAAGAAAATAACTCAATTGGGTATTTACAATTGAGAAAGTGTGTTGAAATCAGTTGGAGTTTGAGTTAGAGCTTATAAGTGTGTTGTATGTTGCAATCTGTTGGACTTTGAGTTTACATAGCAGAGCAGTTTTGTTTGTTCAAAACTAATTGAACTCTCTGTTTTCTTCTATAAAGATGGCAGATAAACCACATCAAGTATTTGAGGTTTATGGTGAATCGAAATGTTTTGATGACGATGGTCGTATCAAAAGGACTGGTAAAATTTCAAATTTGTTAAATCTCCACACAATTTTTATTCAAAATTCATTCATTTTTTTTGAACTGAATTTTATTTCGTTGGATTTTCAGGATCTGTTTGGACGGCAAGTGCTCACATCATAACTGCTGTGATAGGATCAGGAGTTTTATCATTGGCTTGGGCTACTGCTCAGCTTGGATGGGTAGCTGGGCCAACTGTATTGCTACTTTTCTCCTTTGTAACTTACTATACCTCTGCTTTACTTTCCGATTGTTACCGGACCGGTGATCCAGTTACCGGAAAAAGAAATTATACTTATATGGATGCTGTTCGAGCCAATCTAGGTATTTCAAAATTCCCGCCTAAATTTTCATTTCAATTTTTTTTTTGTGATTGTTTAATGTTTTTGTTTATATTGATTTGGGTATTTTTTGTTTTCAATTCAGGTGGATTTCAGGTTAAGATTTGTGGTGTGATTCAGTATGCAAATCTTTTTGGAGTTGCAATTGGTTATACCATCGCGTCTTCCATTAGTATGGTGTAAGTGCTAATGAAGCAACTTATTCATGTCTTAGTTTCTGTATGAGTTATACGATGTTTTTGGTAGCTG
This sequence comes from Solanum pennellii, assembly GCF_001406875.1. Lineage (NCBI taxonomy): Eukaryota > Viridiplantae > Streptophyta > Magnoliopsida > Solanales > Solanaceae > Solanum > Solanum pennellii. Next base: position 47,860,538 of record NC_028642.1, on the reverse strand, counting down.
GTTAGGAAATAAGTTATTCATATATGTCGTTTGATTTGCAATTTGGAAATTCGTCGTAACTAATACTTGTATATTTCTACAGGGCTGTGAATAGGTCTAATTGTTTCCATAAACAAGGTCATCATGCTGCTTGCAATGTTTCAAGCACTCCCTATATGATCATGTTTGGAGTGATGGAAATTATCTTCTCACAAATCCCGGATTTCGATCAGATTTCTTGGCTTTCTATTGTTGCTGCTGTTATGTCGTTTACTTACTCTACAATTGGTCTTGGCTTAGGAGTTGCTCAAGTTGCAGGTTAGTTCAAATTTAGTACTATTACCTTTTTTTCTATGTCGCTCGGACTCTTCAAAATTACTGTCAAGTGATGTGTATTGGAGGATCCGACAACATTTTTAAAGTATCCGTTTTTTTTCACACTTTTTAATGCTTGCCCTGTATTTTGAATTACAGAAACAGGAAAAATTGAAGGAAGTTTAACTGGGATTAGCATTGGAACTGAAGTAACTGAAATGCAGAAGATTTGGAGAAGCTTTCAAGCTCTTGGAGCTATAGCTTTTGCTTATTCTTACTCCCTAATCCTTATCGAAATTCAGGTAATTTTTTTTTTTGAATAAAACACGATGTAATCTTTTCGTTATGTACTTTAACTTATAGATTTTGATGTTTGAATACTTCAGGATACACTCAAATCACCACCAGCAGAAGCAAAGACAATGAAAAGGGCAACACTAATTAGTGTGGCAGTTACAACAGTTTTCTACATGCTTTGTGGTTGCTTTGGGTATGCAGCATTTGGAGATCAATCCCCTGGAAACCTACTAACCGGATTCGGATTCTACAACCCCTATTGGCTTCTTGACATCGCGAACATAGCCATCGTTGTTCACCTAGTAGGTGCATACCAAGTTTACTGTCAACCCCTTTTCGCCTTTGTTGAAAAAACAGCAGCTGAATGGTACCCTGACAGCAAAATCATTACAAAAGAAATCGATGTCCCAATCCCGGGATTCAAACCTTTCAAGCTCAACCTTTTCCGTCTAGTCTGGAGGACAATATTCGTGATCATCACCACAGTTATATCAATGTTGATGCCATTCTTTAACGACGTCGTTGGCATTCTTGGAGCATTTGGATTTTGGCCACTTACAGTATACTTCCCAGTGGAAATGTACATTGTGCAAAAGAGAATTACCAAATGGAGTGCAAGATGGATATGTCTACAAATACTTAGTGGTGCTTGCCTTGTTATCTCAATTGCTGCAGCTGCTGGTTCTTTTGCTGGAGTTGTTTCTGATTTAAAAGTTTACAGGCCTTTTCAGAGTTAAAAAACTATAATTATTGTTGATGTTCATTAAAAGGAAAAAAACAAACAAACAAACAAGGGCCTGAAGGTGTTGACAAGCCTGTTGTTGCTATTGTGTAGGTTTTAATTTGGCTTTTCCTTTTTTTTTAGTTCCACAACAAAGAAAAAGAAGGCAGGTCCTTGTATGTATGTATCTATGTGGGAAGAAAAAAAGAATCAAAGTCTTTTTTCAATTTATGTAACAACTTTTATTTCACTGCAAAGAGGAAATAAGAAATTGAATCAAAAGTTTCTATGCATTTCAACTTATGAAGTTTTGTCATGTGGAATATTTATTACCTATAATGCACAATTACTTACTTCACTCTATTCATTTTACTTTTCATATTTAGATGATTTTGAACAAAATAATCAAAAAGTGATACAGTAAAACTATTATTCTCTTTACTATTTTTTAAATAATCTATCAAATTGATACTGAAAATAAAAACAAAACGGAAAACACCTTCTTTTCCACCTTTAGAGTGAGTATATAGTCATTGAAGTTAAGAGATGCTTTTGCAATTTGTTCACGTATTGTATGATATTATTGTGTATTGTTTTGTACAGTACTTTGTTGTTTTGATTGTTATTTAAATTTTATTATATCATATTGTTTAAATTTATTATTAGGTAACAATGGAAAATTCTATTATGTGTAATTATCAATTTGATATAATCGCGTTGCTACCTTAATATTTCTTCTCCTATTATTTTTATTTCTTGTTTGCATAATCCTATTTTATATTTTATTTTACATTTTCATAGCTCTAACCCGTATTCTATCATTTTGTAGGTTTATCAATCAAGTTGTTGATGACTTTATGTGTGACATTATGTAACGACAGAAAACGATATAATCTATCTAAACATTTTATCTATTAAAACAATACAATACAATACGATACAACACAATACAATACAATACAAATATACGATACTATATATTATGAAACAATACATAACAACTTATATCCAAACAGAGCGTAAGGGGTTAGTTTAGTTTGAGTCAAGTTATCCGTGATTATAATCTCACATTCTATATGAGTTAGATACACTACAACTAAAACAACATTTAGTGACACTAAATACACATCAACAAAGAGTGATAAAGTTTTTACCAATATTAGTTAATTGTTACTCCCTCCGTTTAAAAAAGAATGACCTTATTTCCTTTTTATTTTGTTTAAAAAGAAAGAACTCTTTCCTTTTTTGGCAACACTTTAACTTTAACTTTCCACGTCGCATGTTTAAGACCACAAGATTAAAGGATATTTTGATACATTTGACATAACTTTAATTTAAAACTATAAGAATAAAAAGTCTTTTTTCTTTTCTTAAACTCTGTTCCAAGCCAAACTAGGTCATCCTTTTAGAAATGGATGGAGTATTAGATCTAGTACCGCTTTAGACTTTAGGGACATTTACAAAGAGTGTTAAATACCATTAAAAATATACTTTAATAAAATTAAATTATTTCAGTTAATCAATTATCAATATGCGATAAATATTCATAGAAGAAACATAAATTACACTATGTAAGCTCATACTAGATGTGTCAAAACTGAACCCAAACATAGGTAACTCGACCAATCCGTCTATAATTTAAGGGTTGGGCTCAAGATAATTTAAATTGGGTTCAATCTCAACCCGTTCAAACTTAACCTATTTGAAGAGAATACTCAATTAAGCCCAATTATTTCAACCCGTTTTGAAATTTTTTTATTAAGATATGTTCCTATATTGAAGGTATGAATTATTATCTGTTCAACATCTTTTAGGATTTATTTATCCATTTGTTACTTTTTTTAACAAAAAATTCTTGAGCAGAAATTCAAATTGTGATTGATATTAATCGGGTCAAATTGGATAGGTCAAGACTCAACACGTTTTTTAGCCCATTTAAGCCCAATCCATTTAAGTCCAAAGTAAATTTGGACGGATTAAGATCGAATCCCATTTTTATTTTATTTATTATAATATTTTTAATTTTAATCTAACTCGCTCATTTGACACTCTTTTTAACTCGTATGATAAAACTGAACTAAAAAGACAGAAAATCAATTTTTGGCCGTATGTTAGCATTAACTCGGTCATTCTTACTTACAAATTATAAATTGTATTATTGATGGTCAATATATTTATATAACCTATGATTGTCTTTTAGTAACCCGTGATGGTGTTTTTAATATTATATTATTAGCAATAAAACCAAGATATCACATGGAGCTACTGGACAAATGGTTTACTTTGGGAAGCACAGAATACGGTTGGACAAGTCCTTATTTAGTTTATAGCTTTGTTTTATTTGGGCAACTAGTATACGTGTCATTCTCTTTAGTCATATGTTTAAATTTAATTTATACATTTAAAAAAAAATATATTCGATCAAGTGATTTTAGTCGTAATCAATAAATGACAATAATTTAATTATTGTTAAATATGTTTTTATTGCTAACTAGCCTGTTTGTGAATATCCTAAAAATTATAACGATATTAGAGTCAATGACAATTAAATTACGTCAGTAAAACTCTTCAACACTCTTTGTTAATGTGTATATTTATTGATGCTGAAAGTTCTTATTATTATGGTGTATTTGTGTTAGAAAAACAAGAGGAAAATATAATTGAAGAAGAAGATGACTTTAAACGTGTAAAATTATTTTTTTCAAAGAAATATTTCCCGTGTACACATATCGGAAAATACACAAATCTCTTTAGGATACAACAAACTCCTTTGTTTATACCTACAAATTTTTTTAGGCTATTTCTGGAGAGTTTTTATATATATAGAACTTAAGAGATTACTTTTTATAAGAGTCGTGTTCTTTTATGAACAAATGACTTTTTATAACAGTCATGTTCTTTCATAAACGTGTATGTTTGATCAATTTAAGACCTTTATATATTAAAAAATACCCACCAGAAGCCTGACCAATTATACCTACACTTAAGCTGTGCATTAAAGGTGTTATATGCATGGATCATTTTTTGGGCAAATTACAAAAATCATATATTTTTAATATAAAATTATAATTTATCTCTTAAAAGTTTATAGTTATAGAAATTTCCCAAACAAATACATTAACGGAGGATTCGAATATATTAATAGCCAAAAAAATCAAAGTGTTAATACATCAAAAAGAGGGTCGAATACATGTGCTGATACATTAAAAAGAGGGTCGAATACATGCGCTGATACATTAAAAAGAGGCTCGATACATTAATGATATGTCAGATACATTATTGACATTTTTGACTTAAAGAGAAAAATGGAAGACTTTGAAAATTTATGAAACTTATAGAAATAATGAATAATAGGTAAACTAAAAGGCGAAATTTCTCTAAATATTCATTATTATTTTTCTCTTTTGGTCTTTGACTGTGTTTGATCATTGTATGAATTATGTAACCTAATGCCTAGAGTGGATTGAATCATGTTGAAAGTTTCTTTTTGGCTGAATGACCAAAATTAGAATAGGAAAATTAAACGGTGCGTGTAGCTAAGCTATATCAAGCTCATGCTGCCTAATACTATAGTCAAAGGGGAGAAAATTAATAGTGACATTTGACAGTTTTAAAACCAAACACTTGAGGTCGATTTACAGTATTGGTTATGACATATATATGGTGGAGCATTTATGTGAATATATGTTACAAAGTGTCGAAGTTAGGATTTTTAATAAGGAGTTCAAAATTAGGGGTGATCTAACATAATTTGAGGCCTAAAACGTAATTTTAGTTAGGTGCCTAAATTTTTTTAAAAAAAATTATCTGTGTTTATTTATTTTTTAAAAATTTTTAGATGTAAATTATTACTTAATATCTTTTTTATAAATGATTTTTCAAATAATTTTTTAAAATATTATTTTTTAGATAAGATTTTATCAATTTAACATTGAAAACATCATTTTATTGAGAAAAATATTATATGAATCGAAAATACAGTTCTATAAGTAATAAGTTGATAATTTTTAAGTAAAGATAAGAGTAAGAATTATAGAATCTGATTCAAAAAGTTGATAACTTGATTATCCTTCTTTGATATAAAAATTACAAAGAAATAAAAGAAAATATTTGTAATTTACTTTCTTCAATACTTTTTAGCTATTGATTCATATTTTTGATAGAATATTACTCTAACTATCAATGATTTGAAGAAATAGAGTGCATAAGAAGTTAAAAAAAGATTTAAAAATGTGAATATTAGCAAAGAATATATATATATATATATATATATATATATATACACACACTTTTTATCATTAGTAATTAATTTTTTTTTCATGAAAACATTAAACATGAATTTTTATTTTATAGAAATTTGAGGCCCCCAATAGGCAGTGGCCTAAAAAAATATATGAAAGAGCCAACACTGTTGAAAATCAAAAGAACTAAACACACGAACTAATCGAAGAGGGTTCAATATTTATTATATATACATAAAAATAATTGTAACCATATATAAATAGTATTTTTTTCACAAAAAGAGATTCGAATAAACCCTCTAATAAAAGGCTAGCTCCGTCCTGATTAGAACATTTACGTGAATGCTATTCCGATCACTCTTAGAAAATTATACGCAAGAAGCGAATGCTATTCCGATCACTCTTAGAAAACTATACACAAATTGTTTTCTCATTAAGCATTATTAGGAAGCTAGTACCACGAAAATTTTTGTCCAAGCAATTGGGAGGAGCAATAATTATTAAATTGAATAGAATGTAAGGGAAAATGCACAAGTATCCCCATAATCTATGCACGAAATTGTAGAGACACATTTAATTATCCTAAGGTCTTATTACCCCTGAACTTATTTTATAAGTAATTTTTTATCCCTGATCAGCCTACGTGGCACTAGCTTGAAAAAAAAAATCAACCAATGTTGGGTCCACAAGATAGTGTCACGTAGGCCGAAAAGGGGTAGAAAATTATTAATAAAATAAGTTCAGGGGAGTAATAAGACCTTAGTATAATATAAGTGTCTCTGAAATTTCGAATATAGATTGAAGGAGTACTTGTGCATTATACCAAGAATGTAGAGTCATGAGTACTATTATTGTAAACTTTATGTTAGAATGAATATATCAATTAAGATAATAAAACAAAACAAAAATAAAAATTGAACTATAGGTTGCTTCAATGGTAAATGTTCATTTCTAATTTTAAGATTATGAGTTTAAATTATTTAACGAGTAAAAATAGGTGGCATGCAACTTTGACGAAGAGTATTTTATTTAGATATAATAAGATAGATTCGTTCAAATGGTTGGACATTTTCATTATCAATTAATAAATGAAAAGTTCAAATCATAAAATAAGTGATAATATTATTGATCGTTTTTGATAGAAGAAGAGAGGGGGAGGGGGGATGCTACATGTAGTTTGAGGTTGTAATTATACACAACATTTGACATTTCGTATGGTAATTATATATATGAAATATGATTTTACGAAATAATCTAAAAATGTCAATTAGTTGAACTCCTAACGTGATTTCAATTTTGACATCCTATAGTTACTATCAAATGGGGTGAAAGTTCAAGGAAAAGGGTTGTGATATTTTAGATTTTTGTTTGTTTTTGGTTCCTACGATATATTTTTAGAGTTCGACTAATTTAAATTTACGTTTTTAGGCTCCTTACAAGGGTATTTTATAATTGTAAATATGTAATGCAGACATTTGGTACATTTCCAAGAACCATCCAAAGTGCTCTTTTGACTAACACAAGAAAACAAAAAGAAACTATACCTAGTTGTATCCAGCCCATAACATTATATTCTATCATCCATATATCCTGTGGGCTGTGGGGGATATTATGATTTTTTTCTTTTTATGATAAAATCCAATTTGATAATTTTACCTATGGTGAGGAAAATTTGTCACATTGGAATATTGTAAAATTCTTTTTTTTGAAAGGATATGCTAAGAAGAAAGTTTAAATTAAGGGACCACTTTTTTATTCTTTTTCTAATTAAACTTTAGAAAGGGGACAAAAATACTTTTAAATTAACTAATTAAAAAGAGCAATCATGTTTTCTACTTATTTTAGCATGAAAAATACTCTCACCATTTTTGCAAAATGGTAAGAACATTTTTGTGCCAAAAAGCAAACATATGACATAAATTTCTATTTCTTATAATTTAGAAGTATTATTTAAAAGGGGATAGTGTTAAAATTATTCCTAAGCTAGATGCGAATTATTAGTTTCATTCCCAAATTATTGACATGCTTAAAAACACGCATTTATTTGACTGGCTGAAGTTAAATATACTCCTGATCTTGCGACATGAGTGAAATATACCCCTGAATTCTTGTCAAGTTTAGGAATATCTTCAAGACTTTTCTCGGCTTTTTATTAAGAGCCTTATACCCATACAAGAGTTTGAGACCATTTGTTATACCATGTGGTAGATTGAGGGTGATCGAGAGTGTATCTAAAGTTAGTTAGTCAAGTAGAAAAGTGTCTTAAGTCTGTGAATAGTTCAAGAGACGAAAAAATAATTTGAGTCAAGTTTAAGGGTGTTTTTAACGCTCCCTTTAAACCACTTTTTCCTAGTTAATTAAATAAAAAAGAATATATGTTACACTTGCCATGGGTGGCCATCCATCTACATCAAAGTTGTGCTCAAAAAGGGGTAATGGAGATGGATGGAGGATGAGGAAGTACATAACTATAAAGTACTATATGGAATAGAGAATGTGGAGAGTAACCAATAGAAGTGACAAGGACCAAACATTGTTAAATCACACTATGGAAAAATGGAGGGGAATGAGGTGCTTGAAAAGCCTAGTTAGATCTTCAAAAAGGATTTGATACTCTCACATGCATCACATTAATTCAATTGATTTGCTACTCTTCTTCATTTTTATTCTATATGTGATGAGTTTTGTCCTTTCATATGTGTCATGAGTTATTGAAGTTAAAGCCACAAATTTAGCATTTTTGACTACTTTAGATGAATACCATGTATTAAAAATATAATAACCTTGGGTATAGTAAATTATTGTCATTGAAGCAATTGTTTGAAAAATTAGGAGTACAAACAACTTCATTTGTGAAATTATATTGTGATCAATAGGAAATAATCAATCTATTACAAATCAATTCAGTTTTTCGCGAGAGCACTAAACACACTTTAAAATTGATTATTACTTTCTCAAAAAAAATTTGCAAGCCTAAGATATTGATCACTACTAAGAAAAATAGTCAAAATCAAAGGATAGAGTCAGTTTTCTAAGAAAAATCGACATCAAACCTATGAGTATGAATGGATTAACTAGGATTTGCAAGGATAAAACATTTTCAATTAAAGACAACTTTATATCTATATATATATAATTCGAATTTAAGACTTCTAATTAAAGACGAAGAGTGTTTACCTATGCACGAAATCTTTTATGGTCCATTACTTTGTTAATTGTATATATGCATGTGTATTTAACAACTATCTAATACAATGAATGTTGATGTAGGGAAGGCAGAGGTAGGCACGTGACCATCCAATGTGTTGTGTGCACTAAATAATAATAATATTTATTATCATTACTACTATGTATTACTTTCCTTTCATGACCTAAAAAATATTCACTAATATTAGGAGGCCATGAGTGGGTTGGTAATGCTAATGAGCTTTCTATGAACTTGCTCCACTTTGGTTGCTATCTTTAGCTTTGATTTGGCCCATATTACTAGTGGGAAAATTACACCTCAATGCTTTTGGGACAATTAATTTATAATATATATATATATACACAATATATACAATCAAAACATATAGGTAATATGTATATCGATCATATTGATAAATTAGATAATTCAATGATATATTTACCTAAATTTAAATTAGATAATCGAATGATATATTCACTTAAATTTCGGATTATTTACTTAGTAATGAATAATTTGTTTTCTATGCATAAAGGACACTAAGAAGAATCTCCAAGATTTAGGGGAAATAAGGTAGTTTATAAAGGTGTTGCGGTTGCTTATAAGTGCTTATTGAATAAATAAAAAGTGTCACTTGAGTAAATAGATTTCTTCTTTAATAAATATAAGTGGGGCAAATTTGAGTCAACTTGTAAATTATAGTAATGCTTTTAAGAATTTATTTATTTTTTGAACAAATAAGTGGAACTTGAATGAAAAGATTTTCTTTAATATAAGTGCGTATATTTGAGTCAACCCATGGATTATGATAATGGGAAAATATAATTCATTCTTTGTGCAATTTAATGTTATAATGTCATATAGTTGTAAACTTTGCTCAATTCATTATTCACTTTTAGATTTTTGTTTAATGAAAATATTTTTCTTGCTAATTGTCACAATTAAATTTTAGATCATAAATATTGGCTCTACGTAGAGTAATCGACATAATTAAGAACTTTGATCAAAATCAAGTCAATCTAAATACACATGAGTCTAACCATGTTTACTACTGAGGCCTACTTGCACATTGATCTTTAAACGATTATGATGTACTCTCTTTATTTCATATTAGCTGAATTTATGAGACAATATACATCTTTTTTTAAAAAAATATTTAATAACATAATTTAAATCATAATTCCACTATTGCCTTTTGTGAGATCATAAATATAACTTTTTAAGTAGTGTACTTTATCTCCAAGAAAATATAAAATTTTAATAACTGAAAGAAGTAATATGAAAAAAATTCAGACATTCATCATGAACTTTGAACAATTCAATTATTTTAAACAATGAAAAAGCCACAAAAATTAATTTAATATGAAATAAAGGTAGTAATTAATTTGTTGGAAAAAAAAAAGAATAACTATCCATCAAACCAAAAGGACAAATTAGCTTAGAGCCACATAATTTTTGTTGATAAACTAATTAAAGTCATCAAAGAAAAGAATCCAACTGATGTTAATTTATAGCATAAAAGTGCATTATTAACATAAATATATTCTTTAATTAAGTTAAAACTAAACCATAATTAATGATCATCAATTTCTCAAAATAATATATCAACAAATTATACATGTATGAAAGTGCAACTCAAAATCAAACAAATTAATGTTAGCACATGCAATAAGACCAAAAGGTGATAGGCTAAAATAGCTATAAATTATAATCATGGCCACATATAAAACTTACTTATATATAGTGACCTAACTTTTTTTCTACTTAAATATATAAATTTGCATGCAACACAACCATCCATATGTTTTAATTAGTACTAATTAAATGAAAGTGGAAAATGCCTAGTCTATAGAGGCAGCCGCTAACATATTAAGTGAAATATTTTTTAATATAAAGTTTGAGTTAGGATTATTAGTTTTGCAGAATTTGATATTTATAGTATGGTTTCACCTCTTTTTTTAAAAAAAAAAATAATAATATTTTTTTACTATCCCAACTTGACTCGAACATTCCCACCACAATGTTTAAACATTTATTAATTTGGAAAATAAACTAAAATTATGGCCATGCGTGGATTTATTCATTAATTTGCTTTACCCCACAAAGTGCAACAAATGAAATAGGAAAGTTCGTACTTGGACTTTTATTTTAATTATTTGATTGTTGTGGAAATAATTGTGTACCTATGTGCACATTAGAGAAGAATATTCCAGATAAATGGGAAAAGTAAATAATTGTTTTATTATTCCCTCCTTTGACTTTTACTCGTAATTTATAGCATATTTATTCACTTTAAATTTTATGTCCATTAAGAAATAAAATAATAAAGATTAGTATAAGAATTTTACCATAAAATACCATATTAATTAGTGTTTATTGTTAAGTATTGAGAAATTATTTGAATTTCTTTTAATATTGGCGGTAGAATAGGAAAAGTATATATGTGTGTGTAGGAAAAGAGTAAATATTAATTAATGAGCAAATTGTAAAAAATAACAAATTATTAATTCAAATTAGATGTTATAATTATAATTTTATTTAATTCTAATCCGTAGCAAGCACTTTGCCATTGGCCTCTCTCCCCAGAAATTTCGCTCGCTACCCTTTCTGATTTCACTCGTCACTCTCCCTCGCCTTTCTCACTTTCTACAAACACAAATGTATGAACTGTTTGTGTTTGTATAAAGCGAGAGAAATTGTATATACAAATATACATATTTTTCATCCTATACAATATAAATCTTCCTTTGCTCAATTCTCTTTTGTCTTTCTCTCTTTCTCGCTTTATACAAACACAAATTATACAAAATACAATGTATAATTTGTGTTTATATAAAGTGAGAGAGAGATTTGATATACAAATACAATTGTTTTAACTTGATTCAATTGTATACGAATTCGAATTTTGTGCAGATGTACAAACACCAAGAACATATACATATACAAACATATTTTATGTTTATTAAACCTAAAATCAGATGCCTGCGATTTTATACAAATCAAAGTTGACTGTAGTTTTTATACAAATCTAATGTTTCATAGTAAACTATGTTTGTTGTAGAGTGCAAATGATAAAACTATAGCTATACAGTGCTAATATAAATTTTTATATTTGCTAAACTTAAAATTTACTCATTAATTAATCTATATAATTAAATTATTATTTTTTAAGAGATGTGCAAAATAAAAACTAAAACAAATAAAAGTGAAAATAAAAATATACGGAGGAGATATTAAGCTAAGAAAATGTAAAATTACGAGAAAATAACAAGTTCTCAGAAGATTCTTAGATATAATCGAAGTGGTTCAATTTTGAATCGACATTTTAATTTTTGAATATTGTGAGCAAGATGTGTTAGCATCATTAAAAGTTGTCCATCACAGCTGATAGAGTTGATTTGCATAGGAGACAATTACAAATAGAAAATTAACTACAAGCTTAAGAGACCATGATCATATTATTAAATTATAAATCAATGATTTAATAATAATTTATATAATTACGAGTTATTCATAGCTGTAGATCGATATCCTATTACATAAAAAAAAAAATTGCAGAGCCGCTCAAGAATGAATTATCAAGAAATTGATTTTTTTTTTACGTAGAATTACTTTGCACTTATTTAGGGTGCCTCAAGGGTGACACTAGCAAAATATTTAAATTTTATGATTTTAGTTTCACTTAAATAATGTTGATAATTGCAAAAATAAAATTACTGTTATTTCCCCCGTCCCCTTCTTTACTCTAAAATTTCACTTGAAATAATATTGAAGATTGCACTTACCTTTACTTTTATTAATTGTTTCTATTACTTGCAACATATTATAGATTTCAGTAAAATTAATAAAATCATTTTTTATTTTGTTCATTCATTTCGTCATAGAACGACATAAAATTATATCTCACACTTTTTTGTTTGTACGAAAATAATTTTTTTAATAGAAAATTTATTATGTAGATTAAAATATAAAAATGTTATGATTTTATGAGAAGTATAAAATAAAGGGATAAAAATTAATAATGTAAGGCTATGATAGACATTTAAAAAGTCAATTAGAAAAAGGGAGGGAAAATGATTATTTCTTAAAGTTGAGGGAGAATTTGAATTCTAAAGTTAATTTCGGGGTGTAAATGATTTTCACCTGTAAAAATATTTAGTTTTATCAAAATAAACATTTTAGAACTTTAAATTAAATAACTTAAATTATATATTATTAAATATTTTTTTTTATAATAGCATCCAAGTTAACATATTGCAAATAAATGTCTAACATCTTATTAATTAAACTTAATCCTTACTTTTATAAATAAAAATATTTCTGTAAGAAATTAAAAAAAATTATGTCTTTTAAAAATTCTATCCTAAAAATAAGTAATAAGTATGTAAGAACAAAAAAAGACAACTCTAAATATTATATATAGTGCGCACTTCAAATTCAGGTGGTGCAGGACTAGCCGTTGTTATTCACGAAATTTTACCATTCAGTTACTATCTAATCTTATAAATGAGAATGAATACAACAAAGTTGTAATAACATTGCATTCGAACAAGAAGATTTTAATAAATTAACAGAAAGAAATTTTATATAAAGTATGAAATCAATTGTGATAACTTAGGTCAAATCTTCAACATTGCTTAAATATGCTACAAACTAGTCATTCTAGATACTTGTAAGTCTTGTTAAGCACCAGTACATGCAACCTCTCACTCGCTGTAGAAAAATGTGCATCAATTTTAACTTTAAACTGACTCATATGAAATATGTTTAGTATATTAAATTTAGTGTCTTCAAAGACCCTATATCAATGTTGGTTCACAAGACAAATCCCTACAAATGGATAGTTTTCATTGATCTATTACTTAGAGTGAAGTAGAGTCAGAAGTAACTTGATGGAGTTAAACTTATGTACTTTGAAAAAGAAATGAAGAAGCTTAAAAACTTAAAAATATAAAAATTAGTAGACATTCAGAGCAGAACATGTATAATCTCTTACTACAAAGAATATACAAATGCAGTTGACAATTCGATCCAATAAAAGTGACCACCAAATGAAACTTCCTAGTTGATTTTGTATACTTGCCCATAAGAACTCAAATATAGTCAACACAGAGTATACTTTGATATAGAAGCAAAAAACTTAAAAATACTACTTGACGGCTGTAGACATTCTGAGCATATCCTAGCTTATTCACTATTCAATGTACCCATGAGGACATTACTATTTTCTATTGCTGCAAATTATTGAAAAACGCACATGCTACAAATAGTCAGCGTAATATCCTTATATAAATATATGAACTTTATTATTTTTATAGATCGAATATTTATTTGAAGAAGGTAAATGAAGGTGTTCAGATACAAGAAAATATATAAATGAAGCTTTAAAACAACCATTAGCTATACTTTATTCTTTGACATGTTTGCCTTGACACAATTGAGTGAATTTTTTTTTCAAGTAATAGACCTTCAGAACACTTAACATTATGTAGTCTAACTGAATTTGAAAAGCATATAATGAACTAATAAGCCTTCGAAATAGAGGTCGAAAGACTAATATGAATCTAATTAATGTAAGATCAATATAAATAATGACTGAAATAACTTAGGAGGACTTGCTAAGACAAACTAAATTTCAATTACTGTTCCAGACCTAGTTCTATCAGTTATGGAGTCTGCTTCTTTTAATTTCACTTAATTCCTTATCACTGATTGTTAGGGAAAATACCATGTGTTGTAATGGACTGGTAGCTCTAAGAAGAGAATAAATTCTTAAAATCACTTATCTAAGCAAGCCTTACAATTCTTCCGTTTTTGACCCCTTATTATGTTATAATCAGAATTAAATAGGCATACCATATTTAGTAAGCTCATACTAGTTCTTGTCAAGTTAATTTTAACATCCTTTTAGAAAGGAATAAAGATCGACTACTCTGTCTAACTTCACCGATAGATTCACTAACCTTTCACAGACTCTTTATTGGTGTGGTTGGTTCAATTGAGGCACCGCTGATGAAACACTCAGATTCAACAAATATCTCATTCATCTCTACCTCGTTAGCATCGAACAATTTGACCTTTTTAATGTTTCTCTCGCTAGTGACCGGTAGAGGTACATGTTCTTTTGATGTGTAGGACAGAATTGTTAGACTTGACTGAGTAACATTAGAGTTTTTCCAGGATGACTTTCTCAATTGAATGCGAAATATTCTCTTCGACAACATTTGTTGGGTCTGATCAACACAGAGAAATTGATTCTGAAAATAAAAGAATTTGTTTGCAGAAGTATAATAAGTATATATAAACACAGACTCTAAGAAATATAAGTAAGAAGTAACCTTGAGGCAGGTTAATTATGTCAAATATGTCACTGCCTTTATAGGGAGAAGTTTTTCAACTGGATCACCAGAAATGCAGGCACTTGTTGAACCACTCCCATCAATCAGATCAATTTTGAAAGTACAATTACAAGTATAATGAGTTAATACCTGAAATTTTATTTGTATATATGTGATATTTTACCACAATAAATTTATGTATATAGCATAAACTTAATATCGAGGCACCAATGTTGTATGTCTTTGATATTTTGCGCAACCAAATGCTTTTCCTCTTTTGTGTGTTTTTTATGTTTGCAGCCTGAACAATCTAGGACACAAAAATTTTGAAGAACATCTGATATTGACATTTTGGCCTTAATGGGGAAAACTCCAACATGTATACAAAAATGATATATCTAACTCTACTAATTTGAACTAGTCTAAATATTTCTGAAACATGCTGAAGTTGTTGTAATTTTTGCAATAGAAATGAACCATCGATGAACATGATTCACAGTAAGAGCAGTGGATGATCCTACGAAGTTACCTGACATATTGCCCAAAAGCACGTCTTTTTTTTTGTCTTTGGCCTATTATGACAACAGATAAAATGTTAAATATGTTTTTATGGCATGCTAAAGCTAGAGATGTGTAGTAAGAAGTCAATAGGAACTGATCAACTGTAATGCTTACGAATAAGTAGGAACTATGCATATCGTGGAGTTGAATCTGATTTTCAAGGATAAATCTATATATGAAATGATCGTGTAATAGTGTATAGAAACGAAAAAATATGACGTCATTACATCTGAAGACATAATTTTTTGCGACCTAATTGTTAGTAAGAAAATATACCAATTTTTGCAATAGGAGCACGAGTCAGTTGAGAAATATTGACAAAAGTTGTGGTATGTAACTTCGTCATTGGCAACAGTAATTTCTCAAGCTGGTTATTTGGTTTGATATGATCAAAATTTATTTATGAAGCACCCAACAAAATTTATGTATTGTTCTTCCATATTAAGGTAGTGAAACTTTCACTATGGCAATTATGATTTGCATATGTATCCAACAATGTAAGATTTTCTGTATAATAGTCAGTATCATCACCATATACAACTACGTTGATTTGTTATTCCTGTAAAGTCAGTGAACCTTGTGAGATACAAATAAATTATATAATTATGCCTAAAGGATGGGCGACGACAACAATGAGCGAGACGACCTGCTCGTCTTTCAAAATCAGATTTTGGAATCAAAATTTCTTCTCCAAACTTAGTCTGTCATGACTTATGTCCACAATTTGGAATTTGCAAGTTTGATCGGGAGTGTTAGTGGTTATTATTTCAATATTTTGTAACAACTCGCTAATTGAGAGAGCTAGAAATAGAAAAAACCATTTTTGGGAAGTATGAAAATATGAAAGTTAGCTAAGTTATGTTAGGTATGAGTTCTAGGTCAACTTCAAATGACCATAATTTTCAGTATATGATTAGTAGCTGGAAAAGAAGATGTTAAATGAAAGTTCTTGAAATTATCTTTTCAACTCCACCGAGTTTATTAATTTTCGAGCTCGTATGAGGGAAATTTGTCCATTTGAAGTTGAAGATGTCTAGAAAAGAAAAGCTAACCGAATTTTAAAGAGGTATTTTGTTCTTTTCCGTACTCAATTAAGTTAATTTGTTATTAGTAATTAAATTGGATTCAGTTTATACAATTGAAAAATCACGTTAGGATTTTTGGATAAAGAATTCAAGAGGATAAAGGAGAAGAAAAGTTCTAGATTCATCGATTTGTTGAGGAATTGATTGTGGATTTCAACAAAGATTCTATTCTACGAGGTATGTGAGTTCACATAGCGTTGAGTTCGTTCACCCATACACCAAACATGTTTGTTTTAGTGTTATTTCGTTCTAAAATTAAGATTGAGAATTTGATGTTCTTGAGTTGTGTTCTTGAATTGCTTTCGTTCTTAGGGATGAGATTAAGGAGTTATTGAGAGTTTAATGTCGATTATTAGAGTTGTTTTAAGTTAGATTCTTGTGTATATATTTTGGGTACCGAAATTTGAAGAGATATTAAGAAAAAAATCGAATTAAGATAATAAAACGAGTTGAAAAATTCATCGGGTTGGCTCGGGAAAGACTGACGCGGCACGACCCTAATGCGCCAGAGGGGCTGGGGCACATGTCAGCAGCGCGCTTGAATGAGGTCTCTGAACATTTGAGGGTTGGAGCTCCAAAAATGTGCCAAGGCCGTTGCCCCAACCCGTTTTTCTCCGTTTAGTCCGATTGAGTCCTTCTAAAGTGTATTATCACTTTCTATCGATTCTAACTACTTTAAAGGACTTTTAAACATCTAAAAATCATTCAGAAACATGAAACGTACACTTGAATCCATAAATTCAAGTTCAAGAAAAGTTAAGAGCCAAATCTAGAGTTCATAGAGTCTTTTCAAGAAGTATGTTTTAAACATGTTTTAAGACTTGAGATTTGAGTTGAGTAGAGAGTATTAAATGAAGTTCATTTCTTCAAAAGAGTATATGAGGACTATGTATTCTCAAAGAGTAAATTTTTTCACATTTAAACAAGAAAAGAAACACATATTTTCAAAAGAGTCTTTGCACTAATTTCATTAAAGAGTATATACTTTCACAATTGAGCAAGAGAGGAAACACTAATTTTCTAGAGAGCCTTTGAGCTAATTTTTTAGTGACTATCTCAAACTATAGAAGTTATGTATTTAAACATATGAGCTAGTTATATTTTGAGAGTATTGATCACCTATGTAGGGGAGAGTTCATACAACTCTCGGCCCCCATCCACCATATGGCCACCATGGGTAGAAAATGATTACTCTTTTTAGATGATTTCTTAGTGCTTTTTAGCATAGACTAGTGAATTCACTTAGTAGTCAAGTTCTATACCCTCGGCAAGGTACATGACGACCTTGGCAGCGTGAGGTAAAACATTGTATCATCACATAACTCTTAAGTGATGATTGTCGATTAAAGAAACTCCTACAATTATATTTGTATTCTTATATACACACAATTAGAGTTCTTTTAAATTCGTAAACTCTTGATAATGGTAAGACACATGCAAGGTTAAATGGTGGAATTGTTGAACTCTAGAATCTCTATGAGTAAGTCATTTCAACACATCATCAAATACCTGTTGTACAATACAAAGACAATAACAATACTAACATGCAATAGAAATTAAGATATCAAAAAATGAAAGCAAGGGACCAAAAAAACATACTTAGCACTCCAATTCTTCAATTATATCGAAATACCTCAAAGAAGAAAGAACATAATTGAAACATCAAAGACGAAACGACAAAGAAGTGTGCATGAGCAGAATCAAGAAAGAGGAGATTCAGAGAAATTGCACAAAAAGAAAACAAAAGGGCATAAAACAGACCAAACAGAAGAGATGATTCATAATCGTACAATGAACAAACAATTGCACAAAAAGAAAACAAATTGATGAAAACAACAAAGGAAAAACGAAAGCCTACCAATTTGAAGCTTAGAGAACTGAGCTGTAGAAGTTAGCTGAGAGAAGGTGATAGTTCATTTTCTATTTATTTGATTTTCGTAGATATATAAATATAATAGGATAGCATACGTGCAAATTAATATAGAATCCTCCACGTGTTGAACGACCAATAAAAAAGGGCTAGAAAGAGTCCTATATTAGAATGGATCAATTATAGGATTTTATATATAAAGGTTTAGATAACTAAGGCTAAAGGTACAATCACTTAATGCCCTGATACTTGTAAAAAGGTATAAATACCTAATGCTAAGGGTACAAAAAGTTAAGGTCATGTTAGTCCCATTGTTGTTGAAAATATAAAAGAGAGTATATATAAAATTTGACTTTTACTTGTAATACGTGACAATTTTTTTGTGAAAAATGGGCGCAACAATGAAGATGAAGAAAAGAATCAGAGAAGGGACAGAGATGGCTCTTCTCGCTGGCCACTGGGGAGAAATGAAATTTGGTTATGGTCTTGGTAGGTTTAAAATAGGAAAATGGATGATTTTTAGCCTAAGTCGTCGACTCAAAGGGAGATGTAGGGTAATAAAATTGGCTAAAAAGACTAGAATTAAAATGAAATTGAAATTAAAAAAAAAAGGGGCTATGAGTTGAATAAATTGGATAAAAGAGGCTAAGATTTAAATATTTTAAAGGAAGATTAAATGAATTTTTGTTTAATCAATAATATAATACAAATAATAATAATTTTCAAATATGATAAACACACTTAAATATTATACATTTAAATAAATAAGTAACCTAATTATTTCAAATGTGGCAACCGATAAACATAATAATAATAATAATTTGATAATTTTTTGTAAATTATTAATATAATTATTTGGATAAAATTAAGGGAAAATTACCCGACTAAGCAAAATTATACTATTTAATTACTCATCGTAGCTATAGTTTGACATAATTGCCGCTCGCAACTAACATTATATGTTAATTACGTGGGCTGACTTCGAATTTGTATAGTTAGTCACGTTTGTATATGTATAATTTGCTAGAATATACAAACACATATGTATAATATACATTTGTTTAACCTATACACATATACAATTCACATCGCTCCCATTCTCTGCCCTCTCTCGATCGCCTCTCTCCTCCCTCTCTCAACCTCGCTCGCCTCTCTCCTCCTCTCCCAATCTCGCTCGCATCTCTCCTCCCTCTCCCAATCTCGCTTGCCATATATATAAATGCATATGTGTAATATACAATTATATACATATACAATTTACCTCTCTCACACTCTATGCCCTCTCTGCTCGCCTCTCTCCTACCTCTCTCGATCTCGCTCGCCTCTCCTGCGTCTCTCACTCTCGCTCGCCTCTCTCCTCCCTCTTCCAATCTCTCTTGCAATATATACAAATACATATGTACAATATACAATTATCTAACCAATATACATATACAATTCACCTTTCTCCCACTCTTTTTCCCCTCTCTCTCTCGCCTCTCCCCTCTCTCCCCAGTCTCGCCATCTCTCTCCTCCATATAACATGTAACTACAAATTGTAATTATCAAACTATAGCTATGGAGAGTAATTAGGCTATTTTTAAGTGAATATATGTGAAAGTTTCCCAAAAATTAATTACAATTGTAAACCCGTAATAACATAAGAAAGTTTTGCAATACATATTCAATCAAATAACAATTCAATACATATTCAATCAAATAACAATTCGAAAATGATTATAGATCGGTCAAAAGTGAGCGTAAACAATACATAACACATTATTTCTCAAACCAATGACCAAAGTAAAATTTAATATTTTGTGACCAACTTGATGCAAAATAAAACAATCAAATTCATCCCAACAACACATTATTTCTCAAACCTATGAAAGGTAAAATTTAATGCTGTGTACTTCTTGAAAAATGAAACAATCAAATTCATCACTATATTGAAAATAAAAAATAATGAAAAAATATATAGTATCCTACCTCGTCTCAAGAATCATTAAAGATGAAAAAGAATTTCAAAATTGAAAAAGAGGTAGATACATGTTGTGTCTATGAAATGTGTTGCTTTAATTTGAATGTGCATCTATGATACAATTTGAATGTGCATCTATGATACAATTTGAATATATCAAGAACAATAAAGATGGAAAATAATTTCATATATAATCTGTATCTACGAAAAATACAAGTCTAAATACTATTTATATTTATGGTATATGTTGCTTTATAACTATATCTATGATACAATATTTGAATTTCTAAAAAACAATAAAGAAAAAGTGGAATTTCAAAAACAGTGAAAAGTCTAATACATCTGATACATTATAAGATATTCTTTTTAATACAATTTGTATCTATGATACATGCTGCTCTACATTTTTATCAATGATACAAAGATTGAATGCCCAAAACAATCAAAGAAAAAGAGAAGATTTAGAAGCCAACTGAAGCTTTAGCAAAAGGATATTCATAATAAATCTCAAGCTTATCGAGTTTAATGGTATAATTTTAGAATCTAAATTTTGGATATTGACGAATTTTTTTTTTAATGATATTGATCATTTTTTTCTTTCGCTTGTTGGGTTCTGTTTCAGTTGGTAAATTTTTAATTAAAAAAAGAAAAAATTACGCGGTTAAACAAATTACAATTCGAAACTTACTTCTAGTGATAATTGCATCCTCTCTCGCCTCTCTTTCTCTCTCGCCTCTCTCTGAAATCTGCTCGCTATTCTCTTTTTAAGTCATCTCTCCCGCACATCTCTCTCCTCTCTCTACCCAGTCTCTCTTTAGATTCTCTTCAGTCAATCTCTCTCTCACTTATACAAACACAAATGTATAATTTATCTTTGTATAAAGAGAGAGACTGAATATACAAATATATATATATATATATATATATTATATATATATATATATGCGCAATATATTTATAGTTATACAAATACAAATCTTCCCTTGCTCAGTTCTCCTTATATTTGTATAATTTGTGTTTGTATAAGCGAGAGAGAATGAATATACAAATACAAATGTTTTAACTTGATTCATTTGTATATGAATTCAAATTGTATACAGGTATACAAATACAATGACTGATACATATACATAGTAGTTACATATATACAATTATCTAAACTATATACATATACAATTCAATTCTCTCCACTCTCTGCTCCATCTTACTCATATCTCTCCTCCCTATAACATGTAGCTACGAACTGTAATTCTCAAACTTTAGCTATGAAGCATAATTAAACTATTTTTGAATGATATTATATGCGAAAATTTCAACAATAAAATTAGCTACCTTAAAGTGAATAGAGCGGAAAATGAAGTAGAAAAAACAATATGACTGGGTGAAAAACGAGGGATGGGGAGAACTCTATAGTAATTTATATGATAAAACGAAAGTGAAAGACAGATGCTATAGCCACTACGAGTTATCTTGAATTCCAAATAAATAAAATGGATCCTTACTTTAATAAAATAAAAATAAAAATAGTACCAAATATTTGTCATTTTTTATTTGGCCATCTATTTATTTTTTTCCCTTCTTTTTCCGGTTTTCAGTTTTCACCTCTGCAATCTCCATTTGTTCCGCGTTAGAATTGTTAACAGAAAAAAAAAATTTGAATCTCATCTTCTCAAAAGATTTTAGATCAACAACGCCATGCGTGATTCGGAACTAGAGCAATGAAACGCTGGAAAGTGCCTCAAATCTACACCATTCCATGGAGGAGGTAAATGGTGGGTTGATCAAGTTGATCTGTTGTGTTAAAAAATCTGATTGGGGCCGCATTGGTCAGGAATCTACTGTTGCACGTCTCTATTATCGAAATACTGGAATCAACATTGATCAGAATCAGCCCTATGCTGAATTTTGGATGGGCACACACGAATCTGGCCCGTCGTATGTTGGGGATACAGAATGTCTGACATTGAAGGAATGGATTGAAAGAAACCCTAGAGTACTTGGAGAAACTGTTCTGAACAAGTGGGGTACCGATTTCCCCTTTCTCTTTAAGGTTTGTCTGATCTGTTTTTAAAATTAAAATGTTCAGTCAAAGTTTAAATAGTTTGGATCTGTTTAAAAATTGGGATTGAGAGTGTACACATAGTATTATTTCCATTTGTTGATTTGTGCAACTCATAGTACTATTTTTTTTATAGTTGGTGCTGCCAGATATCCCAAATCTTAGATGAAATGGTTCACATAGTTCAAAATAGATCAGGGAATACTAACCAGCTCTTTAGCGAATCTCTTAAAGTTTTGATTTTGATTTTGATTATGCTATGTAGTGGCAGTATAGTAAAGTGTTATGTGTCAATTGTCCCTTATCCCACTCATCACATTAGTCTTTTGGGTTCGGCTCTCCTTTCTGTCTATAACATAAATGCATAATAACTACTACAGTGACTCCAATTATGGCCTTTGATATTGACATTGTCTGCATCTGACAAAATACAGATAAGAAGACAATTCAGATTAATTTCATACAATTTAAATGAGTGTAAGTCGTATATACATGTTTTTCAGTATGGCTAAATTGGTTTCAATGTTTCTTTTGTTTTTAGGTATTATCTGTTGCCAAACCTTTGTCCATACAGGCCCATCCAGACAAGGATTTGGCCACTTCTTTGCATAAAGAGCAGCCTTCTGCTTACAAGGATGACAATCACAAACCTGAGATGGCTTTGGCGCTGACACAATTTGAAGCTTTATGTGGGTTTGTCAGTCTTGAGGTACTCGAGGACTTAGGATTTATGTTAGCCTAGTTAATATTTGGAGTGCTGATAGACTTGCTTACTCTCAAATGATGCACATTTCAGGTGCACATAAATTTACTATTCCTTAAAAGTGATTCTGGTTGTGATAGAAGCATTTTTATGTAATAATCTGGGGACCCAGGATTAGTTCAAGTGAAAGGTTAAGGGACTTGTAACTTTGTCACAAGTTTGATCTATGCGCCATGCCAACTAAACCTTGTATTTAACTGAAGAGGGGTAGAGGGAAGGGCCCATTATCCCTGTGTTTTGAAGGCTAGGTTTGTCCTAAGGGTTGGCCCCTGACGGATTCCTTGGTTATTAAAAAAGTATATGTGGTGCAGTCGAGAGGCTACGGTGCCCTTTTTTGATAGATAATAAGATTTAAGATCACTTGACTCCTCAATGTACATGTACTGCTCATTTGAAATCTGATTGTTTCTTAGGCTTTTCTTCAGTCTCAGTATCATGAGTGTGAACCTGTCCTATTAAACAACTATTATGAATTGTTTAAAAGTAGATGTTTTTTTTTGTTTTGTACTATTTTAACATTTCCTTTTTTGAAAAAATGATTGTATGAAATTGAGCTCGTGGTTCCTCCCCTGACAACCAGATGTCAAATTTGTAACTTAAGAAAGTTAAGTTATTTGAAATGTGAAAAGAGTTCCAAATAGCATTTTTTCATCCCCTCCTTCCTTGTCTAGGTGAAACGAAAGGCTCCTAATTGCGTATGCTGGTCAACACACATGTTCAGAAACTAGCATAGTTTGCTTCTTTTTTTTTTATGTGTGTGTTGCAAAGTTCTGCAATTTATGTTTATTCTGGTTGACAAGCTTCTTGTTACAAGAGATCTAGAAATGGGGTAGGGTGGCTGATAGAGTTGGATCCAAAGATTTATGTAAGGGGGTATGGAGCTGCAATGACAATGAGTAGGACTTTAGTGTAAACATATTTTTATAAAAAAAATTCAACTATAAATGTATAGATAAAACCAATGGGGAAAAGTTGATGTAGATCCACCATTGGCAGGAGAGGCAGTAGTATACCTTATTCATGTGATTTTCTTGATAAACAAAGTTACTGTGCTCCTTGACTTGCGTTGATGGAATAGACTTAAGTTCCATGACTATAATAACTACGTTTCAATTCCAAACAAGTTATGGTCGACTATATGAATCCTCATTGGCCACGTCGCTTCTTTTAAACTCATCTAGAGCCATTATAATACAAACTAAAACTAAATTAAAAGAGTACTTGAAGTTGTCTACATTTTCTAATGGTATGTAATCTCTGACAAGATTAGGAACAAAGATATATTGCGCAAGGTGGAAATGGCTTCATGGTGGACAAGGTAAAGGAAGCGAGACTGAGATGGTTTGGGTACGTGAAGTGGAGGAGCACAAATACCCCAATCGATAGGTGCGAGAGGTTGGCAGTGATAGGTCTTAGGAGAGGTAGAGGTAGAGCAATGAAGAATTGGGAGAGGTAATTAGACAGGACATGTCATATTTTTAGCTCACTGAGGACATGACCCTAATATGAGAGCAGTGAGGTCAAAGATTTAAAGTTAGTAGGTAATCGAGCGACTTCTCTCTTTTCTATTGCAGAGGATAGTTCTAGTTTAGATCACCTATTCCCTCTTCTCCTTGCCATTATTGTTCTTATGATTTTTATAATTATTATTATCATCTTATTCTTCAATTATTACAATTGTTGTTTATTTACTTTGGTTATCTTTACTATTTTTTCTGTCAATATATTTTTTTACTTCAATATTTCATCGTAGCATTTTTACTTTTGTATTTTTCAAATCTGTTTAGGACCTTAACTATACTAACACAAGTACATGACTAATTAGAATTATTAATATTTTGATTATGATAACAAGTATATTGATTTTTTTCCAGGAGCTCAAAGTGATTGTTCGTACTACACCTGAGATTGTGGAAGTGGTTGGTAATTCAAAAGCCGAGCAAGTCCTAAACTTGAATGGCGATGAGGGGAAGGAGGAAATTAGATTACTACTACAATCAGTATTTACTGACATAATGACTGTTTGCAAGGATGTGACTGCTGAAGTGTTAGCCAAGCTGATCAGTCGCCTAAACTTTGAAGGCCAGGTAATCCAAATTAATCTGTGACCAAGTGGAAGCATAATTTTTTTGTAATACTTGGGCATTAGTTGGGTGTTTCCTTTTTGTTATTCTGTGTGGACGTAACTTGTTCATTTGGACAGTAATTCTCTAAGGGTTTTGACAAACTTGGTCTTTATTGTCATACTTTTATGTGTTTGTGTCTTAGACCAATTTCTTAACGTAAGGATGTGCTTGCATGCCTCTACTAACTTACATTTAGACATTTAGATGGGCGGAATTTGAAATTCACTGGCAGAGAATGTAAAATAAATTCTATATCAATTCTAGCAATTTTCAAATAGATCAGGATCTCTGGATGGCTGAAATGTAGTTGGTGAATCTATATGTATATCGATGTGTATAGTGGGATCGTATTAAATAAAGAGTATGTTATTATTTTAGATTTAACCAATTTGATGAATTACTAAAGGTTGACATCAAACTAGTGCTAGTTGATGAGAGTTACTTCGGAAACAAAAAAGTGAAGCCTTTCTGAAGAATTTGAGTGACTAGAGTATCAAAAGGTTTTACTAATTTGGGTATGGGATTTCTGGATTTTAATTCTACAGCTGATCTATCTTATCATTGTCCATTCACTAAAAAGAAACGAAAAAAAACTTGTTCTCTTACAAGTTACTGTGTACGGATTAGCTGAAACAGAATTGTTATAAGCTCCATCAAGTTGCTTTTGTTGTGCAATTTTCTGCAAAGGAGCTAATGTGTTCGGAATTGATTTGTATCTAAGTTGCTATACTTATCCTTGTATTTGAATGATTCAGTTTTCCTCCTTTATTTTCCATTATGTTTGAACCTTGGATGCGTCAAAAGTTTTTTTACATTGGCAATAGTCACTTGACTGTATCTGCTGCATCAAGTTCTGTCTTTTTGGAAAAGATGGGAGACATGTTGATTTGAGTTTCTATAATTTCTGTTGATGCATAATTCTTATGTGAATTATGTGGTTGAGCTGAACTGCTTATGGTCTCCTCCGGCATATTAGCTGTAACTCTTGCTGCTTAAATTCAGCTTTTCGATTGTCTCTTATTTTTATGAATATGTGTATTCATCTTTCACATTTGTAGGCGAGGCATCTAACTGAAAAAGAACAACTGATTCTACAACTTGAGAAGCAGTATCCAGCTGATGTTGGTGTCTTAGCTGCATACTTGTTAAATTATGTGAAACTCAACCCTGGTGAAGCTTTATATTTAGGCTCAAATGAGCCTCATGCATATTTATATGGTGAATCTGTTGAATGCATGGCAAATTCAGATAACGTGATACGTGCTGGTCTAACTCCAAAGCAACGAGATGTTAAGATACTTTGTTCAATGCTCACATACAAACAGGTATTGTCAGACACCATTACATTTTTACTTCATTAGAGTCGCATTTTACGAGGAATTATGTACATGGGTGTTTAAGTCAGGTGTCTTTTCACTACGAGAAGATTTTATAGTGTTATCAATATCTTTTCTAAAATGAAATGCAAATGCATTGGTCATTTCTTTACCTAAATGAATCTGAATCAGCTCTTCTGTTGCAGGGTTTTCCTGATATTCTGAAAGGTACTGTGGTTAATCCCTACACAAAGAGATACCTCCCTCCTTTTGATGAATTCGAGGTGGACCGTTGCATTCTTCCACAAAACTCAACTACTGTATTTGCTTCCATTCCTGGTCCTTCCATTTTTTTGGTCGTGGAAGGAGAGGGAACGATGA
Organism: Solanum pennellii; assembly: GCF_001406875.1. NCBI lineage: Eukaryota > Viridiplantae > Streptophyta > Magnoliopsida > Solanales > Solanaceae > Solanum > Solanum pennellii. The sequence goes on along the minus strand of NC_028642.1, from coordinate 47,833,342 downwards.
CCACATCATCGAACAAGGTAGTTGCTGAAGGTGATGTCTTATTTGCATCTGCAAATACCAGTATAACTGTTGCAACCGTGTCTGGTTTGCATCTATATAGAGCAGGAGTTAGCAGCAGGTTGTTTGAGTTGCATAAATAGTGTATTACTTCCAACTCTAGCTAGTATTCATTCAAATACCAGGAATCTACACTGATGGATTTGTTGAGTCAAAAGTGATGTAAGTGGTAAATGAATTCTTCTTGGGTAAAACATATTTTCTCCCAACTTTTTTGACATCGATTTTTAATGGTAAAAATCACACTTAAACCATCACATTTTTCATAGATTTCATACTTCAATTATTCATTGTACTATTTACTTATCACTTTCTTTTACGGATTTCATCCCTCAACTATCATTGTATCATACTATTTGCATTAAAATACACCTTGATGTCGAGTTAACCTACATGTGTCTTGTCGATTGGAAATAAACATTGGTCAACTCAGCACTGGGATATAATTTAATACAAAAGGAGTGATGGTGTAAGTAGGTGGAACAATAGATAATTCAGGTATAGAATTTGCTTAAAAAGTGATAGTTTTGATGTATTTTGATTCTTCAAATTTAATTTTTTATGTTGATAACTTTCAAAAAATATAGTATATTATAAATACATTTAGAGTATCTTATACTAGGACTACTTTATACAACGTTAATATGTCATCAATATCTTATATATACATATATTTAGTAATTTAAAAAAAAATACACAAATTCCATGTATGATATTATACTTACTAAACAAAATAATTATACATATATTATTTAAATACGTGGGATATATTTAATGTGTATGCTACTATATGACTTATCACATACACAACTGAAATTGAAAAAAAATACAATCCAATTTGTAATATGATACACCACTATATTTCAAGGTATATTGTTGTTATTCCTAATCCTAAGGTTATACCAGACTATTCAGCATGATTTATATATACATGCACCAAAACACCTTACATTTTAAAGAAATATATGTATTTTATATTTCTTGCGATATATAGATTTATATTTTACAACCATATCCTTGAAATTTTCTATTATACTATATGAATGATTTATAATGTGTTCATATCTTACGATTTCCCCCTAAATATATCTATTTTTACTTCTCTTTTAGAATATACATGATGTATATGTTCTATATATACACACACACACCAGCTTTTTTCTTAATATCATATGATATAATAATTGATCAAGTATGCGTTATACAGTATTTCTGAAAACTTTAAGCAAGATAATATGAAGGAATTAATTGAGTAGCGTAATAAGAAGGAATTAATTTGAACAACACTGACACGATCTACAGAAGGAAAAAAAAAAAAGAAGTTATACCAGTACTTTTTACTGGCCAAAACCACAAATCCAGGTCTCTACTTTTGGCAAACAATTTCATGGAAATTACTGGTGACTTCCCACACACACCTCATATAGGTATTAATATCGTATGTCATCAATCATGGTGTTAAACCTAAATCAACAAATTATGCACAAAAACCCACAGTTGCTGATGAAGATACCCACATGTATGTGACAACTGCAAAGCAAAAAATTAAATAAAAATCACACGAACAAAAAAACTACTCGGTTTTAAATACATAGCCGGAGATTGTGAACATGCACATTCGTGAGTAGCACTAATTCCCGGTGAAGCAACTAAGTATCGTGTCAGTCCACCAAAACAGTAAAGTCGAGCCGATTCGCACAACTATTAGTACAATCATACATCGTTGCTTCACTTCCAAGCAAGGAACAGTTCATTATCTGCTTAAGTAAGGAGACCTTAGAACTCATCTTAGTTCCTCTGTGTTGAATTTATTCCATGCTTCCTGTAGTCAAATTTCAGAATATAATTTAGAACAGCATCACTGATGATTCCTGAACATACTACACCACAGTACTTACTCCACACTAGAAAACACAATACCAAACTGAGACGCTATAACAATTGGCACCTTCGAAATGCAGAACTAGATGTTGTGAAACATGAGTGTATATGCTATAAACATAGACTTTCTCATTCACTTCTAGATTCAATTAGTACAAAAGGATAAGTTGTTGTAGCTTTAACCAAAGGAAAAGATGTAGCAGTTACTTCTCAAGATAGATGGAAACATTGTAGAAGTGATCTTGTGATAATTTCTTTTTATTTGTCCCCCCAAACATATGAAGGAGATCTTTTTTTGGTGTACAAAAGAATTTGAATCCTTCCCTCAAAGATTAAGGCTGAATTAATTATATGGATTCCATACTCCATAAGGATGATGTCGAGAATGACATGTACAGGCACTGGATTTATTTACTGTAAATTCATAAGAACAAACAACCAAAATTATTCAGATTTTGATAACAGTACATGGCAAGGGCAAGGGCAAGGGCAACAGTACATGTTAAGTTTGACCTGCCAAGCAAACTAAGCATTTCTCGGCTTACTTAGATGGATTTTCTACAAGGTGTCATTTATATTATAAAGAGAAATAACTTTTATTAGTGGAACTGCTCTTCAACCTTTCTGAAAAGTCTACTTACTTCTCTTTCTTCGATGAACTCATTGATATCTATTCCTATCCAAATTGAGCAGCTAACAATTATCTCTACTCTCCTCCTCCCTGACCAGAGTCCCTGCCTCCACGTTTCTCAGGAGAAACTAAAACCTTACCCTTAAAGACCTTCTTCCCTTGTTTTATGTTTTCTGTTGAAGTCAATTGCTAAACCTCTTTCATATGGCAGTTTCTGTAAATATGGATTGATTTTTTGTTCAAATCAAGCTTCGATTTCTCTTCTTCAGTATAACGATCATTCAAATTCATTTTGTTTGTCAAACAGCAATTTTCAATTTACATTTGAGTTCGCCAGAAACAAAATGTTCTCTCAAATGCAAGCGAAAAAAATTTCTTGAGCTGCCATATCTAAATCTGGCCACTACTTATAAAATTGAAATCTCCTATCGGTATCCTAAATATAAACCTTGGGAAAGAATTATATTGCATTAGCATCATAATTTTATTGGGTCAATTAGAAGCATCAGTTATGATATGGATCACTAGTTGAACCCAATTATCAAATTTATTCGACTTGAACTTATGACGAATTGTTCGTGCACCTAGTATATTAAGTGACTTTCTATCCCAATATCAAATTTTAATCGTATCAAACCTTCTTAACCTAACAATTGAATATGAACTTTTAACAGGACCAAGGCTAAAGCAACAAAATCTTTTTTTCCATAAAGTGAAGTCTCTGAACCTTGAGTTGGTTGTGATCAAGTAATTTCTTTCGGATAAAAGAAAAATGGTTCACTGCAAGGCCAACATATTTTTAGAGCCCTTATTGTGCTCCCATATAATTTACTCCATTAAGGGGCTTTTTGTTGGATCAATACTAAGGATGATCCCTATATAAGTTTTCACATAAATAATATAATGTTTGGTTGGATGCAAAAAAAAATAATAATTAATGCAGTGTTTAGTTGGACTAATAACGAAAACCAATCATGCATAATTAATGTAGTGCTTGATTTGTAGTATTAAACTTGATACCAACATAACTTATGGGGGAATTCATGAATTATTTTATCCGTGATAGAAATATATGCATCAACAACACATTGTTGTATAAAGATCATCTTAAGAAAAAATGCTTTTAGGGGTCGTTGGGTAGAGTGTATTAGCAAAATAATGCATTAGCTCTGTGTATTAGTAGTCCCTTGTTTGGTACACATTGTTGTATAACTAATGCTTGCATTAGTTATACACTCTCTTTTGTATTGAGGAGTGTATTACTAATACCATGGCTTTCTAGGTATTAGTAATGCAAAGGGATTTTATACATGCATTAGCATGGTTAAAGACCCACTTAGCCCTCAAAAGCACTTTTACATCTTCTCCACCATAATTGCGGATGATACTTTTGTATATAAATATTTTTATACAATTCATATTATTTTTAATACACTAAAGCAAACAATGGATAAGAAATAATCTATACATAACTAATGCAGGCATAACTAATACAAGTATTACTAATACACTCTATTGAGCATTATTTTTACACATTCTACCAACGACACCCTTAAAGTAGTTAATCTTTGCATAGCATTTTATGTATTACTATTCTCACTTATCCACCACTACTTTATTGTTTCCACCACATACAAATAACTACTACACGAACAGATGACAAACATATACATGTCAGAAATGAGAATGAAAAATATAAACTTCATCACCTGATTAGCATATATACATACCTTGAGAAGATCAAAAACCTTCTCAGCAATATACTTCTGCCGAACTGTGGCCCCTTTTTGTTGAACTTTGTCTGGGTGGACACATAAAGTTGCCTTGTGATAAACTTTTTTGACAGATGTAGAAGTGATCAAATCAGTCAATGAAACTGGCTGCCAACCGCATTCAGGCCACAATACCTTCATAGCATTCAATAGTTGCAAAGGATTACTTCAAGAACTTGATACAATATCTTTAACATTGCAAAAACTATGGTCATAACTATGTCAACCTTGCAAAAGCCCATAACTACTGGCGATATTATAAGCTATCAACAGAAGAGGCGTATATGGAATATAATAGTCTTCTCATGTTTTCTTTGTGCGTGAAGTTCCATGCAATACTGGATTTAAACTGAAGAGCATTGATTTCTTAAGGCAACAGTTCAGATATGACAGATTCAACCAGATTGATGGCATCACAGATGAAAGATAGGTAATCTAATGGATGCTCAAATGACACAAAGGCTAGAGCAAACATCAAACTAGCAATAAGGTCAAAAGGCGATGAACTAAATTTTATAGCAGTGCTAGTGCCTGGGAACTACTCCCATCCACACTTGTAAGAAGCAAATCTAGAGCAATTTTACCCAACTTATTTCCCTTTTTACCCAACATGAATCCAAGTGTGGATTATGGATTGAAATTAAAGTAAATTGACAAGGTATCTAAACTGGCTTGATAAAAAACAGTAAACTCAGATCTCATTATGTCTTGAAACTTTTCTAACAGGTCTAAAAAAGCTTTCAAGATTAACTAGTTACATACATGTTGTAGTGACGACAGCAACGCTCGAAGGTTGCCTTCCTTTCCAGTAGCCCAACGTTTTATATCATAGTTCAGCGTATCAGCAAGCCTCTGCAGCAAGCAGTTTGTTCAACATCAAAGGGAATAATATATACAGAATTTCAAGCAGGCTTAATGCGTGGTTTCATTGATCAAAAAAATAAAGAATACTAGAGACAGGGAGATGAGAGAAGCCAAAAGGAAACTGAGGGAGGATAATTTCCACACCCAATAATCTTCCTTAAGTATGCTTTCTTCCCAAAAATAATTCATGCAACCTGTGCAAATCAGTTATTGGCAGCTTTAAGCAATCAGCAGCAGAAACTTACATGCTTCTCTTCCTGCTCATTCTGAGACTGAAGATCACGCTGAGTCTTCTCAGCCAAAGCCTTGGCCTGATCACATAAAGAAAAAGAATCAGATGCAGTAAAATATAACCAATGCAACTTCACTTCAAAGTAATAGCCTTTTATATATGCACCGCCCCCACCCCCCGGAAGCATTCTGAGATGCAAAATAACAAATGGTGCGTAGGTGCTGCTAAGATTTATGTTCAACTCCTAAAACATAGAGTTGTTAAAAATGTAGCAACAAAAATTGAGAAGACTGAAGCAATTAGTAACACTCCAGTTGATTTTCTATAATTGAGCTCGTCTCATTACTTGTCTATTTCAATTTTGAAATGTTTATTTCTATTTTCCTCAACTCAAAATGTAGATACTGGACTTCTTTCCATAAAGCAAAATGGACTTCCTTGAACCTTTGGTGGCTTCTAAATCCTAAACCCAATAAGATATATAAGCATACATGATTGTTAGGGTATCTGGATCAAGTTGGCTGAAGAAACCTTTTTAGAACAAAACAACAGCCGATACCAAGTCCAGAAGAAGGGACATCTACTCCAATTCAATAACTTTCCAATCTGTAGCCCCCACATCTAAAAACTCTCTTCGCGCATTTCCATTCATCTCCCTAGATCTTCTTCCCCAGGAAGGTTTCACGATTCTTTGGCTTCAAATGAAAATACTTCTTATACAGAATTCTTTGTATTCTTTGTTCTCTCTTGTCATCTTCTTCTCCGTTGGTCATCCTTCCATTTTCAACTCACGGCCAGTCGAGGATCCTCCAGATATGACGCAATATTATATGAATCCCGTTCAAGCACTGCTGTTATGTGGATGGACACCACTTCAAGAGAGGAAACAAAGGATCCGTGTAGCATATCAAACAACTCAAACATATCAAAGAAAACCTTACTCCAGCCTTCAACACTACACCTTTTTTTACTTTTTGTTTCTTCACTTCTCAACCTCAAAAATGGAATTCCAACTGTTAGTTAAAGCCCATTTATATACTCATGATTACACTACAATGATAAAGGTCAAGGTCAGATGTATAGTTTACGGTACAGGTCCGGCAAAACCTAGTAATCTTTGGCAAAAACCCTGAATTTATTTTGAAAAATCTATTTAGTAAGTGCAAATTATAATTTAGAACCCAACAACTCCAAAGGGTTAGATCCTAGTACCAATAAAATTCAAATCCTGATTCCGCCTCCGGAAAAGGTAAGATAAAAGTTGCACAAATAACAAAGCAAACCAATCTCGAGAATGTAACCCACTAAACAAGAGACCCGCTTGCATTGTTTTAGAATGTTACCTGTAAACTACAATGGAACTTAGAATATCTCTCTATTTATTATTTTTGATGACCGTGGTGTGTACTTGACAAAAGCTTCTTCCTCCCTCCCTCCCTCTCTCCATCTAAAGTCTGATCCAATGCATAAAAGAGAAAACTTGGCATCCAAGGGGAATGATAGTTCAGGAGATACCATCACAGGCCAAACTCACAGACCAGTAGTTCTTCACACAGCCTATTCTAGTACATTTTTAAAAGCTTCTCAGTTTAATAAGAATCGCAAGCAAAGACCAAGTCATATACAGATTTTTCTCTTCTCAATGTAGCTCAATTCCTCAAATAGCCACCCATAAAAAACAACTTCAAACCCATTCTTTTTTTGATAACTACTTCAAACCCATTCATTTTCAGCAGAATCAAGGATGACTTAATGCATCTAAAAATAGGAAGGGTATTGCAAGTTATGCAAATATGCTAGCACAATACTCATCCAATAATAAGAAGGTTATTGCAAGTAACGAGGAAACTGTAGCACACTAGTCTGTTAAAGGGATAGTTATAAGAAAGATTACCATGCGCTCTTGGGTCTTCAAATGATGTTTCAACCTAGCATTTCTTCTTTCTTCACTTTCATCCTCAACTTCCTGAAATGCCTCGGAGGAAGGAGCAGAGTCTGCATGAACACAACAGCGAACAAATATAACAAGACGAATGTAAAATGCTGGCATTAATAATTCTAATGGATTAATTCCTATAAAAGAAATGGATCTTCTTTTACAGAGATGAAGTCACCTCCAAAAAACATTAAGTCATCGACAAAGTTTTTCACAGGCGACGCGTTTTTTTTACTCAATGATGACTTCTTTTCTTCTGGCATTCCCTTCTTATGGAAGCCTGCAGACATATGGCCCTGAAAGAAGAAGGGTATAGGGAGAAACATGACATGGGAACCAAAAAGGTTAGTTCATCATCAGTACACACAAAATCTTGGAACGCAACAGTCTTAATCAATACCTCAGCTGCAGATTTTGGCTTTGTCGTATTGCTCGGTTTGTTGATTGTCACCCTCACATTTTTGGACTTCTCTTGTGCTCTGTCCACAGGACTCTTTACAGAGGAGTCTTTTTTAGGAACATATGGTCGTTCGGTTGTATCACTCCTAACCTTAAAATTGGCAAAATCTTCAAGCTCGTCAATTGAAGATGTCACGGGATTACTTCCACGATGCTGTTCCGACGATTCTGAAAATGGCCAAGAAGATGCATTTGCCTCATTGGTAGATGATTCAAAAACCAAAAATGGATCATCTGGTGAAGAGGAGCTTGATTTAGAAGAATTCGATTGCTGAGGACTTCTCGGGTCTGACTTTTTGCTATACAAACAGAAATATATAGAGTTTTAACAATGCTTCTGAGGATGAATAGAGTGATACATAAATAAAAAACAAGAAAGTGGCAAAGATAGTTGACTCCATTGGTTCTGCAAGGCTTCCCGTCACTGTAGATTTGAGTTACACATTGATACATTTGAAATGTTTGTTTGGCAATGTTAATTACTCCCTCTGTCCCTAATTACTTGTCCATTTTGACAAATCAAGAAAGTACAATTTTTTTACCTATTATACCCTCAATTAAATGACTAATTACTTTGAAAAATGTAAAAAAATGTATCCACTTCATAATTAATAGGGTAAAATGGTTAACTCACTACATCATTAATTATTTTCTTAATATGTTTGTCATTTCTAAAGTGGACAACTAAATAGGGACGGAGGGAGTATATCATAAGGTGGTCAGATCCTAACTTGAGCCATTTGGGTATTAAGAAGGTAAACTTTATTCTTTGCCTCAACATGGATGGTGTCTCCTGAAGCAGCTCCAAGATCAAGATGCTAATGAACTAGTAAAGAAATTATAATTTGATGGAAACGTAGTAATCAATCAAACACTTGAAAAGCACTCGCAGAGAAAAAGATACTCCCTCCATCTCAAGGTGTTTGTCTTACTTTCCTCTTTAGTCCATTTTAAAAAGAATGTCGCTTTCCTTTTCCTTGGAAACTCTTTAATTTCAACGAATCACGTGACTTGTTTAAAACCTCAAAATTAAATGACATTTTCGTGCATTCTACATATTTCCAGTTTAAAACCTAAGATTCAAAAGTCTTGTTTATTTTCTTGAACTCCATCTCTAGTCAAAACATATAAACAAAGTGGAATGGAGGGAGTAGTAAAAAGGAGATTCATGGAATATACTTCATAGAAACTTTGAGCCTCTCTCTATACCACCTCTCTATTTTCTCACATCTCAACATTCAATTTGCAGGACCAAATATGTCTTCAATGTTATAGTGAGCTCTAAGCTCATAGCAGAAATAGTTATGATGTTTCTAGCCTAGGATTCAGTTAATTATTGCTTTAAATAATGAAGCAAAGGAAGTTTATGCTTTCAGTTTCCGGTCATAGTTCACAAAACTAACAATATAGCGACACAACAAATAGAGGATCTACTGGAAGGTTCTGACTTGTTAGGCTAAAACATATACAGAGGGCAAAGAAAATTGAAAATTCAAACACGCACGGTAAGAATTTGAACTAAATACACATACCTGTAACTTGGGGAGCTAAAATCACCAAATCCAGGAATCAAATCATCACCTTCTGACCTATTTACAGCAGGATCTTTCTTCAAACTATCCGACTTCAATCCCAAATTCCCAAATATATCATCAGTCAAGTCACTCCTCTTTGGTTCCATACCAAACAAATCAAAATCATCATTCACATTCTTACTAGCATAGTTATTATTATTACCCGAACTCGAACCTCCCAAAACTGATTCAATATCCACATTATTCTGCTGCTGCTTTGAATTTGCAAACACACCTCCAAAAATATCATTATCATCGTAGTTCGGCGAAGTCTTAGACCTGAAAATTCCATCGAGATCATTCGCAAATGGATCCCCAGAGCTATACCCGGTTTTTTGACCCGAATTAAACCCGAGATTCGACGGAAAACCATTGCTGGAATTGTTTTTCGCCTTCAAATTAGCCATGGGCGTTGACTTGCCTCCTTGAACTTTGACGCCATATCTCTCAACCAAAACGCCAAATTCATCCATAATTTTTTCAAAAAAAAATAACAATAGCAGCAATTCGATCTCTGAATATCAATATATAATCAACAAAAATAAAACGCAATATGTGTATATTACAATACAAAAAAAAAAGGAAGGTGCAGAGGAATGAGCTGAAAATTGATGATGAAGAAGAAAGGCTTCTTCTCAAAATAATGGAGCGTCGGTTGGTTGGTGGGTTACGTTTGTACGTGTATGAGATGTCAAATTGAGATGCTCCTTCCCAAAAATATTTACGCGCTATTTTTACTGTAACTAATCTATAAAAGGGAAAAGAAAATTCCCCATATATATAGGAGTTTTCCATTTATTAGATATAGCAATTTATCCGAAAATATTTATTTAAAAAATCACCTTCAAATCTTGCTTAAATTTTGTATAATATATAAATTTTGGTAAATCGAATTAGACGTATTTGGGCCAAATGAGAAAAACGAGTGAGATAATAGGATAGGTTGAGAGGGATGTGTTAGGTAAAGAGTGTGACTTGTCATTTTGTTTAATATTTTGTCATTTAATTCATGATTTCAATCTAAAGAACCAATTGCTAAAAAATGAGCTGAGAATTACAATAAAAGTGGATTTTTACGTGGTTGGTTCTAGATATATGAACATTGGCTCAATATATATGTATCCTAAACCTAGTTCATGTACCGTTTTAATAGACGAACAGTTCAACCCTTGGAACAGCCCCAGGTGGCAAAGAGCTGACATCGAGGTGCCAAACCTTCTCTCAGGAAGATAGCCTGTTATCGGACACCCGCCCATTGTCCCGGTCCAGCTAGCTAGCGCTCCTCGTTGCCTTTTTTCCCAAATTTAAAGAAGCACTACTATTTGGGCATTATAGAATACGAGTATGATCGAACTAATTACATGCATCATTGCTCTTTCAATTGTCTTGCATGGTAACACCAGAGGGTGGTGCCCTCAAGATCTGCTAGCTACATATTCGTATCTACAAACTTCTCTGAAGGTAAAATCATGAACAACATTAGGCCCCAACTTGATATATCCAATTTTTGCCCTCTTGGATTTCAAGAAAATAGTGTTCTTATTGTCTTGCAAAGAAATTAGGGTGCAAATCAATTTAAATATTAGGATTAGATGCAAATCACAAACAAAACTATGTAGTGACAGAAAACAAATGCAGCTTTCAGTTAAATGACAATTTCCAGTAACATGAGTTTCTCCAACAACGATTCAGGAGACATTTTATGCAATACAAAAATTTTTCTTTGATAGTCATAAAAAAAAAGGTGCACAAAAGAAAAAAGGGCTGTCAAATAAGGTAGCCTCCTCCACACAGCAGCAACCTTAAGGATGGCCAGATTCATCTGCAGCACAGAAACAAATTAGATGTTTAGTGACTTTACATATTGGGATAATCCAGTTGTACAAGAAATGGTTTCGTATAACAAATATCAACCAAGTGAAATGCAATTTTCCTTTACATTAGGAAGCCCAGGATCCCAAGGACCACATGGCTTGAGGAATCTTACTTTAGATACCAAATTTTAACCATGGGATATGAGTCATATGACACACCATTAAACTTTGATAGAGCCTTTAGATCAGATGGTTTGGTTTAACTAACGAATTGAAAAAAAAGAAGATAAAATTCCTGTTCAAAATAATCCAGAGAGTTTAAGAGATTATAGAAAATCATCCAAGGATTCTTTTATCCCGCTTCTATGGGATAATATCATGACTGCCTTAAGTGGGCTATTTCATCACATTGCTCCTCAGCCATAACTCCTAGTTTTAAGCAACATATGATGGTATCATTCCACTATATTACTGACAGATGGTACAGCTGAACTAAAGTTTGATATTGATTTGCAATTAACAGTCCATGAGTGATACTAAGAATAGTACCCTGTACCCCCAACAAGTCAGGTTTAATTCTATGAAGAAGAATATCTGCAACCAATCAGAAAGCAATCATCTATAAGAGGAAACATTTTCGAGATCGGCCGTCAATGTGATGGAATAAGCCCATTAAAAGACACCAAGGGGGGCTCACACACCCAGTTGGTTCACAGTTAGGTCCAGCAGCTATGTTGCTCGGACTCTCGGAAAATGCTCTAGCAAACATGTCGGGATCCTCCAAAAATGTACTACTTTCGGAAGATCTGACACACTCAACAACATTTTTTAAGAGTCTGGGCAACGTAGTCTAACAACAGCACCTGACTCATGTTTTTTCTTTCTATGCTCTAGCCAACTCAAACATGATTACTTATATATAGGTCAAGGTCAATTTAAGTTTTTTAGAATAGAAGCACCCTAAGGATAAACCATGTCATCAATGCTTTAATTATGCAAGAGAAAACCAAACAAAGTAAAATTATCTTCCCAATTTCTGAACAATAACTCAACACCTTAATCCTATTTCTTTACAGTTAGTTACTTTTTTGATGTCCCTTTCGCATCACTTTTTTTCTTTTTATAACAAGATAAAGCACCAATGAGGCACATTAAAAAGATTTAGATAAGGTCAACAGAGACACCTACATCATCTACATGGTCCTGGACCCCTGGTTGCCCCAAAATAATTGTTGTCATCCAGTTAAGTATTTTTCTTCACAGCTTCCTAATCAAAACATCTCCTGCTTCTTTATAAGCTGTGTACAATGGGTATCATTTCCCATATTTTGCTTCTCTCCATCCAACTTTGGTATGCTATATACAATGGTATTATCTCCCATGTCTTCTTTGCTTCTTATACCATTAGCACATTAATTTTTCTTTTCATGACTGTTACGGACAAGCTAGAAACATATTCCACATATGTTCTCTTGTTCAAACAAGTAGCATCTATTTCTAAAAATTCATCCCTTGTTCTTTAGGTTGTCAGGAGTTAGGATGGCCTCATGTACCATATGAAAGCAATTTTTGGTGAAATATTTTTCCTCCAAAATTCTTTCACAAATGTTTCCACGGGGACATTCCCCTTGGAAAAACTAAAATAGTAGAATTTGCCGGATAAATTGCTGGCCTTATTTCCCTTCTTCTTTGATTCATCTCTGTTTTGTAGCTGAGGTAATTGTATCTGTAATACAACTTGGAAATTTCTCATCACTTCAAACTCCTAGTCATTTACTCATTTAAGTCTACTCTGAATCTTACGTTTCCACAGATTCTTTCAGACTCAACCAGATCTTCAGGATTTTGTGCTATCCCTGCGTCTAGAGCATTATAACAAGAGAAAAATTTCAACCTCAAACTATTTGTTCTTAGCACATCAAGTCAACAGAGCGACAATAGACAAGTCCATAATTAAAGTGCTAGAGCCTGAAGCCATGCTTGATTCTTTTTTCATTGCATTACACTTGTGGGGTCCATCCATGCAACAAATTCTTCATTTGCTGCAGGATTGCAGCAAATGTCAAAAAGGCATTCCTGCGACTTCATATAAATATAGGCATCTATCACTTTAAATTATTGTTCCTTATTGATGTCACTGGCGACATCAAAATGGACAAAATAATTTATAAATAAAGCACTTCTGCTCATATGTAAACACAGCACAGAGAAGAAAGCACAGAGAAGAAAAAATATAGAGAGAGCACTCAAAAGAAATAACCTTCTTTGATTTTCTACCTTACTAAAATATTGCTCAAACTATATTTTTCTTTCACAAACTATTTTCTTAGTCCATCTTTGAAATACCTTATTACGCTATCTATATTTTTCTTCTCTATGGTGTATTTACGAATGAGCTTGTGCTCTATTTATAAGAAAATTGTCCCTTTTCATGTCACTAATGACATCAATAAGGAACAACAATTCAAAGTGACAAAAAGTCACAAGAATGCCTTTTGACCTTACCCTACTGGCATGCACCGCACCTGAAAGTAGGTGTCTCTATCTTCTCAGAGAGAGCTCATTCCAACAAGCTAAGTTGCTTGGACTCTCCAAAAATGTTGTTGCACCCGTGTCGGATCATCAAAAATACACTATCTTTGGAGAATACGACATACATCCGTCGACACTTTTGAAGAGTTCGAGCAACATAGCCGACAAGTTCTCTACATAGGTCGAACTTGTAGTTTGGTATAACATCTGCATACATAGGATTTTCACTTGTGTTAATCGTTTTTACGTGAAATCATTCACTCTACACTAGATCACGAATCCAATGATATCTCATGTCGATGTGTTTTGTCCTTGCATGGTACATGTAGTTCTTGTGTGAATCGTTTTTACGTGATATGATTCACTCTACACTTGCTCACAAATCCAATGATATCTCATGGCAATGTGTTTTGTCCTTGCATGGTACATAGAGTTCTCGCTCAAGTCTTAGTCATCTTCTTTCTTTTCCACTTTGTCTTTGTCTTTGTTCTCTTACTTCAACTTTCAGCAAAACTATTTGTGTGCCCCTACATGCCACAATGATAACATTCAATATCCTTCCATTTGCCTCTGGAATTGCTTTTATTATGTCTCTATTCTGAAAACCACAATTCTTGTTTCTTCCCCTCGGAATTAGACACTAGGACATCTGACGAAGAACTTGGAGATTTTCTTCTCATCTCTTCGTTCAGGACATTGTTCTTGGCGAAATTCATAGAGATTATACCATCCGAAGCAAAATTTGATAATGCAGTTCTAAATGTTTTTCAAGAGCCTGGTAGGGAACCAAGTAGAAGCAAGCCTTGAATTTCTTCATCAAATTAAATGCATTTTATGCCCATAACATATAACTGATTCATAATTCCATGAAATTTATTTAGATAATCTATCATTGGAGAACCAACATGATATTTTAAGCTTAACATTTGCTTTACCAAGATCATTTGGTTGTTTCTAGTCTTTCGAGCATACGAACTTTCAAGATGCTCTCATAGGGTCCGACCATGTATCTACTTTCTCTATAGAAATATGGTTCAATATATTGTCGTCAATCCATTGTCTAATAAATCCACAAACCTTTTTGTGCAACAAAATTCAATCTTTATCTGTTTTATTATCGGGCTTTGTAGTGGTAATGATCGGTTGATAAATTTTTTAATGATAGAGTAGATTTCCCTTTCCCTTCCAAATGGCATAATTAACATCATTCAAAGTAATCATTCTACTTGTGTTGGTGATGACTTTCATCGTTTTCCCAAAATATAGATATTGCAAACCAAGCTTTGATACCAGTTTGTAGGGAAACGAGGAATAAAAAAATATATACACTCAAAATAATAAGGATAAAGTGAGAAAAATAATGACACTTAGAATTTTTGAAAACCCTTTTTAAAAAGGGAAAAACCATGGGCAAAGAAGAGCAACTAATAGGGGTGCTTATTGGATGATTGGGGGATAATTTCGCGCTACGGTTTGGCCCAGTCCGCTAGCCAACCTATAAGATATCGGTTCGTTCAATAGCGGATTAGCACTTATCGGGCGATTATCAAACGGTGTATCGGCTAACCTCTACCTTCTTTTCTCCATGATAACACCCTACAAAAATGACTTCTTTTCACTATTTTAAATGCAGTTAAATTATAAAATTCTTCTATATTATAAAAAAAAAATATAGACTAATAGTAATGTAATATTAACAAAAAAAGTAAATAGGTTTTCAAGTTTTTGGCTTTATGGCCTTAGGACTATCAATATATAATTATATATCATGGAAACATATCAAATGATGCTAATACCTAAGTTAAAATTGTAAATATGGTAATTGTTAACAGGTTAACAGTTTATCTGATAAGGAAATTGAATAATCCACGCTCATACCAATAAGCCATTAATTATAAATTATAACCCGTTACCAACCATTTATTCGATAACCCAATACCAATAAGCCAATTTTGCGGTTGGCTTATCGTTATGGTTCGGTTTTGAACACCCCCAGCAACTAATATCACTGTTGTAAGAAATTTTAACCTGTGTATATTTTGTTTTATTACTCGTTTCCCAACAACACATGTGCTTTAGCTTTTCATCATACAATCACAAACAATACAAACACACAAATGGATACTTCAAGACTCAGAAAAGGCAAACACAAGAAGAGTAAATTATATGAACCAGCATACATCTACATCAATTCAATTTAGGGTTTAATTTGCAAGTGG
Source organism: Solanum pennellii (assembly GCF_001406875.1). Classification (NCBI taxonomy): domain Eukaryota; kingdom Viridiplantae; phylum Streptophyta; class Magnoliopsida; order Solanales; family Solanaceae; genus Solanum; species Solanum pennellii. The sequence continues at coordinate 47,817,371 of NC_028642.1, read as the reverse complement.
ACAATGACTTACTTCTTATGCTTTTGCACAAATGGAGAGTTCTTTGCATCCTCCTCTGCAAAAATCAACAATCACCCAAAGAAAATCAGATTCAATCACGAAAGTATAGACATTCAGGCAATATAAATAGGTAGAACGAGATAACTGAGAGACAAACCAGTGAAACCGAGGGACATCTTGGTGATGATAGTGCCGGTGACGGCGAAACCAACCAGAAACGGCCAGTTGCGGCTCCATTCCCGGCGGAAAAAGATCGGCCATGGATCGAATTTTCTCATTTCCAAAATTAGGGCTTGTGTGATATCTCTGATTTGGTTGAACTTTCCTCGATATTGTGTGAATAACGGCGACACAAAAGAAAGTTATACTAAAGTAAGAAATTATAAGGGCATGTTTGGGTAAAGGTACAAAGGAAAATAACTTATAGTAGTAGAGTATTTATTTTTAGCGAATTGTAATTTTATAATGCTAACGTCGTAAAATAGCATTACAATCTACTCTTCTATTGATTCAAATATATTAATTTTGGAGTTGATTGATAGATCTGAAATTACAAAAGTATATCAACGATCTGTAACAATCAATGTTATTATTAATTATCTGTTCAATTACTATTGATATTCCTTTAACACAAAAAAATATTCAACTAAACACTCTATTTTGTACTAAAAAAATCCTTTAAGAAATTTTCTAATATTATATTTTAATATAATCATCTTTGTCATTACTTCATATCATATAAACCTCAAATCCGTTTAATCTCATGTCCCTACCAAAAAATAAGTGAGTTAGATTGTCTTTTTTCCAATATAATTGAATTCTTTGATAATTTATTTAAAAGAATTTAGTAACAGGAAGTCAACCTGCACATTAGATAAAACTGTGCCCACTATTTTAATTTTTGTATATATCAGACAAAATTTAATTGAGCACATAGTTTAAAAATAAAAGAAAATCTTTAAATTTGTAGTCTAAGTTATAGGTATTGTATACTTATAAATTATATCATTAAAGGTAATATAAAAGGTTTAAAATCAAATTATTATTAACTATATAAATTAGTCATTTTTTTAGACTTTATATAATTTGAATTTCAAAAATAACAAATTGAGTATCAAAATTAATGTATTTGAACAGTCAATTATGTAATCGAATGACTGATATTTAAGAATTTTTCGTAAAATAGAAAATAATGTATGATATAATTTAGATCGTTATATTATGTGAGAAAATAATCAATTTGGGGCCTTGCCCAAATTTCAAACTGTTGGGCTGACAGGCCCAAATTCGTTCCTCTTGTCCTAATTCTAAGTAGAGCAACTTTCACATATTGAAAACATAAAAATCATATTTGTATGTTATAGTTATAATTTGCATAATTGCGTTTCATAGCAAAAATAAATATGTATATTTTGATATACATATATAAAGAAAGTAGTTGTATGATTCGCTATGCATATACAAGGAAAGCAGTTGTATAATTCGCTATACATACATAAAAGAAAGAGTTGTATAATCTATTTTCATATACATATACAAAAGATCAATTGTTGTGTTTGTATAAAGCGAGAAAGAGAGAAAGGCAAAAGAAAATTGGGTTGGGGAAGATTGTATTTGTATAATAATATGTGTATAGGATGAAAATATATGTATTTGTATTTGTATATATAATTTTATCTCGATTTATACAATTACAAACGTGATATATACATTTGTGTTTGTATAAAGTGAGAGAGGCGAGCAAGATCTGAAACAGGGAGAGAGTGGAACGAATATATATATATATATATATATACACATACATACAATTCTCTCGCGCATTATACAAACACAAACTCATTTTATACATTTGTATTTGTATAAAAGTGAGAGAGTCTAATGAGGCTGCCACCAAAACGAGAGTTGGCGAGCGAGATACCATCCTGGAGAGAGGCTAAAATAGCAATAGTTTGTTATATGGTACAATTAAATCAAAGTATATTTATAACATTTAATTTGAATTATTAGTTTGTGCTATTATACACAATTTTTCCCTAAAAACAATTACGCCTAATTTTAAGTCCTATACACTTTATCTCACTTAAATAAAGGCTATATCTCAAGATATTTTTTTCTTACTCTATCGCTCAACTCTTTCCTCTCTCTTTTATCACTCATCTCTTGCCTCTCTCGTCCCACTCCCTCTTTGTATTCGTCCTCTTTGTATCCATGTTTCAGAATTTCAATTTTAAATACATATATGTATCTTATCGATCAGAAGTACATAACCATATTTATTTATTCTACACTTTTAGTACCAATGTGTACCAGTTTCATAACATAATTGTATCAATTGTTAGTACCATACGATGTATTTGTGTTTCACCATTTCAATTCGATGAAAATATGAGCTATAACTATGCAGTATTGAATATACACTGATATATATATATATATCAATTAAAAATTATTTTTAGAATCTAGAAAATGACCATGAACTAGAAGTATAATAAGTACATGTACCCTAGACATTTTCATTATTAATTTACTAGTTAGAAACATGTGAGGAAGAGCACAAACTTCTTCAAATTAAAAGGGATTAAATCAAACAACTAGCTACTTCAAATTCCAATTTACTCATGATGCAATGAATGTTGCTTGCTTAATTATTTAATTTAAATACTATTTTAGAAGACAATGATCTATCCATCCTGGATTCTTGGCAATTAATTCCACTATTATTTTCACTATATTTTTTTTTGTTCCAATGTATGTAGTCACTAGACAGTGAAATTGCAAGTAGCTAGATTTTGACCAAATGTTTCAATAGTTATTAGAGATACTTCCTATTCATAGTTGTCCATGTTTATTGACCCTTCCTTCATAGATATATAAAGACAAAAAAATTATAAACTGACAACAATGTCTTATGGTTTATTTGGTATTGAATAATTAAAGACCAAAATAATCCAACCATAATATATAAGGAATCAAATCATTTGGAATTAGCAAATTGAAGCTTAAATGGTAATCTATATATTATTTGTTTCACTCTGAAGAAGAGCTTACAAGAAGGGAACCATAGTTATACTTGTTAAGTTTTGGTCACGTGTCAATAACTTTTGATCACAATTGGATTCGAAAAGTTTTGGTCACGTGTCAATAACTTTTGATCACAATTGGATTCGAAAGTGATTAAGACGTTATGCGAAAACTTATAATTATAACTAGTATGATTGATAAATTAGACGACATATAAAACTATACTATAAGACATAATATTATTATATGATATCTACAATTGACCTACATATTATAAAACTAATAATAAAAACCTTAAAATCGTAGAGAGAAAATCTCTACAGAACAAAAATCCCTAAGCGACTAGTCGACTACATTGTGAATTCTATTGTTGTTCTGTAATGAGAATATGAATTTTCAATTCATAGATTTTCAATTTTTTCCTCTAAGGAAAGAATAAACCAAATATGAACATAAAAGTAAAAAATTTATGATAATGTTGTCCTTTTATTTTAGGAAAAAATAAAGTTCAAATAAGGTAAGAAAATCATAGCAAAACCCTAATAGTTATAACTTATAAATTGCATTAACTTGGTGTAAACACCCGCTAGGGATACGTTTTTTTCCTTTTCAACTATATTTTCTCTTATTGATACAATTTCTCATTATCTTTCTTGTTTCACTATATTAAAACATTTAGAAAAGTGAGAAGTCATATAATATTTTACGTACATTTTCTTATTGGGTAAACCAAAAACTGAACCGATAACGATCAAAACCCGATAAAAAATATCTTATTAATTTATTATTCGTTAGCATATTTAAAAACCAAAAATTGATTAACCAAATCGATAATATATAAAATCGGACCGAACCAACCGATGCACATTGAGATCATATTGGCTCACACTAATTAACTAGGTAATCATTTGTTGTTATTATATACTTATATATAATATAAAATATATGGTACTCAACTCTATTAGCCTAATAACGACATATGCATATTGATTAGCCATTTGTTAGAAATATTTAATATGTGCAATATCTTTTTCAGGCCCTTCAAAAAGATCTACATAATTATTATAGATGTTATTTATATTTCCTTTTCTGTAAAGTGGCTTGTACGTACTGGTAGGGTAACTAGAGAATGTTTGTCGTGAATGAAATAAAATTAAAAAGTCTAATGATTATTTAGATTCATCTATTTTAAGAATTTAATGCTGTTTTTTCTTAACAAGGTAAACATAAAACATATCTAGTACCTTTAATTTGTTACTTTTAAAAACATAAAACATAATCTAGTTATTTCAATTTGTTATTTTTGTTAAAAGTGAGTACACGATAGCTATTTTTTAAATGCGCATGTAAGATAAATCCTTCTCTAGTGTAATAATCCACAAATTACATGTACAAATTAAAAATGTAAATTGCACATGTCTCGTGTGACGAGCTCAAGTGAGGAAGCACGAAGAAAGTTTCGAACGTGAGATTTCCATTTGAATAATCATTGTTCAATCAACTCAGTCATCTTTATGAGTTATTTAATTTTTTTTCCTATTAGACGATTTTGAATATTTTTTTGCTGACTGTTATGCTATTTAGTTGTCCATAATTTAAAAAAATTATAATATCTTTTGTACATAATTAATTATACTGTATAATTTGTATATAGTTAATTATATACCTGCTCAAATAAGTAAACAATTAATTCCTTTTTTTTTTGTTGGAGTGATTACTCCATATAATTTTTCGATAAATGGTTAGGCACTGAAAGTATCATCAACGGTTAACACAAAATACAAAAATATATTCTTTATCAGAGTGTATATAAATCAAGAATATATTTTTGAATTTTGTGTTAATGATTAACGAACACTTAATCATATAAATGCATATATAGTGCGTACCCATCAATAATTACTATTTGTCCTTTCTAATTATCCATCATTGAATGACTAACTTTAATTATTCGTACAATCAGAATAAAATCAACAGTGTACCAAATATGGTTGAGTGTTAATCTGAATTATTATCACTATAATTCTCTCTCTTTTTTTTTCAAAAAAAAAAAAAGAAGAAAAAGAAAATCTATAGGCAAGTTTTTCTATGTATATTGCTATCAACTAGTATTTTTTTGCTTTATCTCTTGCCCTTTTCCTGTCATATTTTTCATGCAAATCTACTAAAAAAAAATTCCCGACGATTTATCAGAAATATTTCTCTTCACCCTCGTACACTAGCAGGAATAAGGGCTACATATATTCTATCCTCCGTAATCCACTTGTATGATTACAATAGGCATATTATTATTATAAAATTCTTTTTTCATTTCACTGCTTGGCCTCTATAACTAAAATAGATGTTTCATTTTATTTGTCATTTTAGCAAATTAAAAGAGCTTTTTTTTTATTTTTTTTCCTCATATTACTTTTAGTATTAAATAACTATATAAAATAGATTTAAAATTTTAAAACATCATTAATAAGATTAGTTTAGTCTGATAAACCTCTAGTTAAAAAAAATTTTTTAAAAATTTATTAGGTCAGCAAGGATCAAATAATCTGAAACGGAGAGAGTAGCCAAGTTTTACTTTAGCAATTCCTTGGCATTGACAATTTATTTATATTGTAGTAAATTAGGGGTTTGCTATTCTTCTTTTCCCACAATAAAAGTCATCAATGTTCCTTTGCCCTCAAACAACGCCTGCAAATTAGTGCAAATTACTTTATTAATAACATTGCTTACATGTAAAATTATGACGTGTTTTTACTAATAATAATAATAATAGGAGTAATAATGATAATAATAGTTATTTCAAAAAGTCAAAGGCTCAGGACGGCAAGATAAGCTGTATAGTCAACACATGATTAACTGTGAAAATTAGTCAACGTAATTAACCGTTTTAGTCGGTGAAAAAAATAAATAGTAATAGGGATTGTTTGGTACTAGTTAGTTAAAGTTATACGAATATTAATAATGTAGAAATTTTACGTAAATATATTTATAATGCAGGAATTAGTTATTTCACGTATAAAATTGTAATATAAAATCTCTCATAAGTTATGCAAATCATACACTATATCAATTTTGTACATGAACAATTTATCTTTAATTAATCAGTTAGCAATCTTGGTGTTACTTTTTTAGAATTTACATAATACCTACATAACTCATTTATAAATCAGCTATCAAGCGATTCCTAGCGTAGGATGTTGTGTTAAAGAGAGTACTAAATATAGAAATTAATAACCTTTTTTTCTAAAAAAAGATTATAACGAAAAGTTTATCAAATAAATTAAAACGAAGATAGTAAATTTAAAATATATATTTATAATATATATCATCACTAGCTACGTATAATGCTTCTGTTGTGGGAGAAGCAATGCCTCACAAAGAACATTGACCTTGTTTTAAAGTAAAAAACAATTAATTAATATCTAGTCACCGGCCATTTAATTAACGTACTTTTAACTGCTAAAATATAATATTGTTTTTTTTAATTATTATTAGGGAGTATATTATTGGCTATAAAAAGGGTGTTTGTGAATATTTTCTAGACCACCAAACTGCTACAATTGCTGTTATTTCTCTATATATTCTCTAATTAATCTCTATTTTTTTTGTTTAATTTTTTGCTTAACAATGACTACTATTCCGGTTATTGATTTTTCAAAACTTTATGGAGAGGAAAGAGCCCAAACTTTGGCTCAAATTTCCAAAGGTTGTGAAGAATGGGGATTCTTTCAGGTATTTATATATATATATATATTTGCAATTTTTTTTTTAATTTTTCTTTTGTGAAAGTTTAATTTATGCATGGATATTTAAAATGTATTTCTATATATGGGTAGTCAACCAAGAGTTCAAAATTAAATAAAGGAGAAATCACAACTTTTTTTTTAAATTCTGTTGCTGACGAATGAATTCTTGAGCCTAACGTAACCCCAAAAGGTAGCTTATGAAGAAATGATTATCATATAAGAAAACCACTCATCATATTGATCACCGATATGAGACTTCATGACCTCACCCTTGAATATCGGACTTAATTGATATATAGTAAGAAAAATGTACTATTACATCATTTCAAAATTCTTCTTTTCTTTGCATATATATCTCAAAGCCATACTTCAAGTCAACGTAAAACTAGTCAATTCAGAATATAATCTTTTCGTGTGATCGATGACATATATATAGTCGATCACTATATCGCGATTTAATATTATTAATATATATTAAAGTGGTATAATTTTGTGTATGCAGTTGGTGAATCATGGGATACCAGTGGAGTTATTAGAAAGGGTGAAGAAAGTGGGTGAAGAATGCTTTAAGTTGGAAAGAGAAGAAGTATTCAACAAATCAAGAGTGGTGAATTTGCTTAATGAATTTGTGGAAAGCAATAAAAATGGCAAAGTTGAAAATGTGGATTGGGAAGATGTATTCCTTCTAACTGATGATAATTATAATCAATGGCCCTCCAAAACTCCTCAATTCAAGTAAATTTCTACCTATATATACATGCATATCACAAGTCTCAATTTTGTTACTCAACGAAGCGTTTGAACATAAAAAATGTGAAATTTGAAAAATGAATTCAAAATTTAAGTTGTGTTTTGGACATAAATATAACTTGAGATAATGATGATTTTTTATCTGTGTTTTTGACACGTTTTATAGAGTTTTCCGAAATCAAGAATCTTCCAAAATTATCCATGATATCTTCAAATATAAATTTTTTTTTGGTCACGTTAAAGTAGTACTGAACTTTATTCTCTATAACAGGGATGCGTAAGTTTTATACTTTGTAATAACATGTAAAAAAGTCAAAGTGTGACAAAAATTAATTTTACTATCTGAATTACTCCATTTCATTTATATTGAACAACTTAAAATATATTCATATCTGATTTTCTTTATCTTTTTTTTATATATAAAATGATAGGGAAACAATGAAAGAGTATAGATCAGAGGTGAAAAAGCTAGCAGAAAGAGTGATGGAAGTAATGGATGAAAATTTAGGTTTATCAAAAGGTTACATCAAGAAAGCCTTCAATAACAATAATAATAATGATGCATTTTTTGGTACAAAAGTGAGTCATTACCCACCATGTCCACATCCAGAAAAGGTGAATGGTCTAAGAGCTCACACTGATGCTGGTGGTGTCATTTTGCTCTTTCAAGATGATCAAGTTGATGGCCTTCAAATCCTCAAAAATGGACAATGGATCGATGTACCACCTATCCCTAACGCCATTGTGATCAACACAGGTGTGTGACCATCTTTCATATGTCTGATTTTGACTTGACATGAATTACACGTGCATTATATCATGTCATTTATTAGATAATGATGAATAGTTCTTTTGATCACATTTACTTGCTTGTTGTATTCGAGTTTATTCAAATTCGTTATTTTTGGCTCAAACTCTATAGGTGATCAAATCGAAGTGCTTAGCAATGGGAAATACAAGAGCGTTTGGCACCGTGTCTTGTCAAAACCAGATGGTAATAGGAGATCAATTGCTTCATTCTATAATCCTTCATTGAAAGCCACTATTTCTCCAGCACCAGAGCTACTAATTTTGGAAGAAAAAAAAGTGGATCAATTCATTGCTACTTACCCAACTTTTGTGTTTGGGAATTACATGAATGTTTATAATGAGCAAAAGTTCCTTCCTAAAGAACCAAGGTTCCAAGCTGTGGCTGCAATCTAAACTAGTTTTTTAAATATAATTATGCATGCCCTACCAGCTTCTTTTCATTCAGTTTTTAGATTAAAAATAAAGGTAGTATGTATTATTAGTTTTTGTATCTCCTCTTTATTTAAAATAAATCTTTCCATTCTTGTCTTTGTAAATTTGTTTTCGATTCGATTTTAAGCATGAAATCACCTTTTTTAAGGAGCGATAGATATTGGCATCAATACCAAAGAAGCAGAAATATCTCAGACAGATGTGCAAAGATTGAAACTTTATAATTAACCATGTAAAAATAGCACTGTACAAATTTTTTATTTTGAAAAATAAGGTATAGCCTAACTGCATATATCACAGCCAGAAGCAGAGTAAAATATAACCGTATAGACTCTTAGTGTATTAAAATTATTTTTCTCTTGCATGTATGACTGTACACTAATTTACATGAATGAGAGGAGGATTAATCTTGATAGTTTCAGAGTGCTTTCTGCTCTAGTCTATCGTTCCAATTTAGACAACGAACCAAGCTATGAAACCAATCACCTGTCTGATCAGACTTGTTAACTGTAGGTAGGGGATGCTCGCTCATGTATATGCGAACAGAATCTCCTCTAGAGAGTTGTTGCCTTCTCTTCCCATCAAACGAAACCCAAGCATTGCTACGTGCATCCTCTGGTATCTGTTCATATGTAAAAAAAACATATAGATTCATAGAGAGTGATAAAATGAGAGAAGCAATGAATCTGGAATAGACAATTATAGGCTATGATCTTCCCACAATGAGAACAATGTCATGAATTCATGATGTAGATATCAAGTGATGATATGTGCAGTTTGGACATGTATTATTAAAGAACTAATCCATTTAGTTGTGATCTAAAATGGTAAACCATGGTGTCCTCGGCTAATTCCACAGGAGCACCCTTCACATAGTAATGACTCCTTGACAAAGAGTATATGCTTCCCATCACAGTTTAGTGGAAGACTTTGGTTCACGTATCTGGCCAGTAACTGAACGCTGGTATCTCTGCATAGGATCTCTGTCCGGCCTCGTCTGCACCACTACATGGAAGTATAATTACCAGCAGCCCCTTTCTCAACATGATTTGTATTTGGTAGTTATATTCATCCAACCAAAATCATACTTCTCAGATTATCATATTAGAGCTTCTCTCACCTTTCTCTCTTTTACAGCATCCTCAACTTCATAATACTAAGCTATCTTTCCCAGTTCAGCAGTATTATCTGACATCTATGCAACTTCTAGTTCAAGATCCTCCAGTAGCGCAAAATTTGCTGGGCTAACTAGGCCCAGTTGGGCTATCTCACGAGAATAACTAGTGGTCCTTTGCTATTGTCACTACTAGTACCTAACTCTATATGCTCGACATTTTTGCAAACACCAATCCTTGCTTAATAGGGCAATCCAAAAAGGAGAACGAGAACAGCTAACTACTGTTAAAAGTCAAACTAAGAGTACAGATCATATGACTGAAAACTGCCACTACATTCTCTCCCATGCTTGCAGGTCTGACTGGTACTTTCTTTCCACCAGCTAATGTTAAGTCTGATATACCCACGTCTCCTACAAAAGCAGCTCTAATGCCTTTGCACTGAACTTGGAAACTGTATGGGCATTGATAGCATCTTCAATAATGAAAATGCTACCATGTGTGGAGGTTTGCATCATTAAACACAGCTGTTCGCTCCACCCAGCATCTATCTAAAAATTACAATTAAAATTTGATTTTCATCCTTATGGTCCAACAATAAGCATTCGGCTACCAAATAATAGTTCAATTCACATGATATATGGAACTAAATTATTTCATCCCACGCACTAAGCTTTACGAGTCGAGTCAGACTGTCAGACTATAGAAGATTTTCCAATAGTTCTCGTTCACTAGGGCCCAAGAAATACAAGCTTAAACTGAGCCCATTCTGATTAATGTGCAATGTATGATGCTACTAAACCCTAAATGTGATGCCAAGGAGATTCTCAAAGTGAGAAACCTTGAACATCATTCACTAGAAAGTTGTCAACTATGATATTATTTCTAAAGATTCTTGTTCTCAGCCTTTTCCCACCTCAAAAACAGTACTCTTCCCTAACCAATAATAGAATTGATCGAACCACAACCATTTTGAACCAGTTTAGGTATATTTCTGCTCAAATTTAGAACACCTTTAGACCTTCCCCACAACAACAAGCCAACAACCATATTATGTAAAGAGCATATTTGCTAGTTAACTGCATCTTTTATTCAAGCGGTGTCCAAGCTAGCTTGCGCGCACTTCGACTAATTCCACGGGGCACCGCCACGTCCCACCAGCATAGGTACCGGTAACACTATCCACCAAGGCTTGGATAGATGAGAAGAAATCACTTAGTGTTTTTGGCTCCTCCGAGAACTGAGCCTGAGACCTCATTGGTCTCAACCTGCTTCATTGACCACTAGGACACACCTTTGGGTGCACTAGTTAACCAAACCTTACGAAGATACAACAATTTTAGCTGATGTAGAGCTTAGATTTAAGAGTTTCTCATTCACGGGTGCAACACCTAAGGAAGACCTGAACATACTCTGTTCTATATGGCTCTCAAGAACATTTTAACCAAACTCTTTGTTCTATACTTTGCAACATCAGTCTCCAGATCTAGCCTATTGACTTTGAGGAAAAGAGGATCCATATACAAAACATCATGATGTTTTTATCTAATTACAACATACAATGCCCTAGAATGAAATTCAGCAACCTAAGTCTCACCTGATGCAAGACATTTGAACTAAAAATAAATTTAATATGATGTACTTCTTTCATCCCAAGAGATATACCAATCTGAAAAATTTCTTTAATATAGGCGGCTGGATAAGTGTATTTAGATCATTTTATCAGGGAAAATTACGTTTAGATGTCTCTAAGTTATTTATATATCAAAGTGAAGGCCAAGACAGTTAAGATGATACACAGGAGCTACATATTTTTCTACCCTTTTATATGTGTTAGTGATTACATATTTGATATTTCCAGACATTGTACCATCGACCATTGTATACAAATATATGAAGCTGAGGGATAAGATAAGCAGCACTAAAGAATGAATAAAGCTCTTAACCTCTTCCATTTTAGATGGGAAATCTGTTAACTGTATGCAGTTTTTGTTTAGAAAAAGAGAGGCATTAGCATAAACTAGTCATACTTTTTTTCTTTGGAAAGTAAACTAGTAATGACATTCTTTTCCAGTAATCATAAAATACATATTAAGACAGTCACCTTTAATTCTAGTTTTGCAGAATCTGGAAGTATGACAGGTCTAAACGAGAGAGAATGTGGACAAATTGGTGTAAAGAGCATGCATGGAACATTAGGATGCACCTGCATGACATAAATTTCCCTGTCAAATAATGTTCACGCATTCACTAGGTGAAGGTAAAATAATTAACAATTGTTGGCAGGATGAAGAACGGTTTCAAAGAGTCAGATCTCATCACCAATAATATCAACAGCAAGTCAGTGTAATTTCCAAAAAATTCCCTTCACGAGTAGATCCTTAAGAACATCGTGTGTCAGAATCAAATTTAAGGTGCAAAATCCATATTTTCACAAAATTGCAACTTCAAGTTTTTGTTATTAGAAAAAGAACAGCTAAATACAATGTTTAAACAAAATGAAAACATGTTTGGATATGTAATGTGATGGTAACTCAAGTGGACTGACAAAGCTCAGTTAATACACAATATGATTTTTCCAAAATTGCTGCTTTTGATGCCTAATAGAAATTCCTCTTTGGAATCACTTACCATAAAAGGGAGATACCTATTCATTTATTTACTTCAATGTATGACAAATGTTATCAACCCAACTTGAACAATTCTTAAAAGTCATACTTGCAAAGTGAATGTATTTTACAACGAAGTGCACAGTGTCCTTTCTATTTTTCATGTTTTCAATCTTCGTCTTTTCCTTGCTTTTATTAGGGGGTAAGGGAGCTTAGTGGGTGTGTTCTGCCCTCCCTAACACTTTATGGTAATTGCTTCCACATCGAACTGCTCGAGCTATAAAAATCAACCTTCTGATATGAGTTTAAGGGCTTTCACTATTTTTTGATCGTTAGGACTTAAACTTTTAACTTGGTCTATAGATTCTAATGCAGTAATCACTTGTCACATTTCACAATATATATTTGTAAGTGATGTGTCTCAGACGTACCATGGAACCCCCAGCAGCTGTTGAGTAAGCTGTACTTCCAGTTGGAGTGGCCACAATGACACCATCACCTTGCACCTGCCAAATAAAATACAGTATGGCAAGATTATTCTTTCATCTCTTGCTCATTAATTCAGAAGTGCACTTGTTGGATCCACTTCTTTTTAATTCTAGAAGAAACGTGATCTAAAATATTAAAACAGATCGCTCTCTAATCCTTTGCCAGGGCAAATTGATGTTTTAAGAATATAAACCGCACCTTGGTTATGAGGTGGTCATGTTCATAACACTCTATTTTTGACAGGTATGGATTAGAACCACGATCAACTACAACTTCATTTAGGACATCAAACACCTTTCCAGGCATTGCTTTCCCACTTCGGAATATCTCACAACGGAGACGCATCCTTAGAGTTATATACACACCATCTAGAGTGTTGTTTCCATGGATGACTTTTCTAAGATCCTTCTTGTAATCTTCAAACTGTATGAATTGATGACAAGAAGCAAAACATGAGTATTTATAGATAATAAATAAAAGCTTAACATTTAAGTTGAGAGGCATACTGGATGGGAAGTGAGAAATCCAAGGGATCCTAGGTTAAATGAGATGACGGGTGGAACAGCACCTCGAAATATATTTGATGCATGGAGTATCACACCATCTCCTCCCAAACACGCAACAAAGTCAACCCTCTCATGAAGATCGCTGCATTTGGTAAATCAGGCAAGGTCACACCTCTCTGTGAAGTAATGAGCACACAGAGGGAAAAATAAACGAAAAGAACAATGCTTTTGCACGTACAGTTATGAATCATCCCACCTGGTATCTTGACTATAGAAGGTCTGAACAAACCCAAAGCCTGGGATTCTTGCAAATATATCATGCACCTCAGGTTCAACAAGAACAGTCATCTTCTCTTGGGAATACAAAAAAGAAGCAGCCTTCAGGGAGAAAAGGAATGGAAAAGGAGAGTGTGTTAGAATTTCTGTTCATTAGGAGAGTGTTAAAACCTATGAGTATATGTGAATGAATGTCAGAGAGAAATTGCAAATGGAAATGTAAGCAAAATATATATTTGAAAGATAACTTGTAAACACATCGTTTCCAGCTTATAAGAAAGTTGACATGATATAATATAAAAAATTTACAGAGTTATAAGACTTCAATTAAGTGCAGAACATAAAATTCATCAGAAGAGGGGAAGGAAATTCAGAGATAAAGACGAACCACCAAATTAAGAAGAGAAAACTAAATGATCACATTTTCCTTTCCTCCTGTTCGTTGATGGATGGAGTTTTTAATGAGATAAATAGAGTGACAATTAAATATACTCGCAATTACTCAAAATCACTAACATGTTTGGGCAGCCTTTGCAACATACTAACAGCATCATAGAGACAGATATGGCTAGATTATTTTGGCAACACAGTTGAGCATACTTTGTATTTATACTAGCCACAATATAGTCCGCGTGCAGCCTCAGGTATGATGAGTATCTTAGGATGCTTGATTATGCTCCCTTCACGGTAATTTCCAAGGTGTTCTATAACTGCACAGATTACTATTTTAACTTACGAGCTCCCCTCCCAACCCACCAACCAAGAGTGAATCAAATGTCTTTACCCAAATTTGCACATCCCACTGTTGGAGATTTGTTTTATAATCTCACATACCCCACGTTAACAAGAATAAAATGCCATCACTCTCATGTCGGGAGCTCGTTACTTTCTTCTTCTTTTTTTTGGTGGGAAAATTCATGACAAGTTCTGATCTTATGTCCTCAATGCAATCTCAAACCAAATGAATCCAATGAATATGCAATTTCTCCTGCTTCCTCATAAACTTTATGCGATCCTTCCTCTCAATTACTCACAATTTGAATTTTCATGAAAGGATTTGAACATTTCCACATCAGTTCCCATAAATAGGACTGCAGCAAACATTGGAAACGAAGCAAATACAAATCAAAAGAATTGATAGCAATGCTAGTTCTTGCCTTTTCCATGGCGCTTAAGATCCTAAGTGTCCAAGAGAAACCAATTTGCGACATATGTTTATTGCAGATGCATACTAAGCTTTGGCATAAGCAACAGTAATGATGGTATTTTAAGAGCATTCATTTACATTCATCTAGTTTAATAGAAGATGGAAATTCTTTTATGTCTTTTTAGGACATGGAAAAAATTTCATCCATAATTTAGCTTTAAACAAAAATGGAAACCATATAAGAAATACTAGAAAAATGTTTTCAACACTTAAGAGAAGTACTAGATATTTCTTCCTTTTGTGCTTAATGATAGAGAAATCTTTTTCCTCCTTTCCTTTGTTAAGGTAGTAAAATGTTTACTAAGTTGGATACTTGCACTAAGATCTACACTATCTTCTTTATCAATAATATGCATCCATTCACTTAAAACGTTCCTCAGAACTTGAAAGAAGTGAAGAATGAAGAAAGATACTCGGCAGCAGTAGTAAATGAAAATCACAAGGTAAAAATTCAACTAAATTAATGAGAACTGTGCAGAGAACCTCTTTAGCTTCTTCCATAAGTTCGTGTCCCAGTTTCTTCAACAGCAATACAGTCTTCGGTGGGGATTTCCACAAAAGCATCTGCTGCTGGGTGCTAGGATGAGTGAATGCCAAGGAAGATTCTGTTACCTTTTCTCTGGTGCACGAATACCCATCTGTACGAACCAAAAACATCTCTGCCTTCCTTCTTGACTGTACTCTTACGACACCAGTGGCAGAAGCACACATATTTCCTTCAATCTGCTCCAAGTTATCTTCCAGTGAAGGTGTGATGACCTCAATATTTCTACTCTCTGCGGTAGTGACTCTAGTGTCAGCAATACATTCTAACTCATTTCTTGCATCAACGGTACTAGCATTTTTTATTGAGGTTTGCACTTTACCATTGCTGCTTCCATTCAAAATTGGAGTTGCAGAGCCATTTTGACCAACATACATTTCTGTATTCGAAGCAAAAGTTGAAGGGTCAGTAATTAAGAGTTTATCAGAAGATGAACCATTTAAATCTTCTGATTCCACCGTTCTTGTCGCACTATACGTGCTTGGGGTTTCATTTCCTTTCGGTACTATCTTGTTCTTATATCTTGAAGCAGAAAGTACCTCCAATCTTCTCCTTTCATGAGTAAAATATGCTGCTGGTGAAACCTTCCTACTTTTGAAAAATGTGGACATCTCTTTTCTGGAGAAGACATTAGAGGGAGGCATCTGAGTGTTGAGTGGGTTCACATTGATGTAGGATGCTAGCACCGTGCTTTCTGGATTGGAAGAAACAATTTCATCTCCTTCGTTCTTGCCTAGGTCTGTAGCTTCAGAAATGTGCTTGATATCTTCCGCAGCAGAATTTATGTCATCTGAACTCGTAGGCAGCGGCCCATCACGATTATCAGAGGCAGAGTTGACTTCATCATTAAAGTTTTTACCATCTTCCGGCCTAGGTGACATAAATATTTCTTCAATTCCTCTAGCATCACGTGATGAGTTCTCAATTGAGTCCATGGCCTTATATGTACTGGCTACAACATGTGGTGTGTAGCGAGTAACGTATTGCCTCCATCTAGAGACCATAGCTGATGTCCTCTTAATTCCTTCTTTACTGTGGAGATATATGGGCTTTTTGTTTAAATCAGAGACCAGTGCTGCAAACTTTTCAACCTGCTCCACTGAAGGTGATATACCAACTTCAACAGGTAGATTAACTAATTCAATATCCCCTGACAATATGGCTTCATCTAGCACTTTCTCATAGAAGATATCTTTTACAACCTCAGCTCTGAGATCTACAATGGTTTTGAACCCTCTCTCCAACAGCCATCTGAGACCTTCATCAGTTACCTGGCCACCTATCCAGAAAGCAACCTCAGAAGTTGCAGACTGAGTCTCTTCTTTTGATGTTGACAAATAAACAGGACTAAAGTTAGCAAACAGTGAATGGCCGGGGTTCTTTTCCCCACGAGGAAATCCGGCATCATAACATACATTCTTCAGTCTTTGAAGTGTTTGCCACACAACAATGCTACGAGGATCATCAGGTGTCAAATAGTTTTCAAGAGCAACATGCAAGCTCTCACAGTACCTCTTCATTTCACCTCTGAAAATAGCAAGTGGAGGAAGCATATCATCCATCATATGCACATCAACATCTTGAAATAAGTTCATTATCGATGATCTCCCAGAAAGTACTTCCTCCCTTCCTTTGTTTAGAAGACATACCATGCATCCTAGAACAGAAACTAATTTATCTTCCAGTATTGTTTTATCATCTGACGGTACATCATATGAGACATTACATTCTCCAGTTAGTGGATTGCATAGGGTGTCCATTAATGAATTATGAAGTTGTTCAGCAGCCCGAAAGATTCTACAGTAAGCCTCTATCTCAGCAATATCCCCAGGTAGTGGACCAATCCGGGAAAACCGTGAAGTATCACTGGCCTATACAATTTGAAATTTAGTGGGAAAAGAAATATCAGGAAATATCTAGTTTTCAACGGAAAACGGTCAAGAAAAAACTGAAAATTGGAATCTCTATTTTCTTTTTCATGATGGTGATGTCCGCACAAGACTGATACTGAGACAATGATGAACTAGAAAATTGACTAGGAAAACTGTTCCGGATCGATTAAAGATCTAAGTGAAAAGAAAATGCAGAACTTTTTTAGTGAGGATTCTCATCTAATTAATGAACAGAAGTGATAAATTGGAAATAATAATGCAGTTGAAAGTTCAAGTAGACGTAACGGTTGCTAAGAGACAGTTATTAATTCAGCAAAAAGTGGAGGCATTTCAAATTGTTTGTTGACACGGATAAAGTCAGGAAAAAACTACGATATCATTTCAATCAATATGCCTTTGACATATAGGAGTTAATTGAGTAGCCATATTTCTTTCTTTCCAGCTACGATTGGAGATCCTATATTTTACACATCCATATAAATAAGTCCTTAGGTTTCTTAAACGGTTTAAAAAAGAACTCCCAGTCATTCCTATTTCACTCAGACTTGTTCTATAAAAATCCAAGCCATTTGACACCAACATTAAGAGTAGAAGATGCATCTGACAACTTCATGCATATTTCAGTTAGCTCAGGGGATATGCTTAGATAGTAGAATTCATCTCTTGCAATTGAATCATCGCGATTTAAAAGGTTGAATCTTTAATAGTCCAATAGTAAATTAATGATAGTATCTAACACCTAATCGAGTTGATACAAGAAACCATCACTACGGTTACTCAACTAACCATTATTATCTCAACTATTGAAACAAATTGAAAATAACAAAAGGGTAACTTTCAGATATAATAATTATTAGTCGAGTGACCATACGATTCCTTTATCACAAGCCGATTCGCCTGAAAAAAAAAAGAAAATTTACCTGAGAATCCAATCCAATGTTGACGGAGAAAGCATTAGATAGCTCAGCACTGACAACAAACTTGAGACGACGATACCCTAATCGATTCCCATTTCCCTTAATCTTTGCATAATTAAGCTGACAATACTGAAGATGGATTCCTGTACGACCCATTTTCAAGTGGCACGGACAATAACGAAAACATGTTGCCATACCAGTAACCACCATGAACAAATTCTGTATCTGTCCTACTAATAAATCAGTATAATGAATCAACAACCATCAACTTGCATTTCAAGATTTTGGGTTCTACTTGTGCAAAAAAATCCCAATTTTTTTTGTAAAATGCAAATTCTGAATGTATATGTGACAAAATAGGGGAAATTTTGTGTGGAAATGGAAAAAAATTGTGTGGATAATACTATTGGAGAAGGAATAATGGGACAAATTAGAGTTGTGGAAATCAGTGGTGGGTTTTGAGATGGTTTAAATTTGTACATCATTGTTTCCGTCTCTGTTTTTCCCAAACTTGGATTTGATACCTTTTTTGAGTATGTGATGTAAAATAAATCAGAGACTTTCTTTCATAAAGGATAATAACAAAAGGGAATTCGAAATCAATTTAATCGGTCAATCAATTAATTTATTAAGATTCTCTATAAATTTGACATTTTAGCTCAAATGACAAATAGATTTTGTATTTATATTTTTATTTTATTTTCTTTATTATTTTTAAAAAACGATATATAAATATTGCTTGAATTTTCAATTGAACATTTAAATATTATGAATCACCTAATCCTTTACTAACCTATTGAGCAAAATTATCAAAGGAGGACCACTTACAAAAGTTTATGCACATGAAGAAAAAAAAAGAGTGAAAATGAAATGAGTCAAAAAATAAATAAATTGGAGAGTAATTTGGAAAACATTGAACGTCAATTCAATGATTTTAAAGAAATTGGAGATGGAGTGAAAAATAGGGGTAGTTGTTGTTTAATTTCTAAAGAGGAGTGAACGAGAGATCGTTGATGAATCGCGAAGAGAAAATCAAAATAGGAAAAGGATGAATCTTTTATTATATAATTCGTCAAATAAAATCTGATTTTTCTTTTATTTATTTATATTTTACTTGTCACACATTCTTATTTGAATAAATACCATTATGCGACTAATGTCACGTGTCCTTTAAGACCTAAATTGTCTGTGAAGTTCAAGTGTGTACTTAAAATTTGAGAAAATTTAGGTGAAATTTATGTAACATTCCGTAATTTAGAGTAAATTTCATGAATAACAAATATAAATTTTTTTATTAACGTTCTTTAGCTACAGTTTTGTTATATGTGCTTCATAAATATATTATGTTTGTTATCTGATTTGTATAAATTTGTGAAATAAGTTCCCTTCGTATACAATTTTATTTTTAAAACAAATAAACTGATCTAGTTTTTGTTACTTAAAAGGGCAAAAATCTCATAAATCACGCCGATTACATTTTAATGGAATTCCTTTCCTTCAATGAGTTCTCTAGCATGATGAACTCCATAGGTTCTTCAAATCGACAAATCTAGGGCAATATAAACGGTAGATATAAGAAATCAATATTAGGTAAAGTATTTAATACTTGAAATCCTTTTGATTTTTTTTTTTTTGTGTGAACGAAATTGATGAATATCGAAATTTTTGAAAGTCAGATTTGATATTGAAGATTTGGGAAAATTGATTTTGATTGTATATTGTGATAGCTTCTTCTTCAATGATTGTTCAAAATGTATAATTTTACGTAAATAGATACAATAGCATCTGATTGAAAAAATCGAATTGTGTTCAATTCAGTTCGTCATGTAAAAAAATATTTGTGATAAAAAATTTTTGGGCAGAAAATTTTGTTCGTCATATAGATTTAAATTTTTGATGTAGATTGTACATGTATATGTTAAGCTTGTTAGTTGTATATGTATACGTATATATAAGTGTAGTGTGTATCTGTTTTTGCTGTAAAATTGCATATGTATATGTTCTTTATGTTGGGATTTTTATATAGATATATATTAACAATATTTTTTTTACAATTGCTACATAAATGACTTCATTAGTTGTTTTGATTATGCGTTCTGGTAAATGAGACAATAACAGTAGATACATTGATTATATAATTAAGGGTGTGGTTTGCAGAGAAAATGCATCATACCAAGCCTCTAATCATTGTAGGCCTATAGTTATTGTGGCTACAAGTATTATGAATGGGCAAGTATGTTTCAGTTACTTTAAAAAATAAAAAATAAAAAAAAATTGTAGGACATATATTTCCATTGGCGTATAGTTTAATTAATTTGGAAAATGACACTGCTTAGACTTGGTTCTTTGACCAACAACGGAAAGTTTATGGAGAAAGGAGCATATGTGGGTTGTGTCTGATAGAAATGAGAGCATTATAAAGATAGTGACGAGAGTCTATAATAAATGTGTTGCAAAATACTTGTATCTTGCACTTGGAGTGATATTGAAAATAAATTTAGAAAGTCCCACAAGTAGCTAACTGCTAAGTGTTGCGTTTTATACATTAGCAAAAACATGTAATAAAAAGGCTATCGGATACAATGAGGAAAAGGTTGATGTAGGAGTTAAATAATATTTGGAATTAACTGGATATGATAAGTGGGTTAGGTGTTATGCACACGTTTATCTAGGATGGGATATGACTATTGATGGGTATAATCTAGTCGAGATCGAAAAAATCGACTGAATTGATTTTTCGTAATTTCGATTTTGGTTGAATTGATCGGTTTCGATTTTCAGTTTTAAACTCTCGATAATTCGATTTTCAATTCTTAAGTTCTTTTTTTCGGTTAATCGAAAAAACAAATTTATGTAATACAATATACAGTACCACATAGATATTTTTTTGGGAAACTTTCACATATAGCCACTAAAAAATAGCCTAATTACTCTCCATAGCTATAGTTTGATAATTAGAATTCATAGCTACATGTTATAGGGAGGAGAGAGGCGAGCGAGACTGGAAGAGAGGCGAAGGAGGGCAAAAAGTGGGAGAGAGGTGAATGTATATGTATATTGATTAGATAATTATATATAATATATATGTATTTGTATATATGACAAGCGAGATTGTGAGAGAGAGGGAGAGAGGTGAATTGTATATGTATATTGGTTAGATAATTGTATATTATACATATGCATTTGTACAAAAAGCAAGGGAGATTGCGAGAAAGCGGAGAGAGGCGAGCGATATTGAGAGAGGCGAGCGAGATTGAGAGAGGGAGGAGAGAGAGGTGAATTGTATATGAATATTGATTAGATATTATACATATGTATTTGTATATTCTGGCGAATTACACATATACAAATGTAGCTAATTATACAAACTCGAAGTCAGCCCACATAATTAATGTATGATGTTAGTCATGATTGGTAATTATAGCAAACTACAACTATGATGAATAATTAAATAATATAAGTTTACTTAACCACGTAATTTTTCCTATTTTTTATTATGCAAATACTCAGTTCTAACTTTTGAAGCCCAACCTAATAAAGCCCATTACATTTATACATATCAGTTAACCTTAATTCCCAACATCCCAAAAATCTCAAATCCCAAATTCACACCAAACAACCGCTTAGAAAAGTGAAGAACAACCTCGAGCCATCAATTTTGTTGGTTCTTGTTTTGAACTGCGGTTGATGTCTAATACTTTTGTTTTCTTAGCTTTTTGTTGCATCTTGAACTTGAAGTGTCACTTTGTAATTTTGCTTTTGAATAATAAATCATTCATCTTCTGTTAATGTCCTACTGCATATTCCCACAGAGGCAGTAAGCACACAGCTAACATAGGTACTACTACTTGTACGTAGTATGTTAGTAATCATTGTTTCATGTATGTGTTAATGATATTCAAATCGAAATGAATCGAATTTATTTCAGTTCATGTTTTTTTCAATTCAAAATTCAAAAAATTGAATCAAGTTTCACTCACAGAATCGAACCGACCAAATACCAACCCTAGGTATGACATCTAATGTTGCAAAGAATATAAAATGTTGCACTAGTATCATCGAGAGATTTACCTATTTTTCGATTTTCTGATAGAGGTCAGACTGATGTTTGATAGATGAAATCACGATAATAAACATGAGGTACATGCACAATGTTGAAGATTTCAGAATATAATTTTAAAAAATATACTATAATAAACAAATATTTACCATTTATAGCAATATCTTTTTTTCACTTGACCACTTTTAATTCATTTATAATACAAGTTTAATACATATTACAAAGATAAATTTAGTAATCAAATATAATATAAGTTTTAATGATGGATAATACACTTATCACACATTTTAATACACTTATAATACAATGTAACAATTTTTTACCAAACAAACATAATATATTTCAAAAACAATTATAATTCAAATATATTGCATACATAATTCACTTTTAATACATATTACAGATTTATCACAATATTGCTATAAATGATAATAAACAAAAAGTATCGCTAAAAATCAATAATTATTTTTAAAAATGTATGAATTTATGTAATTTTTCCTATTATTAATGTTTAATAATGAAGATGTATATATACATTAATACATACACTAACTTTGTATATTAAACCTAATGGCTAAAAATATACAGATCTGCATAAACAAATAGATAAAAGGGTACAGATAGCAAATTGTATAAAAATCAATTTTAATTGAATATAAACAACCTTCGGAGGTAAAATATCCTCTTAGAACTTCTGTTTGTTAAGAGGATTTTAAGACTTGAGAATGTGAATGAATGCTGGAGAATAATCGCTAATGAAGATGTAAACAGAAATATTTGAAAGAGAATTTTAAAAATAGAACTCTAATATATTTATGAAGAGAGAGAAAAGTGAGTTTATTTTTGAAGGGCAATTTGGTAAACATTTCAAAGTCATCATTTATTTCTTTAACTCCGTGTACGGTCAAATATTGCCACATAAAATGTGACGGAGGGAGTATATATTTTTCAGATAAGACTTCAACCTGAGTTCATCAAACTGAAGTGTAAGATTTTCAAAATGAAATGGACAGACAAATCTCAATAGGCTAGAGAATTACCCATATTGCCTCATCCCTTTGGACATAAATAAAATGACATTACTGTAATATCTGGAACTGATTTTTCTCTTCTCTTTTTTTGTTGTTTGAAAAGTTCATGTTCTGGAGCTTATTGTATATCCTCAATGCAATCACGAACAAAAATGATCCAACGAATACACAAATATGCAACTTATCTTGTTTCATCACGAACTTAATGCAATCCTTCCTCTCCATGATTCCAAAGTAGCACTTATTTACACTACCACATGAGATCAGAGAAAAGTACGAGCAACACAAGTATCTTCAATTGTTCACAGTTTGATTCATTTTAAAAAAGGCTTTGAACATTTCCATTCATAAATCAGGATTATCGCTAACTTACAAAAGAAAAGTGGAAAAAAAGAATTGATAGCAAATGCTAGTTATACATATGAAGATTTGGCATAAACACCAGCATTGCTAGCATTTTTTTTAAAAAACTTTTATCTAGTTTAGTAGGGAAGCAAAAAGACTTGTGTCACAGTAGGAAATGGAATGTTTTAGCCAAAATGAAAGGTTTCCAGCATCAGTAGTAGATGAAAATCACGGTAAAAAATCAACTTAATTAATGAGAATTGTGTGAAGAACCTCTTTAGCTTCTTCGGTGAGTTTGTTCCCCAGCGTCTTCAACATCACTAGTCTTTTTATGTGGATTTCCATAAAAGCATCAGCTGCTGGGTGCTAGGATGAGTGAAGGCCAAGGAAAATTACGTTACCTTCTTGACTGCATTTATACAGCACCAGCAGAAGGTGGAGGAGACCTCAATATTCCTCTTCTCTGTGACAGTGACTCAGCACTACGTTCTAACTCATCTCTTGCATCTTTACAACTGACGTTCTTTAGTGAGCTTTGCACTTTCTTGCTGATTCCATTAAAGAGTCGCAGAGCCATTAGGACCAGCATACATCTCAGTATTCGGTTAGACGAACCATTATGATTTTCTGAATCTGTCGCTCTATTCTCACTGTATTTTCATTTCCCACTGGAGGAATATGTTTATCTATCCTATAATTCCTCTCTCAGAATTTCCCATTCTACACCTCACTCAAAAGTCCCTCAAAGGGCCCAATCAACCACAACTAGAATTTTCATACATGATTTTGAATTAACAAACTATTCATAGGTTTTTGTCTTTCATTTAGCACTTTGGGCTTTGTCACCAATAGTCAAAACAAGTGCATGATCCCAGCTTGAAGCGGTGAAAGCGATTACGATCTCTAATTACAATTTCTCTATTGTAAACTTTGGAAACAATCTTCATGGCTGAATGACAATCTTGGCATATCCTTAAATTCTTGAAAATGTAAAGAGGCATGCCAGCTTGTGTACTTATGAGTCCAAAACAAACAGCCAGCTTCTCGCTGTGAGAGAACAAAGCCTGTTCCTTCTCCTCCTGGCCGTAACCAGAATAGTCTCCATCATTAGATCCTGAAAACTTTTGGCAGGTTGTGTCTGGTGCATAACCAGCCAATCTTATTTTTCGAATCATCTCATCCAACATCGTATATATCTCTTGACTTTGCGGATGTAATTTATCCCCTGCACTGAAGCAATGGATTTGACCACCGACATAAATAGAACTAATGCCAGGAACCTTTTTGACACCTCTGCTTCTGAGAACTACTCGAATATAATTTGCCTTGTCATTTTTTCCAGCTAAAGAGTACATATTTGAAAGCAAAACATGATACTCGGTATTATCAGGATACATTTGGACCAGCTCTTTAATTAGGCACTCCCCCAGCTCGAGGTTCTTATGGACACTGCAGGAGCCTAATAGTGATCCCAACACAACTTCATTGGGGGGAATCGTCATTCCCCTTATTATGGATTCTGCTTCTTCAAGGTGTCCTGCCCGACCCAAAAGATCCACAACGCAAGAATAGTGCTCTATAGAAGGCTTTATTCCATATGTCGATTCAAGGCTATAGAAAAAATGTCGACCTTGATCAACCAAACCTGAGTGACTACAAGCACTTAATATAGCTGTAAATGTTACATCATCCGGTTTGACCTCTCTAATCATCTGACCAAACAAATCCAACACCATATCTCCCTTTCCCTGCATTGCCAGTCCACTAAGCATAGCATTCCATGTAATCACATTCCTTCGAGGCATCACAAGGAAAACTCGAAAAGCATCATCAATCCTGCCACACTTAGCATACATATTAATCAAGGTTGTTGCCACAACTATATCTATTTCATGTTCTATCATCTTCAAAGCATACACGTGTACCCATTTACCGACCAAAACATTCCCCGACTGTGCACAAGCTGATAACAATGAACTCAATGTTACAAAATTCAACTCAAATCCAGATTCAAACAACATTTCACGTAAAAGCCCAAAAGCTTCCTTCGTTAAACCATTCTCAATATACGCTGCAATCATTACTGTCCAAGCTACTTCATTCCTCTCAGGCATCTTATTGAACAACAACCTCGCATTTTCGAAACCTTCCGACTTCACCACTCCCTTCAAAACCACAGTCCAAGAAACAACACTCTTTTCTCCCATCTCACGAAAGATCCTTTTTGTTTTATCAATTAACCCACACTTGACATACATATCCATTACAGCATTACACGCTTTAATACTCGAATTAAAACCCATTTTTACCATACAACCATGTCCCTGAATGCCAAACTGTTCACACCCCGTTTTCGCGCTTGCAAGGAATACAACCACCATAGTGTACTCATCAATCAAAACATCACTCTTCCTCATATGAACAAACAATTTGAGGGCATCAAGAGGGAAACCCACGCGAGCATAGCACCCCATCAATGTTGTCCAGTCGACAGTGTCTTTGTATGAAAGAGGAATTTCATCAAACACCTTACGTGCATAGAGAACATACCCACACGCTGCATACATATGCAGAATAGCATTACGGAGAAATGTATTTCGGGAAGTTACAAGACCTGTGGTGACGATGGAAGCATGGAGCTTCTTACCAACATCCAAAGCTGAACATCTAGCGCAAGTTCTGAAAAGGGTCCGATAATGGCGAGCCAGGAGTGAAAGAGTACACTCTGTTCGCCATATCATGAGAAAGCTACTCGTATACTTCTTTCACAAATCAATAATTGTAGAGTTTTGACCCGATTTCGGTGTAAATTGTTAAGGCTAAGCTTTTTCTATCGAACATGTATTTCATAATGTTTATAAAAATTTTGTATTTTTAGTTTTTCTGATCATCTCAATTGAAATATATTAAATTTTTTTAAAAATAAATAAATTATTTTTTATAATATTAATTAAGATTATACATTTATTAATTAATATATTTTCAAGAAATAATGTATATCTTTAATATTTAATTTGATATTATTTATAAAAAAATTTATTTGTCTAGTATAAATTTCAAATAACTAATTTTTATTTTTTAAATTCAATAATATTTTATGATTGAAATTGTACATTCAAACAGAACATGTCAATATAATTGCTAAACTGTATAATTACACCAATTCTAATTATCACGGGAGAGATTTGCTTTTTAGTAAGTTCTAAAGCCACTTAAAATCAGACCCTTAGTCCTTCAATTACTATCAGTTGAAAGAGCATAAATGTTTTAATTAAATAAGTACTTCAATCACAAAGAAAAATTATTAACATGAATGTGTAGCATGTAGTATACATAAAATTCTATTTCATCAAGAATAAAATACATTAACAAATAAAATTCCAGCTTTACAATTATCATTACAAAACAGAACAATTTATCAGCTCCCAAAATCAGTAAAAACAAGTAATCTTAAGTCCATATTACCAGCTTAAAGAAACATCAAAGACGATCGATACCATAATTTCATAAACAGTTCATAAAATCAACCGCAAAAAGAGTTGTAAACTTCAACACTCTCTTATAAAATTAAGGAAATGCATACATTTCACCTTTTCAAGCTATCAAAATATCAAAATTCTTCTTCATTCCTATGACACGTCGCAACTAACAATAGATTTTTCATTTTCGTTGCTGCTATTCCGCCTGTTTCAGTCATATCCAAATGTTTCGGATTAGTTCCATTAGGGAGATCCCATTTGAAGTGGAGAAGTAACTGAGCCAGAGGATGTGTAACATTCGCTAAACCAAATAACATTCCCGGACACATCCTTCTTCCTGCACCAAACGGAATAAACTCAAAGTGATTTCCTTTGAAGTCAATAGACGAGTTCTCAAATCTCTCTGGTATAAAACTTTCAGGGTCATCCCAACTTTCAGGATCTCTCGCGAGTGCCCATGCATTGACTAGTACCCTTGTCTTAATAGGTATGATATATCCGTTTATATCTGTTTGCTCCCTACATTCCCTAGGCGTTATTAAAGGAGCCGGAAGATGTAGCCTTAATGCTTCCTTAACCACTAACTTAAGGTATGTCAACTCTTCAAAATCTTCTTCATCGTGTTTTTTCTTTCCCTTAAAGACTCGTCTCACTTCACTTTGGGCCTTCGCCATGATATGTGGGTTCTTCATTAATTCTGCAAATGCCCAAATAAGAACTGTATTTGATGTTTCAGTTCCAGCCAGAAAGATGTCCTGCATCCACACAAAAAAATAAAATAATAACCTCGTGAACACTTCTAAATGGGGCCACAACAAATTGGGATGAACCTGACTTTGATCCCATGTAGTTTCAAAGAAAATGTTTACTAAAAATGATTATGTTTGCAAATGTTCGGAGCAAACTTACAAAAATCACAGCTTTAATATGGTCATTTGTGATTGGAAATTGAAGTTCCGCGTTCTCTTTCACCCTTAGGAAAACATCAACCAAATCTTCGTCTCCAAATTCACCGTTTCCCTTCTTCCCAGCTGCCTTATTTTCGATATGCTCATTCAGGATCTCCTCCATAACTATATCGACCTTCTTATGGGCACTAATCAATCTAGATTTCGTACCGGTTATCTTGTGAAGTAACTTCCACGAAGGGAACAGATCAGCCACATCAAATCCTCCAGTCAGTAATAGTATTTCCTTCAAAATTGTTATGAACTCGTCTCGATCTTTGCATATTTTTCCAAAGGCTGATCTACAAATGATAGAGTTGGAAAACAGAAAAATCTTTTCCGTCATGTTGATTGTAGAACCCCTCATGGAACGAATTGATGAAACGAGACTTGAAATCTCATCCTGCCTAATTGCACCAAATGTCTTGACCATCTTTGTACTGAGAAGTTCAATCATACAAATTTTACGCATTTGTCTCCAGTAGTCACCATATTGACTAAATGCAATGTCTTTAAAATTGTAAAATATGATGCTTAGTGATGTAAGTTGTGGCCTATCAACAAAGGCGAGATCATGAGTTTTTAAAACTTGTTTCGCAATAGTAGGTGATGATATGACCACGGTAGGAACTTGCCCGAGTTGCAAGTACATAATAGGTCCATATCTTTGCGATAAATTTCTAAGGACGCGATGTGGAAGTCCTCCTCCGATTAAGTGATGAAGACTTCCAATAAAGGGAAGTTTCCATGGACCTGGAGGAGGGAATCTGGTGATTTGTTTTTGATGTTTCCATTGCCTGGTGAATAGAATAATAAAGAGGGATGATAAGAAGAGAAGCAATGTAAGTAAGTTGAAATTAAGAGAGGACTCCATTCAATAGTAAAGCAAGAAAATGGACTTGACAAGATATTATTATTATTACTTATATAGAATCTAATACACTTGCCTTTTTTTGATCCACCTACATTACTAGTTCTATCAATCTATCGAAATTTAATTGGTAAAGTATTTAACAAAATAGATAAAATTCTTAATTTGTTACGGCTTATCAACAATTTAATGTAAAAATAAATAAATTGAGGTGTTGTATATCATATACCAAAGGTTTAATTACAACACGCATAGAAAGTATCAATCAAGAAAATGGCTATTGCCCATCACTATTACAACAAGAAAGAAACCCAACTAACAATAATTTGACTAATTTTTAAAGTTAAATTATATAATTTTTGATATTTTAAACGAAAAAATTAGATATTTAAAAACTATACGAAAGGTATTATAAATTGCAATTTTTTGCATATTAATATAATGAAAAAATACATCTTAAATGTTAGTCAAAGTTTTTATAGTTTGACTGTAAAATAAAAATCATGATAAACAATAGTGGACGGAGAAAGTAGTAAATATTGGTATGTACTTACTATTTATAGATATTTCATTTTATTGATAATGCATCTTCGTCCTTTTTTTTGTGCTTCATTACTCAATTTTGTGTTTTCTAGAAGTGGATAAGGCGTTTAATGAAGATAATATCGTCCAAAGTCATATCAATTCAATAATACTAAGTCATATAAGGTCATATATTAATCTCGGTTGAGTTAGGAGCGCTTCATTTTTGAATGAGGACGCATATAAACTTCAATATGAACATCGAAAAAAAAAAAACCCAGCAAAATCAAGTCATACATGCATGCTTATCTTAGATTCTAGTTTTGTTGTAGTACTATATGAGGTGAAATTTTTTTTTTTGTTCTAATTTGGGAAAAAACTTAAATATGCCACCAAACTTTTAGAAAAGGCTTATTTATGACATCCGCTAAAAAATTTGGCTCATCTACACCACTTCCATTTAAGAAAAAAAGACTCAATCATGTCATTATTTTTTAACGATAATTTTGCAAAGTCATTTTTTACACGTGAACAATTATAATTGAGCCACGTCATTATCATTTTTTTTAATAAAAATCAAAATTCTGAACAAACATTAAATCATAATAGTACACCCAAGTAAAGACCCACCCAAATTTAAATAAATTCCTTTCTCTTCTGCTCCAAGACGCATAAGTGGTGTGCCCTAAGTTCATATCTCTCTCTCTTCAAAGGAATTTTTTATTTTTCGGTTCCTTTAATTTGCATCTCAATTTAGCGACCTACGTATATAGTTTAGTTCAAATTAGAATTTGATCGGATCAAAATAAATTGAGATAATATTATGTGTTGAAAATCATTTATAATCCTATCCAAAAGGGGGAAAATGTTTATTAATTACTCCGTACTTAAAATTGAAGAGGTAAACAATTTTTATCTTTGACGGATCACAAAAAATTACTTGAGTTAAAAATCAGTCATAACTCAATCATCTCAACTACTATGAAGTTATAAATTCTTATTATATTTCATTGTGATTATATATGACATATCAAATAAAAATTATAATTTAAAAAAAATATATTTAGACAGAGTTTCTCGAGAGCCTATTTAAACAGCATATAATTCAAGTTTTAAATCATCGCACTAAACATATAAGAAAATCTTTATACTAAATTATTTCAAAATAGAAATGTATCATAATATTTGTGGTAGATTAAAATATAACATGTTCACCTAACTTCGAAAAGTGAAATATTGTTTTAGAAGATTATTCGGGCAACGAAGCGCACCAAAATATTGTTGGGTTTAGCAAAGTGTGAATGAGAAAAGAAAAAAAAGAATATGAAAAGTGAGGGAACCAATTTGGAGGGAAAATGAAAAGTCATTTGCAAAGTGCAAATGAAAAGTCATGTCTCCCATATCGGCAAAAGAAAGGGAAATTGTTGTCCTTATATAAAGAAATACTTCCTTTATTTTTTAAGGAGCTAAGAAGAAGGTGTCCCCTTGCGCCGTCGCTCGCTCGAATTTGGATTTGACAAATGATTGATTGATAAAATTTTTGGACAAAATTTATTTAATTGATTTTTGTTAATCAAATAAATCCTATTAATCTTATCTCTTATAAATTAATTCAGGACTTTAGTTAATTAGTTAATTAACAGAATTAATTTGCGTGTAACGGTAACGTTCCGAAAAGTCGTTATCTTTCCGAAAAGTCATTACTTTCCGAAAAGCCGTTACTTTCCCAACAGACACATTTGTCGAAAAGTTGTTATTTTTTCCAAAAGACACAACTTTCTGGATAAAACGGGTCTGAACAGATTTCTCCGAACAGACACATTTTTTGCTGAAAATGGCTATCAAAGGAAGTCATTTTTCGTTTTTTAAAACACTGAAAATTTTTCCTTCTCTGCATATATTTTCTCTCAAAATCAAAGTGTCGATCGACTGAGTCTGTGTGACTTGTTGCTGTTCTTAAGTTAAGTGAAGTTAAAGAAGTTTGAGGTACCACTATTTCTTTAATAGGATTAATTCTTTTTATCTTGGGAGAAATGAATCCATAACCTCGGGTACAGTGAGGGGATTAAATTTCTTAAGGAGATACAGTAGTTTCTGCGGACTCGAATTATTTAGTTTTCTGTCTACTTCATCTTATTTCTGTTTTAGTTTTGATTAACCTTATAAGTACAGGTTAGTAACAAATATTACTTTATATTTAAGAGTCTGTTTGACATTGTTTCTGGGAGTCTATAAACACTTATCTCGGGATTATTTTTTTAAAAAAAATTAGGTGTTTGGCAAACTTATAAAATTGCGTTTAAATAGAAGCAGAAACAATTTTTATAGTTGTTGAGTAGAAGCCAAAAAAGCTTGTTAAAAAAGCAGAAGTAGAAATAAAAAATAATTTTGCTTCTTAAAATAGTATATATGCACATAATCTTATAGAATCATTGACCAATGAGTAATTTTTCAATAAGAAAACTTAATGACATCAATATAACATATATATATTAATTTAATATCAATAAGCAAAATTATCAGTTTTTAATAATACCAATACACTACATGATACTGATTTAGTATCAATTTAACGAAAATTATCCGTCATAATGAAGGAGGGATATAGACTGTAATTATTTATGAGACTTGAGGTGTCATATATTTATTAATGATATACCAAAGGTTTAATTACAAGACGCATAGAAACTATCCATCAAGAAAATGGCTATTGCCCATCAGAGTTAGTTTGAGAGTTCATCGTCATTTTTGTTAGCCAGTCTGCAAGAAGCTAGATTTAATCAATTTCATCATAACTTGGTCAGAAGATGATGTTTCATCGCAGCCAATTTAACATTCTCTTGAAATTGATCATTAAATGATGTCAATATATTGATCATAGTAGTAAAATATTGGTTTGTTATTGCTATTTATAGATATTTCAAATTGTTGATAATGATGATGCATCTTTGTCTTTTGTTTGTGCCTCATTACTAAGATGTTTAATAAAGATAATAAGGAAAAATGATCAATATACCCCGAATTATCGTAAATGATATGTAGATATTCTTGGTTATACTTTTGGAACATGGATACGCCTGTCGTCCAAAAACTAGAACATATATGTCTTTCACTCTAACAAAAGACTAAATAGGAACACGTGGTACAATCTTATCCATCGATCTGATACTTAATAAAATATGGGGTCGGTGGAGAAGATTATGATACGTGTTTGTCCGTTAGTATAAAGGGTATATATATGCTTTAGTTTTTGGACGGCAGGGATACCAATGTCCCAAAAATATGACGAAAGGTATTTGCATACCATTTATGATAGTCTGGAGGTATATTTATCTTTTTCTCCAAGATAATATAATCCTTTATGTGAACGATGATGACATGCATGCTTACCTTTGATTCTAGTTTTGATATAGTATGTGAGATCAAAGTTTTTTGTCTTTTTATTTTGATATGAAAAACATGAGAGAAACTAATGTCATTTTAAGAATAAAAGTAATAAGAAATAATGATGAATTGATTTGTGAGCACTCTATTTGATGCTAACTTAATTCTATTGGTTTCCCCTGGCTTGAGGAAACCAAAACAGAATCCTTTTTATTTAATTAAATTGTCAAATACGTTATACTATATTAGTCCATGAACATAAATCAATATATTTCAAATCTAAAAAATAACGGACTACAATAAATTTGTATCAACCATAGTCATCATTAACATAAATAGTTTATTAGTAATATTTATTAGAGAAATTACATTTAGTCGAAGGTGCATCTGCATTGTAATTGTTGTCATATATTGATGGATTCAACGAGCAACAAACTAAGCATCTTTTTAGTTTCGGATTTGGGACTTGTATATTCGTCATGACCATCTCCAAAAGTTGTATCTACCAATCGCGCAAAATTTAAACCTAGTTCAAGAACGAAAAATGGTACTTCCTTACGGAAAAGGAATTCCTTATTTATATCTTTCCATGCATTCGTGACCATTTTCCGTATCTCAACATATGCCTCCTCCTTTGAAACTCCATATTGTTTTATGTAACAATCAACAATTGAAGCAACATGTCCTCTTTGTTGATTAACCTATGAGTTACGATACAAATACATTTCAATATCTTCAATACAATAATTGAAAAATATTTGTATAAATGTTGTGTTATGCTTACTTCATGATCAGAAATATCATCCATACATCTACAGATTGCTGCAGCAGAACGTGCAACCAAAAGCCCATTGGTTAGCCACTCAATATTCTCTTTGGTCATATATAATTCATCCATGCCAACCAAAGAATTTGTTACATAAAGCATACATGTAGCTGTTATTACTGCATTTTTCATATATTCATCACATTTTGGAATATAGCCAGCATTCAACCAATCACTTTCCTTCATATAGGCAGCTGTCAATTTTTTCCACTACAACATAACACCAAATATTGAAATCATTATAAAATCTTAATAAGGAGAAACTATACATTCTTCGCTATCATATTTACTATTATCACCTATTTTAAAAATAGGAAAAATCACGTGGTTAAACAAACTTATACTACTTAATTATTCATCATAGCTATAGTTTGTTATAATTACCACTCGCGACTGACATTAATTGGGTTGACTTCGAGTTTGTATAATTAGCCACGTTTGTATATGTATAATTCGCCATAATATACAATTATCTAACTGATATACATATAGAATTCACCTCTCTCCCACTCTTTTCCCTCTCTCGCTCGCCTCTCTCCTCCCTCTCCCAATCTCGCTTGCCTCTCTTCTCTCTCTCCCAATCTCGCTTGCCATATATACAATGCATATGTATAATTTACAAGTATCTAACCGAATACATATACAATTCACCTCTCTCCCACTCTCTGCCCTCTCTCGCTGCCTCTCTCCCAATCTCGCTTTTATCTCTCCTCCCTCTCCTATTCTCGCTCGCCTTTCTCCTTCCTCTCCCAATCTTGCTTGTCATATATACAAATACATATGTATAATATACAATTATCTAACCAATATACATATACAATTCACCTCTCTCCCACTCTTTTCCCTCTCTCGCTCGCCTCTCTCCTCTCTCTCCCAGTCTCGCTCGCCTCTCTCCTCTCTATAACATGTAGCTACGAATTGTAATCATCAAACGATAGTTATTGAGAGTGATAGGCTATTTTTGAGTGGCTATATGTGAAAGTTTATGTAACTTAATTATCAGTAATGGAGAGCTTTCTATTATATATATTGAATAAGATAGATTTAGATACATGTATTTTTGTAAACAGATACACTAAAATAGGTAGAGGGAGAGAAGGAGGGAGTGAGATTTGTATACATGCGAATCATATCAGTTTACATGGTGTTATTCACACGTAGCTGGGATACCTTATATATATATGCGCTGTGCAATTTGGTGAATGCATCTCAGTTTGCACAATTTATTAGCTAATAGAAAATCGACTATAGAATATATTGATTGATATAGTAAGGTGTTGGTTTTATTGAACTTAGTATTAGGTGGATGGGCTTATGTCTAATTGTTAAGGACAATCAAGATCCTAGATTCAAAATTCAAACAAAAAAAAATCTAAAAAGTTTAAAATTTTAAGTTGGATTTTGGATTTTCCTAAACTATGCCCCAACACCTATACCATATCTTCCTTTTGATTCAAAATGTCAACAATTTCTTTTTAACTTATAGTTTAGAATTACCTCATTTTTTGCATAGTAGATTACGCTATTCGATTTGCCTTCTTTGGCCAATACTTCTTCTGCTTCATCATAGATATTGAGAAGCTCTTGATAAATAATTTTCATATATGGTGGTAATGAATCCATAGCACTTATATCCCATCTGCACTTGACATGCAGTTGAATTTGTTGAGATCGAAATAATATGCGGAAGCTAATTATAATTGCAAGTTATAGAAAAATATACTAAAAAAGTCGTAATATACAATATTGATCACACGACCTACATATTAAAAACTAAATAGGTTACCTCTCAATTGCATTAGTGAGAAGCACAAGTTCATCATGAGTTCCATAAGCATCATAAGTGTCATCAACAATAGAGTTCATGTTGACTACTTTTGTTAACATTCTTCTCAATCGACTATATTGTGGCTCAACAGACAATCCAATTATCCAAAAGTAACTCTCCACAAATCTGTCTTTTGCATATGGTAATTTGTTTGCAATATCCAAATCTTTCCACCACCTACGAACATATCATAGTACATACATTTATCGCACATTTATTTAATTAGGAAGGGAATATAAGAGTCCGGAGTCTAAAGGTATAAAATATTAATAAAAATTTCAAAATGGTATATAAAATTTTATATTAACCAAAACGGCAAAATCGCGGCAGTATGTGATTTTTTTTTTAAAGAAAATCGCTGCCTAGGCAGTGATTTTCATTTTAAAAAAAAAAAATTTTTTAAGAAAATCGCTGCCTATGCAGCGATTTCATTTTTTTAATTTTTTTTAAAAAAAATCACATTTTGCAAAATCGCTGCGGTAGCAATTTCCGGCGGAGGAAATGATGTTGTTCCAGCGATTTTGCCGTTTTGGTTAATATAAAATTTAATATACCGTTTTGAAATTTTTATTGAAATTTTATACCTTTAGACTCCGGACTCGGGAATATAACATGAGTGAATATATATACATACCTTGATATCTCGTTAAGCTCGTCTTGATGCACCTTTTGCAACATGTTAAAATCCAATTTCGCAAATTTCAAAAGTAAATCATTATGTGATTCGATGTTTTCATAAATGTGTATGTATTTTCTTGCTCCTACCCTTGGTACTGTTTTACGAATAGGCTGGCGTAACGCTTCAATAACTTGAATCTTAAGTGAGTTATTGGTCAAGTTGGGGAGTAGGGACTCGAGACGAGTGGTAGTAAAGATAAGAGCTTCTTCAAGAATTTCTTCGTCGTGCATTCTCAGATGTGATGCTTCATACAAACTCAATAATCCTTCGACATCATCATTAATAAATATTTCCTTGAAATTTCCGTTATGATCCATGAATTGCTTGAATACATCTGGTTAAATCATTATGCTTATGTTAATTTTGATCAATTTGTTTTTTTTTTTGGCAATAGTATACATGATTAATAAAATAAAATATTGACCTCATGAGGTCGGTATATATATGACTAATATTTGATAGTCCTTTTAGTAATGAACAAATTATACTCATTTATGAAAAATCCTCTTGGTTATTCAAAAAAACGTTTTAATAGAGTCGGGTCATGAGTAAAGTCAAAAATCGATTTATTTTAAGTAGGCTAAATTGAACAGATTAAAATAAACTAAGTTAAATAAATGATCGCAGTTGACCGGATCAAGGTATTTTGGGCCAATTTTGACCTCTCTTCGTGTGTATACAAACTTTGAAAATGTAATTTTAATCTATAATCTATCACATCAATTCTGAATCTAACAAGCAAAATTCATACAAGCACTTCTCTAAATAGATCTAATAAATTGTGCAAAAGTAGAGTGTATAAACTGTATTTAAAATTTATTTATAGCAAAATCTAGTTTATTTATTTATTTCTATTTGATAGTTTTTTCACTAATCCATCAACATGTTTTCTCATCGCCCGAATATCATTAAGAATATCTTAACATTTTTCATTTTTTTTTTACACCCCCTGCCAATAAAGTTATATGCTTCCACTTTTGACAATATAGTTTTTTTAATAAAGAAAAAGCCATCATAACTGTGGGGACTAGGCACCACTTAATTTATGTATTGATTATAACAAAAATATATATTCGATGGATTTAGATATTTGTCTAATCCACTGAGTGATCTGAAGGATAAACCATCCTTATCAACTAAAAAATTAAACCTTATACTAATCGTTAAAGAACAAAATATGAAGTATATGCTTACTTGAATTACTCCTCCTGTCCTTTATCTCATTTTAAGCCATTTGACTTGTCATGATATTTTCGCTAAAAATAAAGATTTTTAAAATTTGAGATTTGAAATAATTCTTAGATATTTGTCTGATAAATTATTTTATTAAGATAAAGATATTTTAATTTAATTATTTTCAATTATAGTAAAGTGACATTCTTTTTAGGATGAACTAAAAACAAAAAAATTACTAATTTCTTGCCGTTTGTAGTAGCCTATAGTAGTCAATAGGGGTGTCAAAAATGAATCTAAACATAGGTAACCCGTCCAATCCGTCCAAAATTTTAAAGGTTGGGCTCAAGATAATTTTGAATTGGATTCAATCTCAACTCATTTAAGCTTAACCCATTTTGAAGAGAATTCTCAATTGAGCCCAATTCAATCTCAAATTTCAACCCGTTTTAAAACTTTTTATTAAGATATGTTGCTATATTGAAGGCATGAATTATTATATATTTAAAATCTTTTAGGATTTATCTGTCCATTTTTTACTTTTTTAACAAATAATTCTTGAGCGAAAATTCAAATTGTGATAAAAGTTAAATATCAATATGTTCAATTATCGAGATTAATCGGGTCAAACTGGGCAGGTCAAGACTCAACTCATATTTTAACCCATTTGAGACCAAAGTAAACTTAGGCGGTTCAAGACCTAACCCGATTTCTATACAATCCATTGTAATATTTCTAATTTCAAACTCATTCCGCCCATTTGGCACCACTAGTAGTCGATAAAATAGTACTAAAGTTATAAATCACCATTGTAGCACAGAAGCAATGAAGAAGTTGCAGTATATATATATAAATAAAAAGTTACCAGAAGAGATGTAATGGCCTTGTTGCCTTAGCAGTCGAAAACGAAGAGCAACAACGTGAAGTAGATTGTCATCATCATTCCCACTCTGTAGTTGCGAATCAAAAATGTTTTGAATGGAAATTTCGATTTCACTATGAAAATGATACGCTACTCCCAATCGCTGAATCGCGTCTATCAACACAAGTTTTCCTCTACTATTGTCAGGAGTTTCCACCAGCGTTTTCCTCATCATCTCTTTATACTCATCAATTTCAACTTTCTCTTGTGTACTAATTTCCTGCCAATTCATTTTTTTTTTCATTATAAATCAAATTGTGAAAACTCAAATTGATCTATTTTGAAAGAAGGGAAAATTAAAGCCGTACTGTTTTTTGAGGAGTGTATGAGAGGAAATGGTGCCCCCAAAGTGTTGGCTCAAAATCAGCCAAATGACGTGAAGGATGATCCATTGCTTGGCTCATCAATTTTCTTCTTCTGGAATAGAAATTGGGCCAAACACCAAAGCTTACATAATTTGCTTCGTAACTATGAATATTAGTATTGATCAATGCCCTCCTTCCAGTAATAGTTGATTCACAATTTGGTGCTACACAAAACATTTTCATTCCTTTGCAGTTACACAAATTTTAATACTTACTCTGCCTTAGATTGATATATATATATATATATATTGAAAATAATTCTGCAAGTGCTCCCAATAGCGGAGGTGGGTTTGAATGAATTCATTAGTTTTTTTTTTCAAATCTCGTATTTTTATTTATACTAAAGTTAAATCAATATATGTATGTATTAAATAATTCTTATACTGCAGTATTTTCCATACTAAAATTTAGAACATTAAATTTGCGCTTTTCGAAAGTTAATTTGATTAATTTTCAAAGTTAAATTAAATCATATTAATTTGATATTTAAACAAAAAATCTAAAACTATATGAAAAGTAATTGTTTGCATATTAATATGAATCTTAAATTCTTAGTCAATTTTTTTTTAGTTTCAACTTTAAAAATAAAAATCATGACAAATAATATCGGACGGGAGAGTAATTTTGACTACGCTAACTTAAAAAAAAAACAGGGCAAACTGATTGCCTTTTTTTTTCTAAAAAAAGAAAGTGATTATTACATGTATGAGGTATTTTAGTGAGGAATGACATTGAGATGACCCTCTTATCTCTTCAATTAAAAAAAAATGAACATTTGTTTAAGAAAGACAATCAATTGTACTAATTAAATAATTACTATTTGAAATATTATTCTTTTATACTTTAATTTCCTCAGGCTTTTTAAAAATAAGTAGTGTTTGGATTTGAAAAATCAATTAGAGAGAGGGTAACTTTGGAGCTTTGAAAAAAAAAAAACAGTTCATTTTGATTTTGAACTAAAGAAAAGTACTAGAAATTCCCTTTATATTTTGGATTGGATGGTGTATTATTTATCAGGGTTTTTTTTTTCTTTCTAAATTATTCTTTTTAATTAATTTTAAAATAGGTCATGTTTATCCTTATATTCCCATAAAAATAAAATATATTTATCCTTGGGTATACTATTTAAAATAATATTATTATTCAAGTAAAGTCTTACTCACTATTCCACTAACAAAGACATGTTAATTTGGTCCTTTAATTTGCACTTTTTTTTATTTATTTTATACTTTGTGTTTCATTCTCCTGTGCCAATTTCAAAATAAAAAAAATTATCCCGAAAAA
Source organism: Solanum pennellii (assembly GCF_001406875.1). Taxonomy (NCBI): domain Eukaryota; kingdom Viridiplantae; phylum Streptophyta; class Magnoliopsida; order Solanales; family Solanaceae; genus Solanum; species Solanum pennellii. Next base: position 47,777,344 of record NC_028642.1, on the reverse strand, counting down.
TATTGGAACATTAGGTGGTTCGACACTGTTAAACTGAAATATTATTTGTGAAACTTATTTCTCTATTATGTTAAAGGAAATGATTTCTCATTTTAAGAAATTTATTTTTTTAAGAAAAAATTTGATCAAAATCAAATGAGAAAATTTAGAAAATATTTTCCATACGTACCAAAAACAGTGAAACACCCTTAGAAATTACTATATACAATTGATCAATTTTCAGGGAGTAAATTGCATAACATTAAGATGTGACTCTTAAAAGTAGTATTTTAAAAGGTGGGAACGTGAGACGAGGATTTTATTTAGTATAAGATGAGGCGTAAGTTTCGAGACGTGGGCGTAAACCTTTGAATTTTTAATTTAAAATATACTATAATAATATAATAACATAAAATTATAAAAATATATCAATGTTTGAAATAATTACAAACATGGTTAATTTTAAGAATATATTAATTATTATACTATATAATATACCCTTTTTAAAAGAAAATAATCAATAAAATTTACTAGTATTATAATAAACACATCACTCCATCATGAATAAAAATGAAATTACTTTCAAATAGCTAAATAAAATATGATAATTTTGAGACATGTGTCAACAACATGAAGACAATGATAAGTGAAAAAGTTAAATTTCGCTATGTGTTTAGAAATATTACGTAATATATAATAACCCTCTCACAGTGTGAAATGGTAAAGATGTGATACTAGAACTTTTTATTTGAGTTACTCTCAATATTTTTAATTCTATAAATTAAATACTATTAAGTATCATTCATTTATTCAAGAATTATGAGGGTCAACAATGTCAACTAAAAAATTTGACAAATAATTTGTGTAAGATTTGTTAGACGGTCGGGCCCTTAGCGTGCTTAGGACGTACGATCGAGGGCTTAGGGCGTAAGTCTTACCAAACTAAGCCCCACACTTGAGTCTTGAGACATTTTGCTAGAGCCCCACCTTGGGGCGAGCCCTGAGTGAGTCCTAACAGGGTCTTTTATAACACTGCTCCCAAGAAAAGGGAAACGTACCTTATTAGACATATATCTTCATACCATATATACTAATTTACTTATACTTTTAAAAAACATACTTATCTTACGAACTATATATTGAAAAGTATGCACCTATATACATGTATGTTTCTACCAAATACACTAAAATAGGGAGACAGGGAGGCAAACGAGATAGTTATATGTTTATACATATACATGTGACTCACACTAATACATGTATCTATATGTATCAGATGTGACCATATACATAGAAGAGTGATGAGCGAGATGAAAAAAAGACGAGCGAGGCTATCGAGATATGTCTATGTATCTCATATACATGTGAATCTACTTCGATATCGTGTATGTAGAAAAACTAATATGCATATTCTCAAAATATATCTTCTTCGATTTATGCATATTGATACAATTAAATTAAATTAGGGATAAATATTATATTGGTGTATAAAAAAATAATTCAATTATCAAGTTTTATCTATGTGTCGAAAAAAATTGATACAACTATTATCAGAAAAATTTCATCTGTATACTTATTTTAGAGGTGATACAATACCCAAATATTGTATCAATGTTTTTTTGCCTTTCATGAATCACAAAAAATTGATACATTGTATGTGTGTATTTATTTTAGGAGTGATATCAATTGTATATGTTATTTGTTATGTGTATGAGATTAAAAGATAGAGAACAGAGGCGGACAATATTTGAGATCAGAGGAAGAGGAGGTTGTGTATATGTGGATATGTTGTGTATCTGTTATCGTGTATCGCAATTTCAATTGAGATATAAATTGGATTTGAGATACGATTTGTTTGTCTCTCTCCTCTATCTCGCCCACTCTCTGCTCTCTGAACTTGTTGCTATGAATAGCCATTAGAAAATTGTAATTACTATTCATAATTATGATTCAAACTATATTTGTTTATAAAAAAGATCTCTACAAATAAATGGACATTGATAAATATTTGTATATTTTGAATTTAAAGTAATCTGTTGTTTCCTAAAAAAAGATCTGGCCCAACAATTGGCCCAAATCTTAAAAAACATAAAATAACAAAACAAAATAGAGCAAGCGAAAAAAATAACGGGAAACTTACATAAATGTGCTATAATAATAAAATATTTACCATATATAGCAACAATATTTTTTTTTCACTTGATCGTTTTTAATTCATTTATAATACAACTTTAATACATATTACAAAGAACAATTTATTATTCACATATAATACAAGTTTTAATGATGGATAAAACATTTATCACACATTTTAATACACTTATAATACAATGTGACCATTTTTTACCAAACAAACACAATATATTTCAAAAACAATTATAATTCAAATATATTACATAAATAATTCACTTTTAATACATGTTACAGATTTATCACAGTATTGCTATAAATGGTAATAAACAAAAAGTATCACTAAAATCAGTAATTATTTTTTAAAATGTATTAATTATGTAATTTTTCCAAAAATAAAAGGGAAATTTAGAAGCTATTAATTATTTTTTCTAAAGTTATCTCTATTTAAATGAATGATTTATTGTATAACTAAGAAGTTATATTCAATTAATACTTATTTAATTAAAGATAATTTAGTGAAAGCTCTTTCTACTTTTTCGATGTTGGTGATTTTATAAGAAATGTGATCAAGCAAAAATTATTACTCCCTCCGTTTAAAAAAAAAAATGTTCTTATTTTCTTTGTAGTCTGTTTCAAAAAGAATGATTCATTTCTTTTTTTGGCAACACTTTAACTTTAATTTTCCATGTGGTATGTTTAAAACTACAAAATTAAAAGACATTTTGGTACATTTGACATAACTTTAATTTAGAACCACAAGATTAAAAAGTCTTATTTCTTTTCTTAAACTCCGTTTCAAGTCAAACTAGACTTATCTTTTTTGAAACGGAAGGAGTATATAACAAATATGCATAGGAGCAAATAAGAATTCTTTTTTTTTATCTACTTTTATTTTTACTTATGTGTTTTAAATTTTGAGCAAGTGCTAAAGATATAATAATAAATGTAAGTATTTTAATATAATATTCATATTAATTGTAAGGAATAATAAGGGAGTGAGTAATTAATATCGAGGAAAAAATTAAAAAAATAATTAGTTTTTCTTAATATAAAGTATTAAAAATGATAAATAAAAAATTATATAGATAAATAAAAATGAACGGAGGATTATCTAAATTTCCAGAGCCACTTAGCATTTCCATAACACCTTTCCAGATCAGTGCATTTGTTTTCCACTTTGGAAGACACTATTTGCTTAATCCATAATGTAGTGGATATGGTAATCATTTACATTTTATTTATTTATGTTTATATTATGTATCAGACAAAAAATATCATGTTGAATTGACAATTATTGGTGTGAAATGTATTTTCTTATGCTCATTATTTGATATAAAATATCATTCAATCAAGTGCAATAAAGACTATATAATATAATCTGATAATACGCACTGAAACATTTACTTTTTGTTGATTTTTCATAATTATGTGTAATGGACCATTTTGATAAGCATGTTCAGTGAAATATTATCTTTATAAACAAAAATGCATGTCATGTGAAAAGAAATATATCTAGTCATTGTGAAGATTGAGATCTATATAAACACCCAATGATACATTTTATTATTTGGAAAAGCGTCTAAAATATCTTTAAACTATTGAAAATGGTATAAAATTACCATTCATTCACCTATTGGCTCAAAAATGCCCTTTTCATCCACCTATTGGCTCTAAAATACCCTTGTCATTCACCTTTGAGTTCAAAATTGACCACTTATTTAATGATTTTAAATTTAAACTATTTAAATATTTTTAAAATACTTGATGTTCAACTATTGATTATAATTTAATTTATTTGTATTATTTATAAACCAACCCACTACCCACCCATTACTAACTAAACTCCACCCAATTAATAATCCAACTATAATATCAAAAACGTCATAAACACTACTAAAACACGATGAAATTATAGATTAATGAAAATGACATCCAAAATTATTCGAGTCCGAATCGAAGCCCCAATTAAATTTATGTTGAGCCGCTTATTTAGGAGGACACTTTCGATTTGATTCTCTTCCAAGATTGAATTAGAAATTTATGATTAAAGGTAAAGAAGTAATACATCCCGAATTAATTCATGCATTTTTTTAAAATATAATTTTATAAATATATATGATTTGTTTTAAAACCTTTAATATATTATTTTGAAAAAAAGTTATCTATGAAGTAACATCACATAATTGAGACGTATGAATAATTAAGATGAACATATTCAGACTTTTAAGTTTATCGGTAATTTTTAATTAGACATTTGAATGTATGATAGTTTACTTCTATAGATATTTTCGTCTCAAATTTTTAAAAACACTCAATTGGCAGTAGCTTTTCTGTTTCATTAATAATGTGTGATTTATTAATTTGGAGGGTTTAATTAGTAATGGATGGGTAGTGGATTGATTTATAAATTATACTAATAAGTTAAATTATAATAAATAGTTGAGCGCCACGTATTTAAAAAAATATTTAAATAGTTTAAATGTTAAACCGTTAAATAAGTGATCAATTTTGAACCAAAAGGTGGATGACAAGGGTATTTTGGATCCAATAGGTATTTTATACTATTTCCAATACTTTGAGAGTATTTTAGACCATTTTCTGTTTATTATTTAGTAGTTAAAATTTGACCTCATAATGTTTGATAAATTGAATTCTTCAGATTCATTTATTTTTAATCAATACTTTTTTGATAACATTTTTTAGTAATGACTCTCCAATATTATGAAAAAAGAGACCTTTGATAATTTTAGTTTAAATATCATTATTAAAATACTAGTAACAATATTTTTCAAGATGATATCACTCTCTCATACTGTATATCTCCATCTCTATTTGATCAATTTGTTTAGCATTTTTTTTTTGGCCAAAATTGCTTACAATATGTGACGTGTAAGTAGGATAAGGTTTAGATTATCTTAACATTTTTTGTCTTTTTATAAATAATTTACTTTTTCTGTTTCACGAAGAATGATCTGGTTTGACTTGACCCGGAGTTTAAGAGTATAAAGAAGATTTTTATATCTTGTGGTCCTAAATTAAAGTTGAATTTAATATACAAAATTATCCTTATAATATCTTGTTTTCTTCTTCTATTTTAATCTAAATATAGAGAATATAAGAAAACTGTTATAAACATATTTGTATTATATTAAATGTCTAATTATATGGAATCCTTTTAGGATATGGTTAGAAATTTTATTCGGGGACCAAGTCAGATTTTCCCTATAAATAGAGGGTTTTCCTTATTGTAAAGAAGATCTATGAATCATGAATATACTTCAAGATGAATAAGAAATTTTTTCTCTTCTCCCTACTTTATACGTCTTCTAATTTCATATAGTTTCAAAACACGTTATCAGCACGATTTCTATTCGTAAAAAATTATGATAGAAGATGGGGAAAGTGCAAAAGAGATCTTGCATAAGTTATGCAATAAGGTTGCAATAAGGTTTTTACATCTTCAAGGTATGATTTATCTTTATGTTATAATTATTTATGTAACAAATCTAGAGGTACTATCTAAAGTAAGTATTTAAAGAGACTTGTCGACTTTCTATACGTTTAATTTTAATCGATTGGGAAGAGAATTTCTTAATTTATTTTAATAATTAAATAAGCACTTAGTGAGAGATATGTTTCAATCTTTATATGAGGTATGTAATCTATTAAACTATATCTATTAACTGTTAATGTTGATTATAAAAAATCAATAGTCTTAATTTTGTGTGTAATTATAATATATAATCATATTAATGATCATCAGAAGTGATAAAATTGCAATTATTTTCAAAGGCTTGAGGTTGAACCTCATTGTGGGTAAGACGATGAATTTAAGTTATATCGCACCAAAAGAATAAGACGATGGATTTACGTCCAATTGCACCAAGAGGATAAGACATCAGGAGTCTTGATACTTTGTGATGAAAGATGTGGGTTCAAGTCCCTCATAGATTTATGGCATAAGACGTTGGGTTTGAGTCTCAATGCACCATATTGATGATATAATGATGACTAAGGGAAATAATGGGGTTTTGATAAAATTATTCATGAAATATATCACGTTGAAGAAGATCCATTTTTCGAAGTGAATGTAGCAGTGCATAAATATATAAGAGAAGAAAATTGATTAAATGATGCACATGAATATGGAATGAGGTACTAAGTTATCAAAATTTGATGTACTTAGATGATTGTGTTCTATTCATGAATTACGAGAGCCTTTGATAAATGATAAAAATACAGATCCATTCTTTAGAGTAAATGGGGTGTAAGCCACCATGCTAGACATGGAAAAGATCGCAACCTTTGGTAGTAGATGTGGTATCACCAAGATTTTCTCTTGGCAGACATATGTTAAAGAAAAGTTTCATTCTTTATCTTTTGACTTTTATTGAATAATAATTAGTGCAATTGAGGCACATTCTTATACTAATTCCAATATTGTCTTACTTTTGCATGATTGTATGGGATATCATGAGTCTATAATGATAAGGTGAATTATAGATAATTTGAATAGACATCCATTAAAGAACCTAAAGATTCTTTTAAATGGTGAATTTTATTGTACTGTTTGTTAGAAAGGCAAGTTAATTGTGAGACCATCATGTGTTGATCTGAAATATGATACCTAATACAAAAAGTAATTGTATGCATCAAATCAATAAGTTATGATCAGATTTCTTTTCAATTGATTTATGGTCAGAGACCAAATATTTTTCATCTGATTATTTTGGTATGTAGTATATAATCAATGAATATACAATGATGCACGAATATAGATTCTCCAAAATATTGAGATATAAGTTAGTTTGTCTAACATAAGGGGGAGACTAGAAGCAACACAGGAGTTGTAAATACTCCTATTGAATGTCCTTAAGGATAAAGTCTATGACATGAATGAATCATGATAGACTAATCAATTCTAAATAAAATAATCCTTGAAAAAGGGGCAGGATCAAAGAATCAAAATGATCATAATAAGGAGATAATGTGCTCTTGGAGAGCCTACGGCATAACACTTTATGAAACCTCATGAGAAGGGTAGCTAACTAAAAATAATGAAGTGATGAGATCTCAATAAATTATGTCTATTGTAAATCGATACAAACCGATATATTGTTGACGATATCTTTGATGCCATAGCACGTAATATTGTAAAGATTATGAGGATATGAATTCTACATCTATTAAATCATGCTTGTGTAGAAATAATTATCAAGTGAAAAGTGGAATGATGCATCTTGGTAAGCGTAAAGCTTATTTGACTTGCAATCTAGGCACTAGAAGATGTCATACATCAACTATTGAATGTTGTCACTTGACAAAATTGATATGAAAATATACAATGGGTTCAAAATCTAAAGCATGTACAAATTTTTTGAAAACTTGTCTATCATTCTCATAATGATTAAATAAATTCAAAATGCATAGAGCATATACAAATATTGTTGTTATGCAAGCTGATAACTAGAATTTCAAAAGGCAATAGATTATTTGCTTAAAGAAGATAAAGTAAAGATCTTGGAGAAATCTTTGATCCTGAAGAGAAGATTCATAAAAGCAGATAAAAGAAAGAATAATTCATCAAGGTTTTTCTACACTCATGAGCTCCCAAGAATGGTGATATCAACATGTAAGAGGTCTGTTCAAGTAATATTGTAGTTGATTTATTTTCACCATGTTCCTACCAACTTCAACTTTCAAGAAGATGGTGCCCAAGCTTGGAAAACGAAGATTCAAGTCTCTGGATTGATGTTCACATTAGGGGAGCTAATACGTGATGTACTCTTTTTCCCTCACAAGGTTTTGTTCAATTGGGTTTCCTTGTAAGATTTTCAATGAGGCATCCATAATGCGTATTATTAGATATGTGTACTCTTTTTTCTTCACTAGATTTTTTCCCACAGAATTTTATCTAGTAAGGTTTTAACGAGACACATAATCTATCGACATTCAAGGGAAAGTGTTATAAACATATTTGTATCATAGTAAATGTCTAATTATATGGAGTCCTTTTAGGATATGGTTAGAAATCATACTTGGTGATCAAGTCAGACTTCCCCTATAAATAGAGGGTTTTCCTTCGTTGTAAAGAAGATATATGAATCCTGAATATACATCAAGATGAATAAGAAATCTTTTTCTCTTCTCCCTACTTTATTCGTCTTCATATAGTTTCATAACAAAAGCATAATTTATGTAACATGTTAATTGTATGATTACTTTATATTTGTCTTTATAAAAATAATTTATTTTTTAATTCCAAAAGAGAGTTTCTCGATAGTAATCTGAATATAGAAAACTAATTGAACTACTATATTCAATAGAAAAGTTCTATTTATGCTAATACATTGCAATGGGATTTAATTTTTTTTTAAAAATATATTTTTTCCAAACTTTACATCGAAAATCAAACGCTTATTCAAAATAATAAACATCATATCTCAATTTTTTTCTTTTGAAAAAGCATATTTTATCCTAAAACAGAGTAACATATTAATCAAATATATAAATTAATGAAGATCAATAAGAAAATAAATAAGCCCAAATGGATTTGTCAAGTATTCCACTAATGACATGAAAAGATAATTTTTTCGATATATTGATGATTACTGTTAGTATCTTTTGTTATTTTCAATTATTTTGATAAGCATATAATTAAAATGGGATTATATCTGTGAATTATTTTATGAGATACATATCACTAGATCATTGAATATTTATTACTTGACACGATTATATTTAATGAGATTTTTTTTTCATTTTTATTGTATTAGGTGATATTCTATCTGACATCATTTTCTTTTCTCTAAATTTCTATAAATAAAAATATAAGGAAATTTGATCCCATTCTTTTTTAATGAATTAGGTGGTAAAACTCTATCTCACATCATTTTTTATGCCTACACTTCTATTTAATAAAAAATAATATAATAATGAATAACTTTTACGTGTTAACATGGGCTTAACAATTTATAAAATAGTGAATATTTTTTGATGAAATTGTCACTAATATATATATATATATATATATATATATATATATATATAT
>NC_028642.1:47767607-47768160 GCF_001406875.1 Solanum pennellii | reverse complement strand
ATATATATATATATATATATATATATATATATATATATAACAATTACATAAATATATAATTCAAAGTATTTGCCCAAATGGATTTGTCAAGCATTCCACTAATGACCTGAAGATAATTTTTCCATGCAATCTATCGGTATTAGTTTGCAAATGGAAAGTAAACTTAAATTTGTTAAATTAATAAAATGAAAAAATCGGATACACACTTAAAAGTTGATGAGTCACAAGATACATCTTAAATTGTTCTTTCTCCTTTTCAATTTATATGACTTATTTTTAATTTAATTTTAAAGTGTCTGTTTTATTCATAGGGTGTGTTTGGTATGAAGGAAAATGTTTTTCATTGAAAATGTTTTCCTGGAAAACAAGTAGATTTTGGACTTATTTTTTCATGTTTGGTTGATGAGTAGAAAATAATTTTCGAAAACGATTTTTACTGTTTGATTTATGAATGAAAAATATTTTTGAGGAATATCTTTTATTTTTACTAGAATACAAAATAATTTATGAAATTGAAAATATTTTTTAAAAATATTTTTTTTTGGGTGGTGGT
>NC_028642.1:47765679-47767464 GCF_001406875.1 Solanum pennellii | reverse complement strand
GCAGAGGGAGGGGGTAGGACTGAAAAAATAAAAATTTGAAGTTTATAGTATTTTTAAAAAATAAAATTAATTTTTTGGGGGGTTGGGGTGAGGGGGCTGGTATATGTGACAACCAGGTTTTGGGGTATAATGTAAGTCGATAATAAATTTTCCGCATTTTATTGTAATAAGTTGAGTTTTAGGCTGACTTGTCTTGGTGGGATAAGACAAGTGCCATCACGTCCATTTTTGGGTCGTGACAATATATTTACTTTTTTCTCCTTCCGTTCGATATTATTTGTCATGATTTCTATTTTTAAAGTTAAACTATAAAAATTTTGACTAACATTTTAAGATATATTTTTTCATCATATTAATATGCAAAAAATTGTAATTTTTAGTACTTTTCGTATAGTTTTAGAATATCTAATTTTTTTTGTTTAAAATATCTACTTAATATGATCTAATTTACCTTTAAAAATTAGTCATATTAATTTTCGATAAGCGCAACATGACAAACAATTTCAAACGGAAGGAGTATTTTTTAATATACTAAAATTTCACCAGGTGTTTTGGTTTTCCTATTTAAGTAAAAATATTAATTCATGACTAATTAGTATTTAGGTAATTATCATGCAAAAACACATGCTTTGTTTTGCTTCTGCATTTAGACATATATAAAACTGAAATTTATTCGATCATAACAAATGTTTCAGTCATATATGACTGAGTGCAGTCATAATAAAAGATTTAATGAATACTAAATAAGTTTGTTAGATTTTTCGTTATTTAACAAATTAAGGGTCGAAAGTTATTTTTTTATGATACAAGAAATTTATATTTAATATTTAAGCTTATTTAGAGTAGATTTGAGGGTTCGAATTAGAACAATATTATCATTTTTTTACAAATGTATTTCGAATGCATGACTAGGAATTTTACTCAATTTTAAATGTGATTAGTCATGTATGATTGAGCACAAACAAAAATGAAAAACTAAATATGTATGAGAGAGCGCAAAGATAAATGATTTTTTAAAATGGGCGTTAAGTGATTCTGTTAGATTTGTCGTTATTTCACAAATTAAGTTATCGGAGTTTATTTTTTATGATATACATGAAAATCAGGGGAAAATCAGGGGTAGAGTCACCTTATAGTGAGGGGTTTTGGTGAAAATTATATTATTTATATAGGGTTAAAATAACTTTTTGTGTATATATAGTAGATGTCAAATCTTCTTTCGCTATTTCATGTGTCTATGTCTACAAATTTTGAACCGCTTGTTGAATAACCTTTATTTAGAGTAGATTTGAGAAGTGGATCAAAGTAGGGGTGACAAATGGTTGGATTGAATCGGATTTGCATGGGTTGAATATTGTTTGAAAAAATAGTTTGGATTACAATCCATCCAAATATAATATGAGCAAATATGAATTTGGTTAAATATGGTTTGGACAAAATGATTCTAATCCATTTAAATAAATTTCTTTTTCAAAAACATAAATGTACCCTTCCCCACATACCACCTCCCCCACCTTTCACCAACTTACCCCTAAAAATATTTTATTTTTCAAAAATAAAAAAAAATTATTTTTTCAAAAATAAAAAAAATGCCCCCCTCCCTTCCCTCCACCAACCTAAAAAAAAAAATTTCTTTTCCAAAAAAATAAAATAAAAATTGACCCCATACCCCCAACCCCCCCTCCACCTTCCACCAATCTACCCCCAATTATTTTTTTATTTTTCAAAAAAATAAAAAAAGTACCCCCTCCCTGTGTACCCCGCTCCCCTTCCTACCCCTAAAAA
>NC_028642.1:47748508-47765557 GCF_001406875.1 Solanum pennellii | reverse complement strand
CCAACTACCTACCCTTATTTTTTTTTTATTTTTCAAAAAAAAAATGATTTTGCAAACAAAAACTAATTACCCCCTCTGCCCGCCCCCTCCCCTTCCACCAAAAAATTATTTTTCAATTAAATTTGAAATTAATTGAATTTCTGAAAAATTAATATTAATATTATCTTTTAGCACGATTAAGAATTTTGTGTGAAAGTGAAAATAAGTGATTTAATGAAAATAGTTTGAAGCCCATATTTGACCAATTAAAATAGGAAAATGACAAAAACCTCCTTGAGGTTCTCTTATTACCATTATCCCCTATTAATTTTACAAATTTTCAAAATCCCTCATTTTCACGCATCAGATTAATATATCAGTGCATCGAATTAATGTTTTTCGCGCATCAGATTAGTGATCATGTATAAAATGTTCATTAGATTAGTGTATCATGTATATAAAATGTAGTGTATCTTACTTAACTATTAATGTATCTCGAAAGTGTCAGATTAATGTATCAACGTTTATATTATTGTATCAGTTTGAGGAATTTTTTAACTATAAACTTATAAGGGACAAATGGTAATATTGCCTTAAAAGTATGTGATTTCTGTTCTTTACCCATTAAAATACGAGTGATCCAAGCCATTAAGCATGATCAAAATGGACTCATATAATTAATATGGGCTGAAATTGACACCCCTAGATCAAATTTTCCAACTTAACCTCAATGATCCAATTTTGGATCATATCCAATATCTTCTCCAAATCAAATATCTCTTTAAATTTGTTAGAAAAAAATAATGATAGAATATATAATGGAAGAAGAAGATGGCTTTGAGGCGTGTAATCACTTTCTTTAAAGTGATATTGCCGATATACATATTGAGGTATATACAAATAATTCTCTACAAGGATACAATAAAACAATTTGTTTATACATTAACAGCCACCACCCACCATTATTAACTTTCACCACCGACAACCATCATTCTCATTTACTACTTCTATCGCCACCAATCATTAGTGGTGACAATTTCAGTTCATATTAATAAATTGAGTTTATTTTGACTATATTTAATGGTTTGGATCATTCATATTTTAATTGGTTAAATATGAACGTCAAACTATTTTAAGAGTCTCTACATATATGGTCAAAATGGGTTAAATATGGGTATCCATATTGACCCATAATAAATCACTTATTTTCATTTCCACTCATAATTCTTAATTGTGCTAAAAAATAAAAATTTAATATTATTTTTTTAAACATTCAATTAATTTTCAAACTTGATTGAAAAAATAGAACAAAAAATTTAGGAGTAAATTGGTGGAAGGGATAAATTTTTTTTTGCAAAAAAGGTTTTTTTTTTTATAATATAATAATTTACGGGTAGGTTGGTGGAAGGTTGGGGGGGGGGGAGCGCCTCGGGGGATAGGGGTGCCCGAGGAAGGGGGACAAAAAGGATGACCTAGTTTGACTTGGAACGGAGTTTAAGAAAAGACAGAAGACTTTTTAATCTTGTGGTTATAAATTAAAGTTATGTCAAATGTACCAAGATGCCCTTTAATCTTGTAGTTTTAAACATGGCACGTGGAAAGTTAAAGTTAAAGTGTTGCCAAAAAAGAAAAAAGATCATTATTTTTTAAACAGACTAAAAAGGAAATAGGAAATTTTTTTTTTTAAACAGATGGAGTAATTTTTTTGAATGGATTGAAATCATTTTACCCAAACCATATTTGACCAAATCCATATATATTCTATCTGGATGAATTGTAATCCAAACCATTTTTGCTCAATCCATATTCAAACTATTCATATCCGATTCAATCCAACCATTGTCACCCCTACCTATCACCACAGTTAGCCTTCAATATCATCACTAGCCACTATTTTAGATAGTGACCACTAGTTAACATAGACACAACACCACAGTTAGCCTTCAATATCATCACTAGCCACTATTTAGATAGTGACCACTAGTTAACATAGACACAACAAATCACTAATTGCTACAGATAACCATCACCACAAATCACCATTACAAATTGTCAATCATAATCAACAATAACCATCATCATAATTATCACTATCTTTCGTTATAATTTCAAAACTAGTGAATTTTTGAGATAGATAATATTCTCTCCGTTTAAAAAAGAATGATCTCCTTTTCTTTTTATTCCAATTAAAAAAATGACCTTTTTCTTTTTTTTTGTAACATTTTAAACAGCTTTCAACGTGGCATATTTAAGCTCATAAGATCAAAGGGCAATTTTGTACATTTAATCCAACTTTAATTTAGGACCACAAGATACAAAAGTCTTCTTTATACTCTTAAACTCCGTGCCAAGTCAAATCAAATCATTATTTGTAAAACAGTGGGAGTAAAAAAAAAGACCTCTTTTTGTTAAGAAACTAATTGAACCATAAAAAGCGTTTTTTTTAATTAATTTGTTCATGTCTTAACCACGATGGGAAGATCAAATTAACTTAAAAAGAATAAGAATATGAATAGAAAATAAATCTTTTAAATTTAGTGAAATTATGTAGGGGTTTAGAGCCCGTTTGAATTGACTTGAAAAGTAGATTTTAAGTCAAAATTAAAAGTCAAATTAAATTGACTTTTAAGTCAAAAAATAAAAAGTAGGGGAATACCTATTTTTGATTTCTGATTTATTTTATGTTGTTTTTGACTTATTTAAAGTTATTTTTTATATTTGTCAAAATACTTTCAGAAGTAAAAAACTAACTTAAAGTAGATTACACCAACTTTTAAGTCAATCCAAACGGGTTCTTAGCTAGTTATGAAACTAAAAAAAAATTACTTTATTTGAAAATTTTAAAGTTAGAGTTATATTAGGCCATATCTTTTTTTTTTTTTACAAATAACATTTAGAATTTGAATTATATTTTGTGCGAATATAAATTTTTTTTTTAGACATTTTAAGTACAGAGGAAACCCTTACTACTGGACACAACCCCTATAGTTAGTTTAAGCTCGATGTCAAAATTGAAACAAACATCAAGATTAATCTCTATGATCTCAAATAGGATAGAAATTGTACATATATCCATTCAACTTTACATATTTTTTTTTGTGGCGTGAGTATTTTTATAAAAAGATAGACAAAAGGATGAATCTTGCAACTTTTTGAATAGTATAAGGATATTTTTTGTTCACTTATATAATCCAAGGATATACTTTGAGTTTATGTCATATTCTAAGGATGATTTTAGCCAAAAACTCAACTCTATTTTCTAGATAAGATGTCAGTTATGATAATAATTAAGATACTCTTAAAAAAAGTCAAAATCACAATTCTTTATTATACGAGTCTATGTAATTTTAATTAAAATTGAACAAACTATATGGTCACTTATTTACCTTACGTACCGTGCTAATTATCGATACAATAAAAATGTTGTTAAACAACAACAAATAATACAGTCTGGATAAATATTATATCTACAATATAGTACATTATGAAATAATAAACTGGCAACAATGATCCAAATAGAGTGTAAATAATTCAGTCCTCTTTGTTTTCTCAAAACTACTAATATCTACAATATAGTATGTTTTCTCAAAACTACTAATATCTACAATATAGTACATTAAGTTTGTTGTTTCTCCTCTTCTCCTCCCTTTTTATTCTAATTAAACAATGGAGGGGAAAAAAACAAAATATGGTTTTACGATTGCTTCAAGTCATCAAATTGATTAACTATCGAACATGATATTTACTAATTATGTAGTATTTACTATCCGCATATATACCTCACCTCCAAACAAACACTATCATACTACTCACTAGCTAGTTTGCTACAACTGCACAATAATTATCTATTGTATGATTGTTTGTACATGTCATATTCAAGAATAGTGTATTTATTATTTATCCCATATGTAGTGGCAACAACTGCACAATAGACGATTTTTTTAATTGCATGATTAGGATGTAGGTGTATAATGTATAAGGTGATAAGACTCTATTTGGCGTCATTTCGCATTCCCAGAATTTGACAAATAAGTAAATTAATTACATTCTATAATTTGAATTAACTACCTAAATGATAAATTCTCTATCTAATTAATAAACGTTGTTGTCTTTTATCATTTCATGAGATATGTACACTTCAAATTATTTATGAGTGGATTTGTCAGCTATTCCATTAGTGATATATATGGAGATATTTTTTCATGTAATTTATCAGTGTTTTGACCAATGTTGATTTGTTTGTATTATACAGTACTCCTTCTGTCCGAATTTATATGACACCTTTAATGTTTTGAGAGTCAAACGGTTTAAGTTTAACCAAAATATTATCGCATGAAAATTTTAAAAAAAATTTGAAATGAAATTTGTATATTTGTAAACTACATAAAAAGTACTATGAGTCACAATAATTGATAGTTCAAAACATTTAAAAGATATATGAAAACTTTATAATAAAAAATAGATTTGTTTGACTCTTGAAATCTGAAAGATAACGTATAAAATGGAACAGAGAGAATAGTATTATATACATAATTATTATAATTTATATTTTAGGGAACAATAATCCTCGCATGCCCAAATATGGGTTTACAGTCATCATGAAGAACAATATCACATCCACTAATTATTGAGTCTCGAGTTTGTTTGATACGGAGTAAGATATTTTTCATAAAAAATAATATTTTAAAAATAAGTAATTTTCTTATTTACTAAGAGTAACTTTTAATATTTGATAAATATGTTTTAATTATTTTTTAAATATTTTGACCAATCAAAAATATATATAAGAAAATTGAAAAACATTTTCTCCCGGATACCAAACACGCCCAAACCTCTTATGTGGTCCTCATCAATGTCCTTATCTGATTGATATTCTATTATCCCTCAAAATTGGCCCCTAGTATACCCCCTTCTCCCTCAACCAATCAATTTCAATGGCTAGTACTTTATTCTAATCATTTCCATTACCCAAACCTTCTTTTGACACAAAAATCTCTTCAAATTTGGAAAGATTTTTTTTTAGATTCTATTGTCCAACTTTGTCCGTTTAGTTTCACGGTTTCTGATAAAGGTGACTTCGTATCTAAAAAAACTTAAATTTGAGACTTTTAATTAAAGATGAAGAGAGTACTTACTACTCCACCACAGTTCATTGATCACGTAATTGAGGATGGAGCATGACCTCTAATGACAAAAGAAAGAAGATTTAGGGGGAAATGATGTGTCAATTTCTATAGATTCGCAATTAAATTTGACAAAACATTTTACTTTTATAATTAGTTTTAGAACTTAGGGCCAAAATAATTAATGGGAAATAATGAAAAACTCATTAATAATAATATTAATATTGAGCAAAATAATAACACTCAAAATTAGATAAATATTACCATCATAATATATAAATAATAGTGCAGAATATTAAATACTTGAGCTGTGTTGAGCATTATCCTAAGAATTAAATAAGCACAATATGACACTTGGAAAATGAGTTGTAGGAGATGGGAAACTCATACCATCTTGGGTTAGTAAATGATCAATAGTTGTTTATTCTTTTGAAATGAATCATTTTCCTTATAATAATTACTTATCTTTTTATATATTATTATAAAGGACAATTTTTTTGTCACTCATTCATTTATATGGTCCATTTGAATAATCATCGAGTCATTATAAAAGCAGCTATAGTATAAGATCAAATGTAATATTATAAGCTTCTTTCTCTTTCTTTACTTTTCAATGGAGATGTTTGACTCTTCCCTTTCCAATTTAGTTTTATTGCTTCTCTTTTTGTCCTCCCTCATTCTTATACTTGGAAAAAAATGGAGAAAATTACAAAATCGAAACGAAAAACAAATTAGGTTACCTCCAGGTCCATGGAGACTTCCTCTCATTGGAAATCTTCATCACTTAATCGGAGGAGGGTTGCCACATCATATTTTTAGAAAATTATCTCAAAAATATGGACCTCTTATGTACTTACAACTCGGAGAAATTCCTACCGTGGTCATATCATCAACTTCTATCGCAAAAGAAATTCTAAGAACTCATGATCACGCCTTTGCTGCAAGGCCACAAACTACATCCACAGACATCATATTTTACAATTGTATAGACATTGCATTTAGTCCATATGGTGACTACTGGAGACAGATGCGTAAAATTTGTACTTTAGAACTTTTTAGTACAAAAATGATAAAGTTATTTAGTGCAATTCGAGATGATGAGCTTACGAGTCTCATTTCATCGATTCGTTCCATGAATGGTTCTTCAGTAAACATGACTGAAAAGATTTTCCTGTTTACTAATCGTATCATTTGTAGATCAGCTTTTGGAAAAGTATGCAAAGATCGAGGCGAGTTCTTAACAACTTTGAAGGAAGTATTGTTATTAGCAGCAGGGTTTTTTATGGCTGATTTGTATCCTTCATGGAAGTTACTTCACAACCTAAGAGGTGAGAAAACTAGAATGATGAACGCGCATAAGAAGGTTGATGCACTTATGGAGGAGATTCTGAATGAACATATCAAAACTAAAGCAGTTGGGAAGAAGGGAAATGGTGAGTTTGGAGGCGAAGATTTGGTTGATGTTTTGCTTAGGGTTAAAGAGAACGCCGAACTTCAATGTCCAATCACAAATGACCATATTAAAGCTGTGATTTTTGTATGTTTGCTCTCCTTCTTTATCTTTATTCGCGTTTCCTTTCCCTTTTCTAGGATTTATTTTATTTGTTGTTATATAGGACGTATTCTTAGGAGGAACCGGATCTTCATCTTCAACTATTATTTGGGCGTTATCAGAAATGATAAAGAATCCTAATGTTATGATCAAGGCTCAAAGTGAAGTGAGACGAGTTTTTAAAGGAAAACAAAGTTTCACTGAAGAAGATGTTGAAAACTTGACATACCTAAAGTTGGTGATTAAGGAAACATTAAGGATACATACACCAGCTCCTCTTCTTGGGTCTAGGGAATGTAGAGAGCAAACAGTTATAGATGGATACACCATACCTCTAAAGGCTCGAGTACTAGTCAATGCATGGGCACTAGCTAGAGACCCTGAAAGTTGGGATGATCCTGAAAACTTTATACCAGAAAGATTTGAGAATTCTTCTATAGACTTTATGGGAAATCATTTTGAGTATATTCCATTTGGTTCAGGACGAAGGGTGTGTCCAGGATTGTTACTTGGTTTTGCTAATGTTTTACATCCTTTAGCTCAGTTACTCTACCACTTTGAATGGCAACTACCTAATGGAACTAAACCGAAAGATTTGGATATGACTGAAACACATGGATTAACCGCGGAGAAAAAGGAAAATCTATATTTAATTGCCATAAATTACAAAAACATTGAAGATTTTTGATGTTTTGCGGTGAAATACATGGAAATGTCAATGCATCCTCTGTTCTTTCTCTCTTTTTCGGTTTGTTTAAGTATTTGTAATGAAAATAATTGAATGTATTAAATTGAATGGATCAATTATATGTACATAGCATAGAAGTATTAAATTGAATGGATCAATTATGTCAATGCAGCCAAGGGTAGGTTTGGTTAATAAAATAGATTAAGAATCGTGAGGTCTCATATTTGAATATTAATAGTTGATTATTTTAGGAAAGAATCGACAAAAACTTATTTTTGGGAAAATGCTTGTCACTCCAAAAATTCATCTGAATCCATTGGTCTTTTAAATATACAAAATTAATCATTTTTTTAAAACACGATTAAAAAAGTATATAAAAATCAATCAAACTCTAGCAGTTTTAAATTACATAGTTATAAAAATGCGAATCTATGTCTTTAATGTGGTAATAAGATATTATTTTACCAGGTCATTGGTGCTTATTGGTTTAAGTCTTTCATATTTCTCATTTATATTCTTCAAGCTTTTTTTTTTTGCGATTAAAACGAATTGAATTCTATTGATTTTTTTAAAAATAGGTATATTTTTCAAAATTAAGTTGATTAAATTTATACTTTCATATTTTTTTGGGATAATGCACAAGTACCGCCTCAATCTATGTCCGAAATTTCAGAGACACGCTTACACTATACAAAGATCCTATTACCCCTGAACTTATTTTATTAACAATTTTCTAGCCCTTTTCAGTTTCGTAACACTATCTTGAAATAACTCATATTTCTCATTTATATTCTTTTAATCTCATTTATACTTTTCACGGTACTAAATGTAGCGGGCCATCAACAAAACATTTGACATCATTTGAATAATTATAATTCTAAAGTTTTAATTTGATATTATTCTCCTCAATCTAGCTATTTACTTATTATTTTAACAATTTACGTAGTCCTTTAAAACATAAATATAATTCGACTAGAGAATCAGGAAGTCTTCCCCGCCTGGAATCTGAATCGAGTTCGGAATCACTCTAAACTTTTAGAAACGTTATAATTGATACAAGATGAATAATATAAATTAAAATTAAAAAAATATTACCTTTAGCATAAAAAAAATTGAATAAATAAGGGGGTAGACGAAAAAAATAAATGGACAAGTAGATGAAGGAGAAAATAGAGTTGAGGAGAAGATACAGAAAATATGTAGGGGAAAAAGTTTTTAATGATAAAAATTTTGACTATTAACGTCAAAAATGATCTCTTACACATATTTAAAAATGAATAAGTTCACTTATATATTCGGTCAATATTTTGTGTTTAAATATTACATTGAAAATAGTATTAAAGGTTAAAATAAAATAAACTTGAGTCAGAGTGTCAAAATGAAATTTAGTGTTAAGTTAAAAGGACTATATTGAAAATAGTATTAAAGGTTAAAATAAAACAAAATTGAGTCAGAGTACTAAAATGAAATTTAGTGTTAAGTTAAAAGGACTATATTGAAAATAGTATTAAAGGTTAAAATAAAACAAAATTGAGTCAGAGTACTAAAATGAAATTTAGTGTTAAGTTAAAGGGACTATATGTATGTGGAGTTCTGAGCTAAAAGGACAACTTTTTTCTTTCAAAAAAATCAAAACGGCACACCAAAAATGTTTTGTTATTATATGGCTATACTTTCAACGATACTGGTTAAGAATTTTTTAAAATAAGTTTGTTATTAAATGGCTATACTTCTAGCGATTTTGATAAAATTAAAAAAAATTAGGAATTTTTTTGTGTGTCTAATCTTTCCCTTTTTAAAGTTTTTTTTTAATTCAATATTCTTTTATTATTATTTATGATATATAATTCAATTTTTTTCTTGCTTAAAAAATTATATTGTCCGTCTTGTTATCATTTTTATATTATTAATAATTAACAATAGGCAAGAAAATAATAACACATTAACAATAGACAAGAAAAACGCTACCCCTGCTGCGATGTAAGAAAAAAAGTTCATTAGACTTAAAATCGCTATCACGCAGTGATTGTGTCAGACGAAATTGCTTCGTCATGAACGATTTTATCCTTTTAATTTAAAAAAAAAATTAATATGCTCTTTTAGCTCCGAACTCTATATATGTTTTTGGCCATAATTTTTTGTTACGACTATTGGACACTATCATTAGGTGTGTATCAGCTCCTCTACATTATTCTTCTCCATATTCCCCAAGTATTTAATTACTTTGAATTAAAAGATACATGACATATAAAAAAGTTAATAGCTAAAATTTAAATGATTAAAGCAAGACTCTAATATAATTTAGACAATTAATACTTCATAAATAAATTAATAATGTCCTAATCATAATAATATATTATCTTATCCATACATACCTAATAACTTTTCTTTTTTTCCCTATGAGTATTTGTCTTCTTCTTTTTTTTTTTAATTAAGTTAATTTGGTTGAAATTTTCTGATGATCTTTCCCTTTAAAATTTGCTGAGATCTAAGTTATCAATTACTCCCTTCGTCTGGTATTATTTTTTCATGTTACGCTTAAAGTTAAACTAGATCAGATTAATTCGATATTCTAAACTAAAAAAATCAGATATTCTAAAACTATATGAAAAGTACTATAAGTTGCAATTTTTTACATATTAATATGATGAAAAAATACATCTTAAAATGTAAATCAAAGTTTTTATAGTTTGACTCTAAAAATAAAAATCATGATAAATAATACCGGACGAAAGGAGTACTTACTTATTTTTTTGAAGATAAAGAGTCCGTTTGAATTGGCTTTAAAACAGTAACTTTTAAAAAGTAATTTTGAAAGTGCTGAAACATAGTTTTTGTATAAGTATAAGATTGTAGTCGAGAATTCGGTAATAAATTAAAAAGGTATTTGTCTATTTTCTCCTAATAATTATAATGATACATAGATATTGATCGGCAAATATTTTGAATTTAAGACCAGTCATATTCATTTCCCAAAAATATAAAATCCTCTTAATGTTATAAAACAAAACAAAACAAAATAGAGGCTGCAAAATAAAAACCTAGTACTGAAGAAGTTGTTAATTATATTATTAAATGTTTATTTATTTAAATAAATGAGATTTTATATAAACAAAAAATTCTAGTGTTTTTGTAATTGTTTAATAGAAAAAAATTCAGAAAAAGGTCAAAGTACTCTTGAGCTATGCGAAATAGATCAGTTATATCCTTAGTCATATTTTGGGATAAAAAAATGTCCCTGTCGTTATCCTAAGAGATCATAAATACCCTCAAGAGTTAACACCTCAAATTTTTAGTGACGTAGAAATTCACAAGTCCACGTGTGGACTAATCCTTTCACCTAAGTGTTGCCAACTAGAATTCACTACAAAAGAACTAAACATTTAGCAGCGACAACAATTGTCAATAAGCTCAGAATATCATCACTAAAGGTTCTTAATATTAAATTCTGATTTTGTGTTGTTTTTCTTCATTGTTTTTAAAAAATAAAAAATGATATTGATTGAGGAGGAATTTGAAGACATTATATGTTTTGTTTTTATGTCATATGTGAATGTATAAAATGTACAATGATGCATTATATAGTAGGTAATTTGAATCAAGAAGAAATTTTGATGATTTTCATAATAATATTGGATGTTTTTAATATTGATTGTAAGTTATTAATTTTAGAAAATAAGGTTGCAACCGCGAAAATTAGTTATCACATTTTCTTTGGGTTGAAAAAATAGGTTTTTACTAGTGAATGATTGTTGCAGTGTTAGTTGCCACTATTTTGCATAATAAAAGATATAAGTGATCTATTTTGCATACTTTAAAATATTATTGACCTTTTTTCGAAAATAAATTAGTGAAAATACTTTTTTCTTTTAGCGAATGATAAAGAATGTGATTGAGCAAAAATAATAATGATACAATATGAAAAAAACAAATATATTTAAGTTGAAGCACCTGATATTATTTAGTGGCCGGTCCCTTGTTAAATGGATGATGTTAATTACAAACTTTCTTTAATCTAATTTTCCACTTTAGGAGCCACTTAATTAGCATTTCCAAAACTCTTTTCAGATATCATTACCTAATCAAATATGTGTACTTGATGTTATTTTTATTTGTTCTCAATATTTATTTAAATTTATTAGTAATAAAAAATATGTGGAGTGGATGATTACGATGATTGTAATTGACAAAATACATCTTATTTATTTATGCTCATTATTTTAACAATATAAAGTGCAATTCACAATAATTGGTGTGATAATGTGTTATTTTTATGCTCATTATTTAATACTCCATATTATTCGATCAAGTGCAATGAACACTATATTAGTATATAATATGATGACACGCACTGAAACAACATTCTATTTTTGTTGATTATGATAATTATGTGTAATGGTCAATTATGGTAACCATGTACAATAAAATATTTTCCTTGTATGGAGTAGTGATTATAAATTATTAACTATATTATGATAATACACGCACATATATTATGATAATACACGCACAAACAGATATTTAAAACAAAAAAATGCATATTGTTATCATTAAATAATCACAGATAATCATATTTGTCAGTGTGCGATAAAAATGATAATATATCTAGTAAATTTCAAAAAAGAAGTTAAGGAAGAACAAAGTGTATGTAAATTTTATCCATATTTTATAAAGGTAGAAAGATTATTTATGCAAGACGGTCGATTAAAATGAAATAAAATAAAATAGTAAAAAAAAGAAAAAATAGATTTTTACTGGCGAAGGACTGTTGCAGACTTGCAGTCTTAGTCGCCACTAAAAATCACTCATTATCTTTAGTGGCAATATTTCGGGATTTCATGGCTACATTATCACCGCTAAAAGTTCAGTTATTTTGTAGTGAGTCCTAATTGGCAACACTTAGATTGAGAGATAAGTCGTTAGTGGTCGGTCCCTTGTTAAATGGATGATGTTAATTACAAACTCTCTTTAATCTAATTTTCCACTTTAGGAGCCACTTAATTAGCATTTCCAAAACTCTTTTCAGATATCATTACATAAACAAATATGTGTATTTGATATTATTTTTATTTGATATTATTTTTATTTGTTCTCAATATTTGTTTAAATTTATTAGTAATAAAAATATGTGGAGTGGATGATTATGATGGTTGTAATTGAAAATATACATCTTATTTATATATGCTCATTATTTTAATAATATAAAGTGCAATTCACAATAATTGGTGAGACAATGTGTGATTTTAATGCTCATTATTTAATACTACATATTATTTGATCAAGTGCAATGAACACAATGTTAATAATATGATGTACGCACTGAAACAATATTCTATTTTTGTTGATTATGATAATTATGTGTAATGGCCAATTATGGTAACCATGTACAATAAAATATTTTCCTTGTATGGAGTAGCGATTATAAATTATGATAACTATATTCATTACCTAATCAAATATGTGTACTTGATATTATTTTTATTTGTTCTCAATATTTATTTAAAGTTCTATTTTTGTTGATTATGATAATTATAAGTAATGGCCAATTATTAACCATGTACAATAAAATATTTTCCTTGTATGGAGTAGTGATTATGAATTATGATAACTATATTCATTGCCTAATCAAATATGTGTACTTGATATTATTTTTATTTGTTCTCAATATTTATTTAAATTTATTAGTAATAAAAATATGTGGAGTGGATGATTATGATGATTGTAATTGACAACTAGCTATCAGGTGCCTGCGCTAGCGCAGGCTTAACGTATGTTAGTTTTTTTTTCTTCAAATTATGTGACACAAATGAAATTTGAAAAAGTGAACTAAATTTTTTACATGTATTTTTTAAAAAATATTTCAAATTATGAATTTATGTACCTTTTGTGTCATTTTCGAATAATATATATTAGTATATCTGTTTTATTTTATGTGATACAAGTGATATTAGAAAAGTCAACGAAATTTCTTATATGATTCTCACATATTTTTAGTTGTCATTTTACTGTAATTAAATAGTACTTTTTAGTTCTTACGTTATTTTCAAACAATATATGTAACTTTTTCTTTGTTTCGACAAAAATAAGGGAGTCAATCAAATTTTATCATATTTTTTTAACTATGTTTTACTAAAAATATCTTAAATTGTTACATTTCGTTTTTTTTTTAATGTAATTTTCAAATATGTAACAAATTAGAAGTTATAACGGAGAAATTAAAGTTTTCAAATCATTATATTTCTATATTAAAATGTTCAAATCTTTAAAGCTCCACATATATGCACAAATTAATAGAAAGAAGCCAAACGATTTTCTTAAAAAGAAATGTATGAAAGCTCATTTTAATAATAAAACATGTACATTTCATTTCTAATATATGAATCCCTTTTTTTCGATTTATATCAACTTATTGTTTTATTTTATTTCAAAAAGAAATTTTACTTCTGAATTTTAATTTTTTTATATAGCATATTTAAAATCAGAAAATTAAAAATATTTCAATACACAAAATTTAAATATACATATAAATTCTAATTTTAATTTTGATTAATTCCACCTAATATTATACTTGATATATAATTATTAAGAGCTAAGCGTAATCATTATTTATTTACTTTCATATAATAAAGAGATATCACAAAACTCATAAAAAAATGAAGAAAATACAAAAGTGAGGTAATACTTATAATAATAACTAAATATGTTTCTAGAACTATTTAATTTTGTTTTTATCATTCGTGGTAGATTTTTGCTTGCATGAAATTACATTTTTACCTTTGATCATCATTCACTTCATATATATAAAGATATTTCTAGAACTATTTATTTTAGTTAGATTTTTGTTAGAATGAAATTATATTTTTAGTCGTCTTTAATTCAAATGTATCATCCTATTCATTTTTATTTGTAAAGTTACTTTTCAACACCTTTTTCTTTAATTTCAATCAAGTATATATTATTAATTTGATCACACTTATTTATTTTCAAGTATATTATTAGAGCTAAAATAAAGATGAAAATAATTAATTCATGATAAACTTTTATATAAAAAGTAGGCATTTTTATAAGCACAATGAATAAAAAAAAATATTAAGAATTAAATTAAAGTAATAGTAAAATAGAGAATCATAATAACTCATAAAAGAAAAGAAAGTGAAGTAATAACAAAATAAGTTAATGGTAATAACAATAACTTAAGATGTTTCTAGAATTATTTAATTTTTTTATTATCATTTTTGATAGATTTTTGTTAGCGTGAAATTACATTTTTTTCTCTTGATCATTATTCACTTCATATATAGAAAGATGTTTCTAGAATTATTAATTATCTTTCTTAATAGATTTTTGTTAGTGTGAAATTACATTTTCGCCCTTGGTCGTCCTCCAACTTCACTCTTCTATATAATAGATATATGAATCCCTCCTTTCGATTTATATAAACTTATTGTTTTATTTTATTTCGAAAAGAAAATTAACTTCTGAATTTTAATTTTATTATATAGCATATTTAAAATCAGAAAATTAAAAATATTTCAATACGCAAAATTTAATATACATATAAATTCTAATTTTTATTGTGATTGATTTCACCTAATATTATACTTGATATATAATTATTAAGAGCTAAGCGTAATCATTATTTATTTACTTTCATATAATAAACAGTTATCACAATAACTCATAAAAAATGAAGAAAATACAAAATCGAGATAATACTAAGCAAAAGGTAGATTTTTGCTTGCATGAAATTACATTTTTACCTTTGATCATCAATCACTTCATATATATAAAGATGTTTCTAGAACTATTTATTCTTGTTAGATTTTTGTTAGAACGGATTTATATTTTTGGTCGTCTTTAATACAAATGTATCATCCTATTCATTTTTATCGGAAAAGGGTCTAAAATACCCTTGAAGTATTAAAAATGGTACAAAATTACCCTTCATCCACCTATTGGCTCCAAAATGCCCTTTTCATCCACCTATTGGCTCCAAAATACCCTTGTCATCCACCTTTGAGTTCAAAATTGACCACTTATTTAATGATTTTAAATTTAAACTATTTAGATATTTTTAAAATACTTGATGTTCAACTATTGGTTATAATTTAATTTTTTTGTATTATTTATAAACCAACCCACTACCCACCCATTACTAACTAAACCCCACCCAATTAATAATCCAACTATAATATCAAAATCGTCATAAACACTATTAAAACACGATGAAATTATAAATTAATGAAAATGACATCCAAAATTATTCGAGTCCGAATCGAAGCCCCAATTAAATTTATGTTGAGCCGCTTATTTAGGAGGACACTTTCAATTTGATTCTCTTTCAAGATTGAATTAGAAATTTATGATTAAAGGTAAAGAAGTAATACATCCCGAATTAAAATTCATGCACTTTTTTAAAATATAATTTTATAAATATTTATGATTTGTTTTAAAACTTTTAATATATTATTTTGAAAAAAAGTTACCTATGAAGTAACATCACATAATTGAGACGTAAGAATAATTAAGATGAACATAGTCAGACTTTTAAGTTTATCGGTAATTTTTATTTAGACACTTGAATGTATGATAATTTACTTCAATAGATATCTTCGTCTCAAATTTTTTAAAACACTCAATTGGCAGTAGCTTTTCTATTGTTGCATTAATAATGTGAGTGATTTATTAATTTGGAGGGTTTAATTAGTAATGGATGGGTAGTGGATTGATTTATAAATTATACTAATAAGTTAAATTATAACAAATATTTAGCGCCACGTATTTAAAAAAAATATTTAAATAGTTTAAATATAAAACCGTTATATAAGTGGTCAATTTTGAACCAAAAGGTGGATGACAAGGGTATTTTGGACCCAATAGGTGGGTGGGAAGGGTATTTTGGAACCAATAGGTGGATGGAGGATAATTTTGTACTATTTCCAATACGTTGAGGGTATTTTAGACCCTTTTCCGCATTTTTATTTGTAAAGTTACTTTCAACATCTTTTTCTTTAATTTCAATCAAATATATATTATTGATTTGATCACACTTATTTATTTTCAAGTATATTATTAGAGCCAAAATAAAGATGAAAATAATTAATTTATAATAAATTTTTATATAAAAAGTAGGCATTTTTATAAGCACAATGAATAAAAAAATAATAAGAATTAAATTAAAGTAATAGTAAAATAGAGTAATATTAAAATAGATATCATAATAACTCATAAAAGAAAAGAAAGTGAAGTAATAACAAAATAAGTTAATAGTAATAACAATAACTTAAGATGTTTCTAGAATTATTTAATTTAATCATTATCATTCTTGATATATTTTTGTTAGCGTTAAA
Source organism: Solanum pennellii (assembly GCF_001406875.1). Classification (NCBI taxonomy): domain Eukaryota; kingdom Viridiplantae; phylum Streptophyta; class Magnoliopsida; order Solanales; family Solanaceae; genus Solanum; species Solanum pennellii. The sequence continues at coordinate 47,748,865 of NC_028642.1, read as the reverse complement.
TTACATTTTTGACCTTGATCATTATTCACTTCATATATAAAAAGATAATTCTAGAATTATTTATCATCTTTCTTCATAGATTTTTGTTAGAGTGAAATTACATAATTTTAGAATTATTTATTAACTTTCTGTAACGACATGTTTAGTCGTTTTGAGCAGCAGATTTTATTTCTGAAAAAACTGTGTGAGTCGACGGAACCCACGACGGACCGTCATGGGCACGACGGGCCGTCGAGGGAGTCTCGTTCCAAAACACTTAGAATTCTGAAATTTGGGTACTGAAATCGACTCTCTGAACTTGGCGACGGACCTGCAGGACGAACCGTCGTGGGCACGACGGACCGTCGCAGGTGTCTC
>NC_028642.1:47729322-47739972 GCF_001406875.1 Solanum pennellii | reverse complement strand
TTTTTATTAATGAGTTTAAGTCTTCCGCATTACTTTCTGTTGATATTAAATTGAAATGTGAAGGTTTAGATTGGTTGGTTCGCTCACATAGGAGGGTAAGTGTGGGTGCCAGTCGCGGCTCGGTTTTGGGTCGTGACACTTTCTTAGTAAATTTTTGTTAACTTAAAATTACATTTTCGCCCTTGGTCGTCCCCCCACTTCGCTATTTTATATAATAGAAATATACATCTTATTTATTTATGCTCATTATTTTAATAATATAAAGTGCAATTCATAATAATTGGTGTGACAATGTGTTATTTTTATGCTCATTATTTAATACTCCATATTATCCGATGAGGTGTAATGAACACTATACACTACAACAAATTCGATTATCAGGGAAAAATAATTTCATCATTAATAAATCATATTTCGTCACTAAAAATCTTGTGTGACGAAAATAATTCGTCACTCAGTCGTCACTAAATGTGTGTCTCAAAAGTAAACAAAGACGATTTAATGCTTCGTTGCTAAAAATATTATATTAACTACAAAAACAAAAATCGTTCCCAAATGCTTAAACATTTTTAACAAATTTTTTTGTTGTAGAAAGTATATTTTTTATAGTTAATAGTACACTTTGTCACCAAAAAGGTTATTAATACCGATAAAATTATATCGTCGCTAATTATTTTACTTCAATCAGTGACGAAATCAACTGTCTCTAAAGTTATGCATTTCGTAGTTGAACAAAATCTAATTTTGTCACTAATGATTATATTTTATATAAAAAAATTATTTTCTTCTTAAATGTATATATGATTATCATTATAAAAATGATTTATATACATGTAATGTATATATATCTCTCACAACCTTAAGGTTGGAAGTGAGGAACGCTTACCATCAAACCGACTCTCTATTGTTGTTCATTTTTGTTTTGTTTTATACTTCATTTACTTCTTTCAAATTTAACTTTTGTAGAAACAATATATTATATGATTATTTATACTCAAATACAAATGCATGAAATTTATCACCCAATCCATTCAAATGTAGATTATATTTTAATTAAACTGTGTCTTTTTTTAAATATCTTTGAATATATTCAGTACGATTTTGTCATTTTATTTATTGATTTTTGTAAATTATAAAAATTATTCAGTACAATAATAAATTTATTTAAAGTCAAAGTTTTGATTATATTAAACAAATGAATAATCAGTTCAAGTTGAACATCGATACCAATAACTATACTTCATCATAATATATTTGAAATTCTCGTTAGTTCATTTCTTTTATTTGTGCTTTCATATTTTTAGTTTGTTTCAATTTTCACACTGATGTAAAAAGTTAATATAAATTCCTGAAATATATTGCACCTTTGCAAAGTCTAAGCTTGTAAGTCGATGTTATCTTTGTATAGTTACTCTACACACGTATGTGGAATTACAATTAAATATGTATATATTTATAGACAGAAGCAAATAGATCGACTTAATCTATGTAGTTTACCAATCACAAATCAATAGTCATACACAAAAATTAGCACAAAGACTTGACAAATCATTTTTTTATCGTGCTTATCAATGTAAGTGTATCAAATAAAAAAACAAAAGTGCTAAACCAACAAATATTAGTGATCTAGTGCTAGAACCGTGCCCACTCACAATACTTATAACCTGGATTGTATTTTTCAAATGATGCATTTTATAATTGGCTAATTTAGAAAAATTGATGTATTGAACTTTTTTGTTTTTACAAAATCCACCGAATTCATTGGTTTTAATATTTTTACTTGTCAATTAACGAATGAACTATCAAGCACTTGTATTATTCTTTCTGTAAGTTGTCACTTGTAATTATGAACAATTATAACAAAAAAAATTTATTTAGGTATGAATTTTTTTAGTAACAAATAATTTAATTATTAACTACAAATTTTAAATCGTCGCTATTTAACACCTTACATATTTTTTGATAATTTTTTTGTTGTCTCTAAATCATAGATTGATTAGAGAGAATAAAACATTTGTCACTAATTATTTATATTGTTAGTGACGAAATAAACGTCATAATTAAATATAAATTTTTAAGCTAAAATTTATAATATTTAACTACGAACTCTAATTTGTCGATATTGTAACAACATATTTCTTTTAGATAAATTTTTTTGTGTCCAAAATTTAATAAATTATAAGACAAATGTTTTTTCATGAATTAGATACATCATTAGTGAAGAAATAATGTGTCACTGATAGCTTTAATTTCGTGAATAACACTACTTAACAAATGACGTCAATTGACTTTTTTTGTGGGAAACTTTAGTGGATAAAACATTGCTACGGATTTTTATGTTTCATCATCATATATTTAAGCATGTAAATTTTGTCATTAGAGGCGAATAACTAGTGACGAATTTGATGTCGTAGTTTGTCGTGAATTACATACACTACTAGTGACGAAATAATGTGTCTCCAATAACTTTAATTTCGTGACTAACACCATGTAACAAAATGGCGCTAAATAATTTTTTGGTGGAAAACTTTAGTGGACAAGACTTTGTTACGAATTCTTATGTTTCGTTACTAAAGTCTGTCTCTCATATATTTAAGCACGAAAAGTAAATTTTGTCACTAAAAACGAATAATTAGTGACGAATTTGATATTGTAGCTAATAATTTCGTAACTATTTATCGTATTTGTCATTGTGATATTATATATAATATGATGATACGCACTGAAACAACATTCTATTTTTGTTGATTATTATGATAATTATGTGTAATGGCCAATTATGGTGACCATGTACAATAAAATATTTTCCTTGTATGGAGTAGTGATTATAAATTATGATAACTATATTACGATAATACACGCACAAACAGATATTTAAAACAAGAAAATGCATATTGTTATCATTAAATAATCACAGATAATCATATTTATTAGTGTGCGATAAAAATAATAACATATCTAGTTAAATTTCAAAAAAGAAATTAAGGAAAACATAGTGTATGTGAATTTTATCCATATTTTGTAAAGGTAGAAAGATTGTTTATGCAAGACCGTCAACTAAAATGAAGTAAAATAAAATAGTAAAGAAAAGAAAAAACTGTGGTAGAAAAAACCATGGCGACTAATAGAAAAACAATGTAGCGCAAATAACCAAAGACTAATAAGATCAACAAAATAGTGAAATTACATGATCATTATAGACAACATATGATAACAAATAACAAAAGCGAGAAACTATATGAATAAGGTTATTACTATGAAAGACATGGTGCCCAGACTACCACAAGCCTAATCCCCTAAAAAAGTAATCAACATTTAACCACCTACTAATTTTCTATCCTAATCAACGATCTTCATATTCTTATCTAAAGCAATATGTCGTCCTTAGAAAATTGAATTGTGTTTGTCGTATATTCTAATCATCCCCCCCCCCCCGTACTTTTTCGGTTTAGCTCTCTGACTCTCGTCGTACCTACTATATTTAATTTCTCACACCTCCGCACTAGCGCATTTAGACTGTTCCTCTTCACATGTCTAAGCCATGCAATTCAATGATCTCTTTCTTTATCTTATCCACCACCAAGGCCACTTTCATGTTGTGTAGACCACCGTCATTTTCAATCATAGCACTCTTATTATATACACACATTTATCTTAACACCTTCATTCAGATAACTTTATATCTTCTAGATATATGAATTATTGGTTAATAATTCATATGGTTAATATGTCATTTGATAAGTTTAGTGGTTCTCACTAAAAATATGATTTTTTAAAACTTTATTCACTGCTAATGGGAATTAAGGGATGTCCTCCTGATCATTTTAGTTGTCATATTTTTGGTTTACATGCTAGTTAAAAAATTATGTATTTTAATTATCATATTTTATCTAGAGAATAGAGTCTGAAAAATATATTAATTTTGATCAAAGTTGTTGTTATGATATGGGATAATGCACAAGTACCCCCTCAACCTATGTTCGAAATCTCAGACACACTTACACTATACTAAGGTCCTATTACCCTCCTGAACTTATTTTATTAATAATTTTTTACCTCTTTTCGGCTTACGTGGTACTATCTTGTGGGCCCAACGATGGTTGACTTTTTTTTCAAGCTAGTGCCACGTAGGCCGAAAAGAGGTAGAAAATTACTTATAAAATAAGTTCAGGGGGTTATAGGACCTTAGTATAGTATAAATGTGTCTCTGAGATTTCGAGCATAGGTTGAGGGGGTACTTGTATATTTTCCCCTGTGATATCAAACTTTATGGAGGATCTTTTACCCTCCTGCACTGTTTAATTCATACAATATTCAATACCCTCCGAATTTCTATTAATAAATTGAATTTTATATATTGCTTTTCGTGTACCTAACAATTCACTAAATTGATTATTTTATTTTATATGGTGTTTAAGAAATTATAAATAAAAAATATAAATTTATTAATTATAGAGGCTGCAAAATAAAAACCTAGTACTGAAGTTGTTAATTATTTTTCAAAATTTAACCTAGTACTGAAGAAGTTGTTAATTATATCTTTGAATTTATATTTATTTAAATATGTGATCTTTTATATAATTAAAAAATTCTAGAGTCTTTTAATTATTGAATCAAAAATAATTCAGGAAAAGGTCAAATTACTGCTGAACTATGTGAAATAATCAGTTATACCCTTGATTACATTTTGAGATGATAAATGTCCCTGTCATTATCCTAAGACATTATAAATACCCTCAAGAGTTAATACCCCAAATTTTTAATGACGTGGAAGGCCACGTGTTGACTAATCCTTCCACCTAAGCGTTGTCAACTAGAATTCACTACAAAAGAACTACACCTTTAGCGGCGACAACAATTGCCACAAAAGCTCAAAATATCATCCCTAAAGTGTTTTAATATTAAATACTGATTTTGTGTTTTCTTTTCTTCATTGTTTTTAAAAAAATAAAAAATGATATCGACTACGGAGGAATTTGAAGAAATTATACGTTTTATTTTTATGTCATATGTGAATGTTTAAAATGTACAATGATGCATTATGTATTAGGTAATTTGAATCGAGAAGTATTTTTGATGATTTTCGTAATAATATTGGATGTTTTTTAATATTGATTGCAAGTTATTAATTTTAGAAAATAAAGTTGCAACCGTGAACATTAATTATCACATTTTCTTTGTTGAAAAAATAGATGTTTACTAGCGAATGGTTGTTGCAGTCTTAGTCGCCACTCTAATAATAGGTTTTTTCTAATTTTATGTTTACTTAATATTTCATAATACTATTTTACCCTTTACCTTATGTTATTTAATTCCAGTTAAACCCCCTATCCTAGAATAATTAAGGACATTTTAGTAAATTTGTAAATTACTATACAGTACGATACAGTTAAACCAAACAATAAAATGTTATATAACAAACAATATACTATAGACAAATATTATATCTACTATATTGTATAGTACAATACAATACATTATGAAATAATGGGTAATAATGATCGTGTAAATAATTCAGCCTGTTTGTTTTTTTCAAAACTACGAATAAATACAAAATTCAAACAAAGGAAACCTTAGATATCTCTTATTATTTAGCCACAAAAGAAGTTTGGAATACAATTGCATATGTAGGGGTGATAAATGGTTGGATCGGATCGGATTTGAATGGATTGAATATGGATTGAGCAAAAAATGGTTTGAATTACAATCCATCCAAATATTTGACCCAAATCCATATATATTCTATTTGGATGGATTGTAATCCAAACCATTTTTGCTCAATCTACATTCAATCCATTCAAATCCGATTCAATCCAACCATTTGTCACCCCTTACCAATCACCACAGTGTTATGACCCAAAAATGGACGTGATGACACTCATCTTATCCCACCAAAAAACTTTAGCCTAGAATCAACCATTACGATAAAATGCGAAAATTTTATAATAAATTCAATAATACCCCCAAAATTTGGTTATCACGTGTACAAGTCTCTAATGTGTTATAACAGAATTGAAAGAAAAGTACAAGTCTCCAATGACCTTGTTTCTAGAATAGAACAAAATCATAAATTAGGAGAAAGGAGGTCAGCTGAGATGATAAGCAGCTACCTCACAAATCTCTAAGAAACCTCGAAAAATAAGAGAATTACAAGTACCACAAATTCCAGGCTCGTAACTTATAAAAATTGTAGAAGCAAGGGCTGACTACCAAACCACACGGTACTCAGCAAGTAAACCTCTAAACACATATTCTTCCTCAACTTCATATGACCAGCAAGAGATGTACTAACAGGATTAGCATTCTTCATATTGAAGCGTTCTAGTACATGTTCAATGTATTTTTTTTTTGGGACAAATAAATCTTTCTTACATCTCTGAGATGAGTAATTCTATGCTCAAAATTTGCTTAGCGTGACCGAAGTCTTTCATAGAAAAAGACTTACACAACTCTTTCTTCAACTCGTCAATCTTGGAAGTATTCTTGCCCACAATCAACATATCATTCATATACAACAAAGGGATGATAAAATCATGGTTAGAAAATTTTTGTACAAATATGCAATGATCTGAAGAAGTCCTCTTATAGCCTTGCTCCCCTATAACAGATTCAAACTTCTTGTACCACTGTCTAGGAGCTTGTTTTAGGCCATATAGACTCTTTCTGAGTTTGCACACAAAATTTTCTTTACCTTCTACTTTGAAGCCCTTAGGTTATTCAATATAAATCTCTTCATCTAGGTCATCGTGAAGGAAAGCCATTTTCACATCCATCTGCTCTATCTCTAAATTAAGACTAGCAGCCAAACCTAAAACTGTGCGAATCGAGGACAATTTCACAACAGGAGAAAATATTTCGTCAAAGTCAATAACCTTCCTTTGACCAAATCCTTAACAACCAATCTAGATTTGTACCTGGGCTTCAAGTTGTGTTCTTCAACTTTAACTTTGAACATCCACTTGTTCTTCAAAGATCTCATGCCCTTAGGCAATTTTACCAACTCATAAGTGTGGTTCTCATTCAGAGACTTCATCTCATCTTGCATGGCTTCACTGCATTGATATTTGTGCTCATCTTCCATGGCCCCCTCATAACATTTAGGTTCTCCCCTGTCAGTGAGTAACACATACTCATTAGGTGAATAACGGGAGGACGGAAACCTTTGTCTTGTGGACCTCTGAAGCAAAATATTTGATTCGTCCAAAACTTCATGAGCAACAGGATTATCATTAACGATATCATTGTTATTATCAACATCAACATGTTGATTCGATACATGATTATGGGCAACACTATGATTATCAAGCCCAACAACATCATGCACACTTGTGTAAGTAACTTCATCATGATGAACTATACCATCAAAACTTGAAGATTCTAGCCTTTTTGCTTTGTCAATATCTTCAATTATTTGATTCCTAATGAAAATAATATCACGACTTTTCACAAGTTTTTTTTCAATTGGATCATATAGCCTGTAACCAAATTCATCTAGGCCATATCCAATGAAGATGTATTGCCATATCTTGGCATCTAACTTTGACCTCTCATCTTTCGGCACATGTACAAAAGCTTTGCTACTAAATACTCTTAAATGGTCATAGGAAACATCATTTCCATACCAAACACTATTAAGTACATCACTTTGCAAAGCAAAAACAAGAGATAGATTAATAACATGTGCAACAGTCAATAAAGCCTCACCCCAAAATGAGTTCGGCAACTTTGCTTCAGAAAGCAAACATCTAACTCTTTCCATCAAGGTCCTGTTCATCCTCTCAGCCAAATCATTAAGCTGAGAAGTCTTTTGGTGTATAATACCTTCAAATGGTCCACAATATTCACCACCATTATCCATACGAATACATTTCAGTTTCTTTCCAGTTTCTCTTTCAACTGAAGCCTGAAACTGCTTGAAGACACCTAACACTTGGTCTTTAGTCTTTAGTCTTCAAGACATAGACCCAAAGTTTTCTCGAGCAATCATCAATGAAAGTGACAAAGTAGAGTGCATCACCCAATGTCTTTGTCTTCATTGGACCACATAAATCAGAGTGCACCAACTCAAGCAACTCTATCTTCCTGGAAGGTGGGTAGTTATTAAAGGAAACTCTATTTTGTTTACCAGCCAAGCAGTGCTCACACTTTTGTAATTTAGCACTTTTGAAATTTGACAAAAAATTTCTTCGTGGCTAGAATATTAAGTCCTTTCTCGCTGATGTGGCTAAATCTCTTGTGACATAACGTTTAAAGAGTTATCACTCTCAACCGCATTCACCATATCAACACAAGCAGAGGCTGTAGTCCAGTATAGACCACGACGTTTGTCACCAAGAGCCACATCTAAGGAACCCTTAATGAGCTTCCATTTTCCATCACCGTTGGTACTAACATATCCTTCATCATCTAAAACACCAATAGAAATCAGGTGCAGACGAACATCAGGAGCATGCTTTACATTTTTCAGAACTAGTTTAGTTCCAACAACTAGTTTTCAAATAAATTGTACCAATACCAACCACCGTAGAAACAGTCTCATTACCCATACTCATATTTCCAAAATCACCAGGAGTATAGGAAGAGAAAAAATCCTTCCTTAATGTCACATGAGATGCAGCACCACTGTTCGCTACCCAGCTTGACTCATCACAAGCAATATTTATCATGTCTGCATCAAGAACGGTAATAAGATCTTCGGTGGTGACGGTGGCTAGACAATGTTCATTATCGTCTTCTTTAGTTTTCTCTTTGTTTTTGTTCTCCCTTTTCAACTTCCCGCAGAACTTCTTTGTGTGCCCTTTCATGCCACAGTGATAGCACTCAATATCCTTAAGTCTGCCTCTGGATTTGCTCCTATTTTTTTCTCTATACTGAGAACCACGAGTTTTGTTTCTCCCTCTGGGGCCAATTATCAGGACATCCGACGAAGAAGAACCTTGCGTTTTTTCTTCTCATCTCTTCGTTCAAGACACTACTCTTGGTGGAATCCATAGATATCACACCATCCGGAGCAGAATTTGACAATGAAATTCTAAATGTTTCCCGAGAGTCTGGTAGGGAACCAAGTAGAAGCAAGCCTTGAATTTCTTCATCAAATTTGATGCCCATAGAAGATAATTGGTTCATGATCCCCTGAAAATTATTCAGATGGTCTGTCATCGGAGAACCATCATGATACTTTAAACTCAACATTTGCTTTATTAAGAACATTTTGTTATTGCCAGTTTTCCGAGCATACAAACTTTCAAGATACTCCCATAGGATTCGAGCATGTGTTTCCCCAGAAATATGGTTCAACACATTATCGTCGACCCATTGCCTAATGAGTCCACAAACCTGTCTGTGCAACAGATTCCACTATTCATATGTTTTATTATCAGGCTTTACAGTGATAAATACTGCTTTGTAAAAGTTTTTAACATAAAGCAGATCTTCCATTTTCCCCTTCCAGATGTCATAATTAACACCATTCAAAGTAATCATTCTACTCGTGTTAGCTTCCATCGTTTTCCCCAAAAAATATAGTTACTGCAAATCAAAGTAAATCTTTTCTAATGTGGAAGTTCAGACTGTGTTGCAACCACAGAGCATACTCAGATAAAACCTTTGCTATGATACCAGTTTGTTGGGAAAACGCGGACAAGCACAAAAATATATATGGTAAAAATAATGAAAATAAAATGAAAAAATAATGACACCGAGAATTTTACGTAGAAACCCTTCTTAATAAGAGAAAAAACCACGGAGCAAGAGGAGCAACTGATATCACTATAGTAAGGAATTTTACACTGTGTAGTCACGAATACAATACTCAAAGTGACTACTACACACTCAAAAGGAACAACACTCTTTTGATTTTCACCTTACTAAAATATCGCTCACACTCTATTTTTCTTCACAGACTATTTTTCTTGTATAGTCTATGAAATACCTCACTTTGCTCTCAAAATGATCTTTTTTTCTCTCTAACTTGGTGTGTTCTACAAATGAGCAAGAATGCTCTGTATTTATAGAAGGATAAAACCATGTTTATGTCAGTAATAACATGGGTAAATATAACAAAGTCAAAAATGGTTGCAAATCTTACCAATTTGTCAACCACCAAATCTTTTATTTTCAACTCCAATTACTATTCATTTTTAACAATTACTAGTAGCAATTGAATAGCAAAAGTTGACCAAAATTGGGATGGACTCAACAATTACATCAACTCTGTCACGCCCCTTTTTTTTCTCACTCAATATATTTTTTATTTTTGATTTTGAAAGAAAAAAGAGTTTTTCCAATTAAAGTGACATTTTGAAAAGAGATAATTATTATTCAGAGTCGCCACTTGAAATTGAGTTTTGGTGTTCCAAGTCACCTTATTTAAATCCCTAATCAAAAGGAAATTTGACTCTATTTTATTGGTCTGCGAACTAGAAATTCGGGTAAGAAATTCTGTTGACCGAGGGGAAGGTGTTAGGCACCCCTCGAATCCCGTGGTTCTAGCACGGTCGCTTTATTGACTTTAATATGACTTAACTTAATTTTTTGGACACTGTATTATTTAACTTAATAATAAAATTGTTATTTATTTTCAGATTTATTCTAAACTTATTTTAAATTGGTTTATTTATTTTAAATGGTCTTTCTTCAATTTTTTTTTTG
>NC_028642.1:47705832-47715460 GCF_001406875.1 Solanum pennellii | reverse complement strand
TTTTTTTTATCCTCTGTGTATTTCTCTGTATCTGTGTTTTTCTGCATCTGTGTTTTTCTGTATCTGTGTATCTGTGTATTTGTGTATTTTTGCCTCCTCTTTTTACATCTCTCTGTATTTTTTCTTCTCAACTGAACGTGTTTTTTTATAATAATTTTGGTTGAGAGTCTGGTGCTAATTAAGAGGAACGTAATAGAGTAGGATTAGGATTTAATTTGAAATATTGTTGAGGGAATTTGGGTTGAGATAAGGATATAAAATAAATAAATAATAATAATAGAAAATTAACAAAAAAAATGTTAAAAGTTTCAAAAGAAACGTCCAAAGAGAGAGAGAGAAAAAATAAAAAATAAATGGGATGAGATTTTTTAGTAAAATAAGTTAGGAAGTTGGGAATAATTAGGATAAGGTAAAACAAATTTGAAATCTTTAGGACTCCTTTTTCTTTTCTTTTTCTATACTTTTCACAATATTTTCTATATTATTATTATTTTTAGACTAGATAATTAACAAATAACTTAAATTCCCAACTTCTATTTATCAATTTTTTTATTATTAAACTATAATTGATCTTATATTTTTTTATTAATTTATAATTTATTATTATTATTTTATATTACGAAAAATATAACCCTTTTTAAATTGGTGTAAAATATATTATGTTTTGGTAAAAAATTAGGTGTTCACAAACTCCTCGAATTTAGAATTAATTAAATAATCTGCTTATTTAAGATAACATAAGAGTCATGTTCTTTCATAAATATTAAATTTTAAATACTAAATAATTAAAGACATTTTTGTTGTCTCTTCTCATCTTCTTTATATAATAAGACGTGCCAAAAGATGTTTGCAATGCAATTTTTCTTCTTTAATTAAGCTAAACTTCCTTTTCATTAACATCCTTACTCTTATCAATGGAGATTAATTACTCCTTAGCTTTGTTGCTTCTCTTCTTATCCTCCCTTTTTATTGGAATAAAACAATGGAGAAATAAAAAACAAAAGAAATTGCCTCCAGGTCCATGGAGACTTCCCTTCATTGGATGTCTACATCACTTGATCGGAGGAGGACTTCCACATCGCGTCCTTAGAAATTTATCGCAAAGATATGGACCTATTATGTACTTGCAACTAGGGCAAGTTCCTACCGTGGTCATATCATCACCTACTATGGCAAAACAAGTTTTAAAAACTCATGATCTCGCCTTTGTTAATAGGCCACAACTTACATCCACAAGCATCATATTTTACAACAATAAAGATATTGCATTCAGTCCATATGGTGAGTACTGGAGACAACTGCGTAAAATTTGTATTTTAGAACTTCTTAGTACGAAGATGGTCAAGTCATTTGGTGCAATTCGACAGGATGAACTTTCGAGTCTCATTTCATCACTTCGTTCCATGAGTGGTTCTACAACAAACATGACTGAAAAGATTTTTCTGCTTAGCAACTGCATAACTTGTAGAACCGCTTTTGGAAAAATATGCAAAGATCGAGATGAGTTCATAACAATTATGAAAGAAGTACTCTTATTAGGAGCAGGATTTTATTTGGCTGACTTGTTTCCTTCATGGAAGTTACTTCACAACGTAAGAGGTGAGAAAACTAGAATGGTGAACGCGCATAAAAAGGTTGATGTGATTTTGGAGGAGATTCTGAATGAGCATATCGAAAATAAAGCAGTTGGGAAGAAGGGAAATGGTGAGTTTGGAGACGAAGATTTGGTTGATGTTTTCTTAAGGGTGAAAGAGAACGCGGAACTTCAATTTCCAATCACAAATGAAAACATTAAAGCTGTGATTCTTGTAAGTTTTCTCCCTTAGCTTTATTAAAAACACGCGCAAATTAAACTGTCACTTATTTTTCATTGTTTGGTTGATGCAGGACATCTTTCTTGCTGGAACAGAAACTTCGTTTACGGTTCTTGTTTGGGCGTTTACAGAGTTAATGAAGAATCCACACATCATGGCGAAGGCCCAAAGTGAAGTGAGACGAGTATTTAAGGGAAAGAAAAGTAGTACTTGTGATGAAAAAGATATGCAAAATTTGACATATTTGAATTTTGTTATTAAAGAGACATTAAGGCTTCATGCTCCAGTTCCTCTTTTAGCGCCTAGGGAATGCAGGGAAGAAACAGTTATTGATGGATATACCATACCTACTAACACTAGAGTAATAGTCAATGCGTGGGCAATAGGGAGAGATCCCGAAAGTTGGGATGATCCTGATAATTTCATACCAGAGAGATTTGAGAATTCTTCGGTTGATTTTATAGGAAATCACTTTGAGTTGATTCCGTTTGGTGCAGGAAGAAGGATTTGTCCGGGAATAGTCTTTGGTTTAGCTAATGTTGGACTTCCTTTGGCTCAGTTACTTTACCACTTTGACTGGAAACTGCCAGATGGAACTAATCCAAATGATTTGGATATGACGGAAACACATGGATTAAGTGCCGCAAGACAAAAAGATCTCTATTTAATTGCTATACATCATAAAAACGATGAACAATACTAGTTCTGATTGTTTACTTTGTTTAATTATGTATGTGTATCCATTTGAAGAATAAAATGTGTGCATTTGTTGGTTTTACCATTGCTTCAATCCGTCGGACTAATTAACTATCACACATGATTTTAACTAATTATGTAGTATTTAATATCCGCATAAGTCACCTCCAAACACTTATCAAAAAGGATAGTATGTAAAGTGTATGTTGTATGTATGAGAGATCCAATAAGATGTATGCATTTGTTGTATATGTATGTTTATCCATTTGAAGAATAAGATGTATGCATTTGTTGGTTTTACGATTGCTTCAATTCATCAAACTGATTAACTACCAAACATGGTATATACTAATTATATAGTATTTAATACTCGCATACCTCACATCCGAATAAACAGTATCATACTACTCACAAGTTTGCAACAACTGCACAATTAATTATCTATTGTATGATTAATTGTACATGTCATATTCAAAAATAGTGTATTCATTATTTATCCCATATGTAGTGGGCAACAACTGCACAATAGACGATTTTTTTAATTAATTGCATGATTAGGATGTAGGTCTATAATGTATAAGGTGATAAGACTCTATTTGGCGTCATTTCACATGCCCAGAATTCGACAAATAAGTTCATTTGAATTAACTACCTAAATGATAAATTCTATATCTAATTAATAAACGTTGTTATCTTTTATAATTTCATGAGATATGTACACTTTCAAATTACTTATGAGTGGATTTGTCAGCTATTCCATTAGTGATATATATGGAGATAGTTTTTCATGTAATTTATCACTATTTTGACCAATGTTGATTTTTTGTATTATACAGTACTCCTTCTGTTCGAATTTATACGACTCCTTTAATATTTTAAAAGTCAAACAGTTTAAGTTTAATCAGAATATTGTCGCATGAAATCTTTAAAAAAATTTGAAATGAAATTTATATATTTGTAAACTATATAAAAAGTACTATGAGTCACAATAATTGATAATTCAAAATATTTAAAAGATTTATAAAAACTTTACGGTCAAAGATATATTTGTTTGATTCTTGAAATCTAAAAAGTAACATAATGGAAGAGAGAGAGAGTAGTATTATATACACAACTATTATAATTTATATTTTAGGGAACAATAATCATCGCATGCCCAAATATGGGTTTAGAGTCATCATGAAGAACAATATCACATCCACTAATCATTGAGTCTCGGGTTTGTTTGGTACGGAGGAAAATATTTTTCATAAAAAATAATATTTTAAAAATATGTAATTTTTTTATTTATTAGGAGTAACTTTTAATATTTGATAAATATATTTTAATTATTTATTAATATTTTGACCAATTAAAAATATATATAAAAAAATTGAAAAACATTTTCTCCCAAATTTGTATTTAATTGCTATAAATCAAAAAAATGATGATTAATAATAATTTTCTTTTGGTTAGTTTAATTATGTATGTGAATCCATTTGAAGAATAAGAATGTATGCATTTATCATGATTGGACTAATATGAGCTTTAGATTCACTCGTTTTGCAATAAACATAAGCTGGGTGATGTCTAACAATTGGTAATATGTTAATCTCAATCTAATTATTTAAAGATATAAAGAATAATAAGAAAATAAAAGTTCAGATAAAGTTTCCATTAAATAATTGAGTACAGGAGATGAGCCAAATCCATGGGAATTAATTAAGTGAGAGTGTTTATCATTTGAGTAATATTTTGAGTTTTTCGCTAAAATCAGCTTTTAACTATGATTTAAATCTAATGTGTACATTCTTATATTATCTAAGTGACTAAAAAATATCCTATATACTATTAAAAAATAACAAGAACCGTTCTTCAGTCTCTTTTTGTTAAGAAACTAATTGAACCCATAAAAAACATATTTTTTTTAAAATTTGATCATCTCTTAACCACGATGGGAAGATCAAATTAACCTAAAAAGAATAAGAATATGGATAGGAAATAAATCTTTTAAATTTAGTGAAATTATGTAGGGTTTAGAGCCCGTTTGAATTAACTTGAAAAGTAGATTTTAAGTAAAAATAAAAAGTCAAATTAAAATGACTTTTAAGTCAAAAATAAAAAGTAGGGGGAGACCTACTTTTGGTTTCTGATTTATTTTATGTTGTTTTTGACTTATTTAAAGTTATTTCTTATATTTGTCAAACACTTTCAGAAGTAAAAAACTGACTTAAAAGTAGATTAAACCAACTTTTAAGCCAATCCAAACGGACTCTTAGCTAGTTATGAAAATAAAATAAAATTTCTTTATTTAAAAGTTTTGAAATTGGAGTTGTATTAGGCCATACCTTTTTTTTTACAAAAGAATATTTAGAATTTGATGGCAAAAGAAATTCTAAGAACTCATGATCACGCCTTTGGTGCAAGGCCACAACTTACATCCACGGACATCATATTTTAAAATAGTATAGACATTGCATTTAGTCCATATGGTGACTACTTGAGACAGATGCGTAAAATTTATACTCTAGAACTTTTTAGTACAAAAATAATAAAGTTATGTAGTGCAATTCGAGATGATGAGCTTACGAGTCTCATTTCATCAATTCGTTGCATGAATTGTTCTCCAGTAAACATGACTGAAAAGATTTTTCTATTTACTAATCGTATCATTTGTAGATCAGCTTTTGGAAAAGTATACAAAGATCGAGGCGAGTTCTTAACAACTTCGAAGGAAGTACTATTATTAGCAGCAGGGTTTTTTATGGCTGATCTGTATCCTTCATGGAAGTTACTTCACAACCTAAGAGGTGAGAAAACTAGAACGGTGAACGCGCATAAGAAGGTTGCTGCATTTATGGAGGAGATTCTGAATGAACATATCGGAAATAAATCGGCTGGGAAGAAGGGAAATGGTGAGTTTGGAGGCGAAGATTTGGTTGATGTTTTGCTTAGAGTTCAAGAGAACGCGAAACTTCAAAGTCCAATCACAATTGACAATATTAAAGATGTGATTTTTGTATGTTTGCTCTCCTTTCTTTATCTTTGTTCGTGTTTCCTTTCCCTTTTCTAGGATTTATTCTATTATTTTAGTTGCATTATTAGGATGTAGGTGTAATGTATAAGGTGATAGGACTCTATTTGGCGTCATTTCACATGCCCACAAGTAAATTAATCAATCTATAATTTGAATTAATTACCTAAAACATAAACTCTCTTTCTAATCAATGTCTTTTATAATTTCATGAGATATGTACACTTCAAATTATTTATGAGTGGATTTGTCAGCTATTCCATTAGTGATATATATGGAGATACTTTTTCATGCAAGTTATCAGTATTTTGACGAATGTTGATTTCTTTGTATTATACGGTACTCCTTCTGTCCGAATTTATATGACACCTTTAATGTTTTGACAATCAAATGGTTTAAGTTTAACCAGAATATTGTCGCATGAAATCTTAAAAAAAAATTGAAATGAAATTTATACATTTATAAACTACATAAAAAGTACTATGAGTCACAATAATTAATAATTCAAAATATTTAAAAAATTTATGAAAACTTTACGATCAAAGATATATTTGTTTGATTCTTGAAATCTGAAAGATAACATATAAAATGGGACGGAGAGAGTAGTATTATAAACACAATTATTATAATTTATATTTTAGGGAACAATAATCATCGCATGCCCAAATATGGGTTTAGAGTCATCAAAAAGAACAATATCACATAGGTACGGAGGAAAATATTTTTCATAAAAAATAATATCTTAAAAATAAATAAATTTCTTATTTATTAGGAGTAACTTTTAACATTTGATAAATATGATTTAATTATTTTTTAAATATTTTGACCAATCAAAAATATATTTAAGAAAATTGAAAAACATTTTCTCCCAAATTTGTATTTAATTGCTATAAATCATAAAAATGATGATTAATAAAAATGTATGTCAATCCATTTGAAGAATAAGATGTATGCATTTATCACGATTGGACTAATAAGAGCTTTAGAGTGTGTTTGGTATGAAGGAAAACATTTTCTGGAAAATGTTTTCCAATTTTCTCATGTTTGGTTGGGGCAAAAGTTTTGGAAATGTTTTCCAAATCAACTCATTTTCCTCAAAATTAAGGAAAATGACTTCCCTTCAAAAAATTAAGGAAAACATTTTCCAAAGCTCTCCTCCAATTTCAAATTACATTTTTTTTTTAAAAAAACATCAATTTTAAAAAGAAATATTTTCAATTTCAAAATTTTATTTTTTAACCGGTCTCTGACCACCCCCCGGCCCCCCTCCCAAAAAAATTAATTTTGCTTTTTAAAAATATTTTCAACTTCAAATTTTTATTTTTAAGCTCCTACNAATTATTTTGTATTCTAGTAAAAATAAAAGATGTTCCTCAAAAATATTTTTCATTCATAAATCAAACACTAAAAATCATTTTCGAAAAATATTCTCTACTCACCAACCAAACATGAGAAAATAAGTCTAAAATCTACTTGTTTTCCAGGAAAACATTTTCTAGGAAAACATTTTCCATGGAAAATATTTTCCTTCGTACCAAACACACCCTTAGATTCACTCGTTTTGCAATAAACATAAGCCGGGTGATGTCTAACAATTGGTAATATGTTAATCTCAGTCTAATTATTTAAAGAGCCACTATATAAAGAATAATAAGAAAATAAAAGTTCAGATAAAGTTTCCATTAAATAATTGAATAAAGGAGATGAGCCAAATCCATTGGAATCAATTAAGTGAGAGTGTTTATCATTTGAGTAATATTTTTAGAGTTTTTGGCTAAAATCAGCTCTTAACTATGATTCAAATCTAATGTGTACATTTTTATATCATCTAAGTGACTAAAAAATATTCTTATATTATTAAAAAATAACAAGAATCGTTCTTCAGCCTCTTTTTGTAATTGAACCCATAAAAAACATAATTTTTTTTTAAATTTGATCATGTCTTAACCATGATGGGAAGATCAAATTAATCTAAAAAGAATAAGAATAGAAATAGGAAATAAATGTTTTAAATTAGTGAAATTATGTAGGGGTTTAGAGCCCGTTTGAATTGGCTTGAAAAGTAGATTTTAAGTAAAAATAAAAAGTCAAATTAAAATGACTTTTAAGTCAAAAATAAAAAGTAGGGTGTCACGACCCAAAACGAGTCGTGATGGCACCCACACTTAACCTACTAGGTGAGCGAACCAACAAAAATGAGTCGTGAGTGGCACCCACACTTAACCCACTAGGTGAGCGAACCAACAAATATAAACCCCATCATTTACCAATAGTTCAACTATGAATAACAAAATAACGCTGAAGATCCAAAACTTATTAATGTAACCATTTAAGTAAGCTTCTAAAGTTTAACACTTATTATCCCCAAAATCTGGAAGTCATCACATCAAGAACATCTATCCTCAAATTACCAAGTCTAAGAGTATTTAAGAAACCAAAATAAGTAAAAAGATGGTCCATGTCCGAAATTCAACGACATCAAGACGTGAATGAGAGAATCCAGCACGAGCTAGAAATAATAGCTCACCCTGAACTCTGATGTGCTGGAGACTGACTAGAGCTGAGAGCGAGTCGAAGTCGATGGTACACTTGTTGCACTCCACAAAAGAACAAAGAGGAAAATACAAGTAGGGGTCAGTACAAGGAACACGTACTGAGTAGGTATCATCGGCCAACTCAAAATAGAAACCAATATATAATGAATAATAATATAAAATCAACTACAATACTAAACAGGTGGCAAGCAACAAACACATGAACCATTGACAACAACAACACCGTAATAGGTACACCATCAATCACAACATCACGCACACCTGTGAGGACTCATGCCTCCACAACATACTCATTTGGAAAATAGGTTCCTTGAGATTAAGTATATTAAGTTACTTCAAGATTCTTTGCCTTTAATGTTATCGTGTCGGAACGTGACACTCCGATCCAATTATCTCATTATTTATTTCATCAAGCCTTCTTTATTCAAGGCGTCATTTTAATAGAGAGGGTTCAAGATCAAAAATTCAACACTCTCATAATTTTAGGCCAACCACAAACCACACAATCAAAACATAGAACCACACAATCAAGTATATAGGAGACTTTACAATATCACTCAATACATATCAATCGCTATTTAGAGTTTATCTATCACATAGAAATAAACCATAACCTACCTCCACCGAAGAACCGAAATCAAGCAAGCTACCTCTCCAATGCCTTTGCTTTCCTCAATGCCTATGAACCTTTTCAATCTATCAAATATATATACATATTTGTAAGTTAACGAGTCTACAGACATCATATTACTCTATGTCTACCCTAGACCCAAAATTCACCTAACTTTATATATATATTTCCTAATTTCCCACTGACGTTAACAATTGAAGCCACTGGTCACGAGACCAGTGGCACACATGCATTACTCGTCTTTTTCCTCAAGCAGCATTTTCAATTTGCAGGTTTGTCCTTAATTCGTTCTCTATCAATAATATAATATAAATATATATATATTAACATTCCTCACTTTCTTTCCAATTTCATACACATATTCCTAGTATAAAATTTTAGCGAATGATTTACCTGAAGTCTAAGTCGCTTGCTTTCTTCTTTCGTTCACGCTGCTCTCTTTCGTTCTCCTCTTCTGCTCTTTTTATTTTCTTCTACAGATTCTTTTTTTTACCCTAATTATCATATAATCAATTATAAAAAATGATAGAAGTAACCCACTATTTATTTCACTATTATCTTCTTTAACCACCAACTAAATAAATTATTAAAATTACCCCACTAATTTCATAATTATAATTATGAATAGTCCAAAACACCCATTTAAAATTTAGCGGAAGTCTGACCAAGTGTGGGGTTACGCAGCTTGTGACGGTCCGTCGTATCTATGACGGTCCGTCCTGCAGGTTCGTCATGAAGTTCAGAGAAGTAATCCCAGTACCCAGATTCCAAGAGTTGAAGTGTTTTGGAACGAAGACCCTCGACGGACCGTTGTGCCTATGACGGTTCGTCATACTTGCCGTCGAGGGTAATGAAGAGAGCAGCAGAAGAAATTGCACAAGTATGGGATGACGGAGTCCATCACGGTCCGTCGTATCTA
>NC_028642.1:47701672-47705500 GCF_001406875.1 Solanum pennellii | reverse complement strand
TCATCAAGAAGAACTGAATCCCAACGAATAATGTAGTTTCCATCACCATGGTATTTTTTCAGCATAGACATGAAATACCGGGTGCACTCCTGAGAGTCCTGGAGGCAATGCCAATACATAAGCCACCTCCCCCACGCGCTTCAGAACTTCAAATGGACCAATATACCTCGGACTAAGCTTACTTCGCTTACCAAACCGCATCACCCCTTTCATGGGTGAAACCTTCAGCAAGACTTGTTCACCCTCCATAAAATCCAAGTCCCTAACCTTTCGATCTGCATATTCTTTCTGCCTGCTCTGAGCTGCTAGAAGCTTCTCCTGAATGAATTTTACTTTATCTAACGATTCCCTCAAAAGATCGGTACCC
This sequence comes from Solanum pennellii, assembly GCF_001406875.1. Classification (NCBI taxonomy): domain Eukaryota; kingdom Viridiplantae; phylum Streptophyta; class Magnoliopsida; order Solanales; family Solanaceae; genus Solanum; species Solanum pennellii. The sequence goes on along the minus strand of NC_028642.1, from coordinate 47,705,133 downwards.
CAAGGTCTCACCTCAAATGCATCAAACCAACCAATGGGAGACCTACATCTCCTCCCATACAGTGCCTCAAATGGGGCCATATCAATACTTGAGTGATAGCTATTATTGTATGAAAACTCTGCTAAGGGTAAGAATTTATCCCAATGACCACCAAAATCTATCATAAACGCACGAAGCATATCCTCCAACACTTGAATTGTTCGCTCAGACTGCCCATCGGTCTGAGGGTGAAACCAGTACTAAAATCCAATCTAGTACCTAACTCAACATGTAAGGTCTTCCAAAACTTAGAAGTAAATTGCGTACCTCTATCTGATATGATAGAAAGTGGAACTCCATGTAATCGAACAATTTCTGAAATATAGAGTTTGGCTAACTTCTCTGCATTGTAAGTCATCTTGACCGGAATGAAGTGAGCAGACTGAGTAACCTGTCAACAATTACCCAAATAGAATCAAACTTACCCAATGTCTTTGGAAGACCAACTACGAAATCCATTGCAATTCTTTCCCACTTTCATTCAGGAATGGTCATTCTCTGAAGTGTCCCTCCAGCCCTCTGGTGTTCATACTTTACCTGCTGACAATTTGGGCATTGGGCAACAAAATCAACAATGTCATGCTTCATTCTACTCCACCAAAAATGTTGCTTTAGATAACAATACATCTTGGTTGCACCAGGATGTATAGAATACCTTGAACTATGAGCCTCTGTAAGAATAGTGTGAATCAAATCATCCACACGGGGCACACATACCCTTCCTTTAATCCTCAAGACGCCTTCTTCATCAATTACTGCCTCTTTAGCCTTTCCTCGCAATACCATATCTCGAATTCGGCTCAGCTTTTCATCAGCAAACTGATTTCCCTTAATCTGGTCAAGAAAAGAAGATCTTGCCTCCACACAGGCTAAAAATCCTCCTTTCTCCAGTACTTTCAGCCTCATAAAGTCATTAGCCAGAGTCTGAACCTCTCTAGCCAATGGGCGTCTAGAAACCTGTAAGTGGGCTAAACTACCCATGCTCCCTGCTTTTCTACTTAAAGCATCTGCCACAACATTAGCTTTTCCTGGGTGATACAAAATAGTAATATCATAGTCTTTCAATAGTTCCATCCACCTCCTCTGCCTCAAATTCAAATCTTTCTGAGTAAAGACATATTGTAAACTACGATGATCTGTATAAACTTCACACTTGACCCCATATAGATAATGTCTCCATTGCTTTAATGCAAATACAATTGCAGCCAACTCCAAATCATGGGTCGGATAGTTACGTTCATGCACTTTTAATTGCCTCGAAGCATAAGCAATTACATTTCTCTCCTGCATTAGCACTGCACCCAAACCAGAATAAGATGCATCACAATAGACAATGAAATTCTTACCTTCCACTGGCAAGGTAAGAATTGGTGCAGTAGTCAACAAAGTCTTGAGTTTCTGAAAACTTTCTTCACATTCTTCCGACCATACAAAGGGAACATTCTGCTTAGTCAAATTTGTTAGCTGCGAAGCAATAGAAGAAAATCCCTTGACAAATCGACGGTAGTAGCTAGCTAAACCAACAAAGCTCCTTACCTCTGTAACATTAGTAGGTCTTACCCAACTCTTCACTGCTTCAATCTTAGAAGGATCCACCATCACTCCATCCTTAGAAACCACGTGCCCCAAGAAGGACACTGAATCTAACCAAAACTCACACTTGGAGAATTTGGCATAAAGCCTTTTCTCCCTCAACAACTCCAATACAATTCTCAAATGCTCCTCATGTTCTTTCCTGCTCTTTGAGTATATCAGTATATCATCAATGAATACAATGACAAAGAGATCCAGATATGGCTTAAAAATCCCGTTCATCAGACTCATGAAAGCAGCAGGGGCATTCGTAAGCCCAAAAGACATTACTAAGAATTCGTAATGCCCATACCTGGTTCGAAAAGCAGTCTTTGGCACATCTGCTGCCCGTATTTTCAATTGATGATAACCGGATCTCAGATCAATTTTAGAGAAGACACAAGCACCTTGTAACTGATCGAACAAATCATCAATTCGAGGAATAGGATACTTGTTCTTAATAGTTACCTTATTCAGCTGCCTGTAGTCTATGCACATCCGAAAACTTCCATCTTTCTTCTTCAAAAATAAAACAGGAGCACCCCAAGGGGATGCACTCGGTCTAACAAAACTTTTCCCTAACAACTCCTGAAGTTGGGCCTTTAACTCCCTTAACTCAGTTGGAGCCATTCTATAAGGGGAAATGGAAATGGGGCGAGTAACCGGCTCCAAATCAATACAAAAATCAATATCCCTATCCGATGGCATACCAGGAAGGTCTGCAGGAAACACATCCAGAAACTCACGGACTATCGAAACAGACTCAATCGAAGGTACTTTGGAAATATCATCCCTGAGATGTTCCAAGAAAGCTAAACAACCCTTACTCACCATCCTCTTAGCACGAAGAAAAGAGATAATACGAACTGGAGTGGAAGTATAGTCACCCTCCCACACTGGTGGATCTGTCCCAGGCTTGGCCAACGTTACAGTTTTAGCATTACAATCTAAGATTGCAAAATTTGGAGAAAGCCAAGTCATACCCAGAATTACATCAAAATCAACCATCTCTAGAATAATCAAATCTACATAAGTATTGCTCCCCACAAAAGTCACAAGGCAAGACCTATACACCTTCTCAACTATCACAGACTCACCCACAGGAGTAGAGACACGAATAGGCATGTCAAGCAATTCACAATGTAAATCAAGACCAGTAGCAAACGAGGAAGATACATATGAAAATATGGAACCAGGATCAAATAATACAGAAGCCATGCAATCACAAACCAAAAGATTACCTGTGATAACAGCATCTGATGTCTCCGCTTTCGACCGCCCAGGGAAAGCGTAACAATGGGCCCTATCACCTGTCTGCCCGTTGCCCCTAACCTGTTGCGCTGCAGTAGTTCCCATTTGTCCGTCACCCCGGCCGTTTTGGTGACCACCATTACCTCGGCCACCACGCCCTCCAGAATGACGGGCTCTTCCATGACCACCTCTACCTCTGACTATTAGGGGTCTGTAACTTTGTTTTGGACAAAACCTCCTAATATGTCCGATCTCTCCACATCCATAACACTCTCTGGATTCAAGCATAGGTCTCTGTGAGAACGACGAAGTCTGGGAATAACCTCCAGACTCAGAGAAATGTTGACCGGTCTGCGGTGGACCCCCAGCTACAGCCTGCAGTGAAGACTGAATAGGTCGGGCTGGATAACCTCCTGAACTCTGCCCTCTGGAGTAAGAACCACTAAACTCGCCTCCCTTACGAAACTTGTTAGTTGTTGATGCCATGGTGAAGTCATCTGGCTTCACTCCCTCCACCTCTATCACAAAGTCTACCACCTCCTGAAAGGATTTTGCCGTAGCAGCTACCTGTAAGGTTGAAATCCGCAAGTCTGACCTCA
>NC_028642.1:47613796-47698425 GCF_001406875.1 Solanum pennellii | reverse complement strand
ATTCTGTGGAAAGATTTGTGACGGTCCGTCGTGCCAACGACGGTCCGTCCTGCCATTCCGTCGTGAAGTTCAGGGAGTCGATATCAGTACCCAAATTTTCAGAATCTAAGTGTTTTGGAACGAGACCCCCTCGACGGTCCGTCGTGGAATCCGTCGACCCTGACAGTTATTACCAGAATAAACTCTACTGCTCAAAACGACTAAACAGGTCGTTACAGGAAAAAATAGTTTTTTACTAGCGAATGGCTGTTGCAGTCTTAGTAGCCACTAAAAATCACTCATTACCTTTAGTGGCAATATTTCGGGATTTCATGGCGACTTTGTCACCGCTAAAGGTCTAGTTCTTTTGTAGTGAATCCTAGTTGGCAACACTTAGGTGGAGAGATAAGTCCTATGTGGCTTACCACTACACTAAAATTTTGGGATGTTAACTCTTATTATTTGTGATCTCCTGGATAGCGGTGGAACAATTTTGATTCAAATATATAATGAAAGATATAAGTGATCTATTTTGCATACTTTAAAAATATTGTTGACCTTTTTTCGAAAATAAATTAGTGAAAACACTTTTTCTTTTAGAGAATGATAAAGAATGTGATTGAGAAAAAATAATAATGATATATATGAAAAAAAAACAAATATATTTAAGTTGAAGCACCTGATATTATTTAGTGGTCGATCCCTTGTTAAATGGATGATGTTAATTACAAACTTTCTTTAATCTAATTTTACACTTTAGGAGCCACTTAATTAGCATTTCCAAAACTCTTTTCAGATATCGTTACATAAACAAATATGTGTATTTGATATTATTTTTATTTGTTCTCAATATTTATTTAAATTTATTAGTAATAAAAATATGAGGAGTGGATGATTATGATGGTTGTAATTGACAATATACATTTATTTATATATGCTCATTATTTTAATAATATAAAGTGCAATTCACAATAATTGGTGTGACAATGTGTTATTTTAATGCTCATTATTTAATACTACATATTATTTGATCAAGTGCAATGAACACTATATTATATATAATATGATGTACGCACTGAAACAATATTCTATTTTGTTGATTATGATAATTATGTGCAATGGCCAATTATGGTAACCATGTACAATAAAATATTTTCCTTGTATGGAGTAGTGATTATGAATTATGATAACTATATTCATTACCTAATCAAATATGTGTACTTGATATTATTTTTATCTGTTCTCAATATTTATTTAAATTTATTAGTAATAAAAATATGTGGAGTGGATGATTATGATGATTGTAATTGACAACTAGATATCAGGTGCCTGAGCTATGTTATTTGTTTTTTTTTTCAATTTATGTGACACAAATGAAATTTGAAAAAGTGAACTAAATTTTTTACATGTATTTTTTAAAAAAAAAATTCAAATTATGAATTTATGTACCTTTTATGTCATTTTCGAATAATATATGTTACTATATCTCTTTTATTTTATGTGATACAAGTGATATTAAAAAAGTCAATTATAAGATTCTCACATATTTTTAGTTGTCATTTTACTGTGATTCGTAGTACTTTTTAGTGCTTACGTTATTTTCAAACAATATATGTAACTTTTTTTTTGTTTCGACAAAAATAAGGGAGTCAATCAAATTTTATCATGCTTTTTTAACTATGTTTTACTAAAAATATCTTAAATTATTACATTTCGTTTTTTTGATTTTTTTTTTATGTAATTTTCAAATATGTAACAAATTAGAAGTTAAAACGAAGAAATTAAAGTTTTCAAATCATTATATTTCTATATTAAAATGTTCAACTCTTTAAAACTCCACATATATGCACAAATTAATAGAAAATAGCCAAGCAATTTTCTTAAAAAGAAATATATGAAAGCTCATTTTAATAATAACACATGTGCATTTCATTTTTAATATATGAATCGCTCCTTTTCGATTTATATGAACTTATTGTTTTATCTTATTTCAAAAAGAAAATTAACTTCTGAATTTTAATTTTTTTTATATAGCATATTTAAAATCAGAAAATTAAAAATATTTCAATACACAAAATTTAAATATACATAAAAGTTTTAATTTTTATTGTGATTGATTCCACCTAATATTATACTTGATATATAATTATTAAGAGCTAAGCGTAATCAATATTTATTTACTTTCATATAATAAACAGATATCACAATAACTCATAAAAAAATGAAGAAAATACAAAAGTGAGGTAATACTAATAATAATAACTAAATATGTTTTTAGAACTATTTAATTTTGATATTAACATTCGTGGTAGATTTTTGCTTGCATGAAATTACATTTTTACCTTTGATCATCATTCACTTCATATATATAAAGACGTTTCTAGAATTATTCTTGTTAGATTTTTGTTAGAATGAAATCATATTTTTAATCGTCTTTAATACAAATATATCATTCTATTCATTTTTATTTGTAAAGTTACTTTTCAACATCTTTTTATTTAATTTCAATCAAGTATATATTATTAATTTGATCACACTTATTTATTTTCAATTATATTATTAGAGCTAAAATAAAGATGAAAATAATTAATTCATGATAATTTTTTATATAAAAAGTAGGCATTTTTATAAGCACAATGAATAAAAAAAATATTAAGAATTAAATTAAAGTAATAATAAAATAGAGTAATAATAAAATACATATCATAATAAACCATAAACGAAAAGAAAGTGAAGTAATAACAAAATAAGTTAATGGTAATAACAATAACTTAAGATGTTTCTAGAATTATTTAATTTTTTTTATTATCACTCTTGATAGATTTTTGTTAGCGTGAAATTACATTTTTGCCCTTGATCATTATTCACTTCATATAGATGTTTCTAGAATTATTAATTATCTTTCTTAATAGATTTTTGTTAGCGTGAAATTATATTTTCGCCCTTAGTCGTCCTCCACTTCACTCTTCTATATAATAGATATATGAATCCCTCCTTTTCGATTTATATGAACTTATTGTTTTATTTTATTTCGAAAAGAAAATTAACTTTTTGAATTTTAATTTTTTTATATAGGTATATTTAAAATCAAAAAAATTAAAAATATTTCAATACAAAAAATTTAAATTTACATATAAATTCTAATTTTTATTGTGATTGATTCCACCTAATATTGTACTTGATATATAATTATTAAGAGCTAAGCGTAATCATTATTTATTTACTTTCATATAATAAACAGATATCACAACAACTCATAAAAAATGATGAAAATACAAAAGCGAGGTACTACTAATAATAATAACTAAATATGTTTCTAGAACTATTTAATTTTGTTGTTATCATTCGTCGTAGATTTTCGCTTGCATGAAATTACATTTTTACCTTTGATCATCAATCACTTCATATATATATAAAGATGTTTCTAGAACTATTTATTCTTGTTAGATTTTTGTTAAAATGAAATTATATTTTTAGTCATCTTTAATACAAATGTATCATCCTATTCATTTTTATTTGTAAAGTTACTTTTCAACATCTTTTTCTTTAATTCCAATCAAATATATATTATTGATTTGATCACATTTATTTATTTTCAAGTATATTATTAGAGTCAAAATAAAGATGAAAATAATTAATTTATGATAAATTTTTATATAAAAAATAGGCATTTTTATAAGCACAATGAATAAAAAAATATTAAGAATTAAATTAAAGTAATAGTAAAATAGAGTAAAAATAAAACAGATATCATAATAACTCATAAAAGAAAAAAAAGTGAAGTAATAACAAAATAAGTTAATGATAATAATAATAACTTATGATGTTTTTAAAATTATTTGTTCTCAATATTGTGTACTTGATATTATTTTTATTTGTTCTTAATATTTATTTAAACTTATTAGTAATAAAAATATGTGGAGTGGATGATTACGATGATTGTAATTGACAAAATACATCTTATTTATATATGCTCATTATTTTAATAATATAAAGTGCAATTCACAATAATTGGTGTGACTATGTGTTATTTTTATGCTCATTATTTAATACTCCATATTATTCCATCAAGTGCAATGAACACTATATTAGTATATAATATGATGACACGCACTGAAACAACATTCTATTTTTGTTGATTATTATAATTATGTGTAATGGCCAATTAATGGTAACCATGTACAATAAAATATTTTCCTGGAGTAGTAATTATGATATGATAACTATATTACGATAATACACGCACAAATAGATATTTAAAACAAAAAAATGCATATTGTTATCATTAAATAATCACAGATAATTATATTTATCAGTGTGCGATAAAAATGATAATATATCTAGTAAATTTCAGAAAAGAAGTTAAGGAAGAACAAAGTGTATGTAAATTTTATCCATATTTTGTAAAGGTAGAAAGATTGTTTACGCAAGATCGTCGACTACAATAAAATAAAATAAAATAGTTAAAAAAAAAAGAAAAAATTGTGGTAGAAAAAACCATGGCGACTAATAGGAAAACAATGTAGCGCAAATAACCAAAGAATAATAACATCAACAAAATAGTGAAATTACATGATCATTATAGACAACATATGATAACAAATAACAAAAGCGAGAAACTATATGAATAAGATTATTACTGTGAAAGACATGGTGCCCAGACTACCACAAGACTAATCCCCTAAAAAAAAGTAAGCAATATTTAATCACCTACTAATTTTCGATCATAATCAACGATCTTCATATTTTTTATTTAAAGCTATATGTAGTCCTTAGAAAATTGAATTGTGTTTGTCGTATATTCTAATCATCCCACCCACTCCCCCTCCCACCCGTACTTTTTTGGTTTAGCTCTCTGCCTCTCCTCGTGCCTACTGTATTTGATCTCTCACACCTCCTCAGTAGGGCATATAGACTGCTCTTCTTCACATGCCTGACTCATGCAATTCAATGAACTCTTTCTTTATCTTGTTCACCACCAAGATCACTTTCATGTTGTGTAGAATATCGTCATTATCAATCTTATTACTCTTATTATATAAACACATTTATCTCGAACATCTTTATTTCGATAACTTTATATCTTCTAAATATATGCATTATTGGTTAATAATTCATATGGTTAATTTGTCATTTGATAAGTTCAGTGTTTCTCACTAAAAATATGAATTTTTAAAACTTTATTCACTGTTAATGGGAATTAAGGGATGTCCTCTTGATCATTTTAGTTGTCACATTTTTGGTTTACATGCTAGTTAAAAAATTATGCATTTTAGTTATCATATTTTATTTAGAGAATGGAGTCCGAAAATTGTTGTTATGATATCTGTGCTCACGTGGATAACTAAAATGTGACAATAGGAATTTGAACTCAGGCTGCCTGGAAAAATGAAATATTTTTCACCACTCAATCGAGGGTCACACTTACGATAGTGAGGTCAAAAGTTAATATATGCATATAAAATTTTAAAATTGATCAAATATGTATATATATACGGTGTTATTTTTCAACTAAATGAGTTCATATAAACCCACTTGAGGTCTGCCCATGTATATACTTTTAAATTACACTATTAAATAGTGCAGAGGGTAAAAGGTCCTCTATAAAGTTTGATATCGTAACAACAATTTCGATCAAAGTTGATATTTTACTTACTTGTTTTCCTGTTATTTATTACGGAGATAATCATAAAAAATACACATAAATTATCTTCTTTTTTTCATTTCATGCCTAAACTATTGACTATTGAGAGTGTGAATTTCATACCTAAATTATTACTTATGAGTTTGAGAAACACACCTAATGGTATGTGTAATACACTCTTTTTTATTTGAAAAAACCCTTGTCACATGAAATTTCACGTGAATAAAATATTTTCACCTTTGCAAGAATTAAATAATAAAGTATTTATATTTATTAAAAATTAAAGTATTATTATTGCCAAAAGATATAATTTAAACAATAAAATTTATTTTTCTTACCCACCTCCACAATCTCTCCATCCTTTTATTTTTTTAAATTTTTTTTATAAAATATTTTTAAAAAAATCATACTTCACCCTCCTTCCCTAAATCACCCGCTCATTCCCAAAAAAAAATTGATATTTATTTTATTTTATCTTATTTTATTACAAAAAAATTTATACCCCACCCTATTAATTCTTCGCTCCAAATTTACTTATTTATTTATTACATTCTTTTGTTTCGTGTTAGATATGTAGATATTTGGTAAAATCTTTTTTTATATATTTGTGTGTCGATTACAACATAATAAAAAAATTATTCAAAAAAACTTTCGGCATGTAAAAAATATTTTCCTAAAAATTATATATATATCTAACAAAAAACGGGAAAAAAATAGAAATAAAGAATCAGGTGGCATGGGGTGGGAATTATTTAAAAAATATTTTCTAAAAATATATGCATATATCTAATACTCATACTAATAAGTGATTGTTTAGATATGAAATTTACACTTCAAACAATTTGTATATGAAACTAAAAAAATATTAATTGTATTTTTTAACGCTTATACCTTTATTATACATAAAATGTGAATCTCTCCGTAATAAATATTTTTCCTTATTCTCTCTTCAAGGAAATAAAAAGAAGAGTTACTATAAGTAATTATAATATTAGAATATGTTTATGTGCTTTCATTTAGATTTTCTATATTAATTAATTTTTATTTATTAAAATAACAAATAAGATTATTTATTTTTAATATAATGATAACAAAAATGATGCGGATGGAATATAGGACAAACAAAAATTATATACACGATCACTCCCAATAAACTGAAAAATCTATAAATAGTAAGTATAAAACGATGCTTTACTACTATCCGTATATAGACATCATTTGATCATCAAACTGCTAATATATTTAGCAATTATACAATAGTACGTACGAATGACCAAGCTATGATGAAATATATAGTTCACAAATTAAATAATAATGGATTTTGATGCTACTTGATACTATATGATTGATATGACTTGATTGTTCACAAAGTCACTTAGAGGATTGGTATGACTTAATACTTTCTCCGATTCCTTTTATGTGGCAATATTTGATCGAAAACGGAGTTTAATAAATAATTGAAGACTTTGAAATATTTACTAAATTGCCCTTCAAAAAAATCAAAAGGTAAATTCACTTTTCTCTCTCCTCGTAAATATATTTGAGTATTATCTTAAAAAATTAAGTGGAACTAACAGGGGTAAAAGAGAGATTCTACCTTTAAATAATTACCAAAAAGTGACATTCTTTTTGGGAATGTTCGGAAATAGTGCTACATAATGGAGGGAGTACTATTTGGTTAGTCATAAATCATGAATAGTGACTTGATCGATATCATCTTTATTTTATCTATCTTATTAAGCTAGTGTTCGATTTTAAGTTCTCAAATATTCTTGGTAAATTATACTGAATGAAGTTTTTGGTGAAGTTTTACCTGCTTGACCCCAAAATTTTTCCGATAATATTTGACTATTGCAAAATATATAATTTATATTTATAAGTTCTAAGAATTATTAAAAGTATCCATAAATTTATATTATCATTTTATAATGAAATTGATAATAATTGACAATAATAAAATAATAATATAGGCAAGACAATACATTAATCGCATACTAAAGTTTGTCATTGATTCTGTTATAATTATAACACATTAAACACAAATTGTTCTTTTTCTCAATTTTATACTCAAATTAGAACTCAAATTTTTTCGGTAAGATAGTAACAAATATTAGTAGGAATTATAAAATAATAGGTATTTCTTATAAAATAAAAAAGTTTGAGATAATTTTTTGAACTTTTTAAAATTCACGAATATTATAACTTGGTTCAAAATACTAAACTTTTTTCTAGTATTTAGGAACTTGACAAATATATATTTGTCAAATTATATAACCAAACACCATTTTCCCAAATTTTTCCCAAATATTCTTGGGGCCAAACAGGTCCTAAATAATACACAAGTCATGAACAAATTTATATGACTTTAATTTTTACCATAATACATTTTATTTATTCTGTTAAAATCAATCACAATCCAGACGTATACTAATTAAAATCCACCCACAATTCAATGATTTTGCAATTGGGATACTGAATTGGTAAGCATTTAACTTTTAACTTAAAAATTTTCCTTCCTTTGATGAGAAGGTTTTTAGACCCACAAACATTATGGCAGGTTTATTTTCACAAGTCTCGAAAAACTTTTTTTTAATTTTTTTACCTGTGTTAAATTAAACTTTGAAAATATTTGGCTACTATGCTTGTAATAAGCTAGTCAAATTAGCTTATTTATGCATTTGGTAAAATGTATCACGTGGGAAAGTTGAAATTAAAAAAAGAATTGTCGGAAGATTTATTTTTTCTTTAAAATAGACTAAAAAAAAAAAATAAGACAAACAAATTAAAATTGAGAGAGTAACAATTTTTTAATCAATAAATACACTATCTATTATCTATTTTAGTACATCTCTATCGAAAAACGCAACTATTTTTTATTTATAAGAGTAGTTTCATCACCTAAAAGTGACTTTTGGCCCTTAAAATGTATATTTAGTTACTTTTAATAAGTTTATCCAAACAGATTATATGTCCCATAAATTCGAACGAAAACAGTCCACTTTGAACTAACGATAGGAAATCAACTAAACTTAAATCGGAAAAGGGTCAAAAATACCCTTGAACAACAAGAAAGGTCTAGAAATACTAAATTATGGGGAAAAATTATATTTATCTCATTCAATAAGAAAATGACGCATAATAAATATAAATATTTTTTTTAAAAAAAAAGAGGATTGTTAGTTGCAAGGGTATAAATTAGCAAAAAGGTGGATATGATTAGAAGACTATTTTGAGATTAAAAGATGGATAGAGGTATTTTAGATCTTTTCTTATAGTTCAGGGGTATTTTTTGGCCCTTTTTCGTTATTGAAGTAACTATGCATATTAAGTTTTATTAATATATTGTCGTTGTTTACAATTAAAAAGAAATAGATAACCATAAATTGAACGAGGCTATAATTAGTGCTATGTGCTTTTAACTCACATCCATATCCATTCCCTATTATATATTGAAACATATAATGAATGCATTGATTAGTTCCATTGAGACATATATATATATATATACTTGCTCAACTCTACTCTACTTAGAAGCAAAAACAAAAGTTGAGGAAATGAACTCTTTGTTTGTAGGGAGGCCAATAGTTAAGAGCTCTTATAATGTATATACTCTTCCATCATCAATATGTGGTGGTCATTTCTTCAAGGTTTCAAACTCACTAAGCCTTGATGATGATCATCGTCGTAGTAGTATCGAAATAATTCATAATTCAGAGCTTATACCAAAACATGTTGCTATAATAATGGATGGGAACAGGAGATGGGCTAAGGCTAGAGGTTTACCAGTGCAAGAGGGTCACAAATTTCTTGCCCCCAATCTAAAGAATATTTGTAACATTTCTTCCAAACTAGGAATACAAGTTATCACTGCTTTTGCTTTCTCTACTGAAAACTGGAATCGTTCCGAGGTGACGGATTTAGAATTTAAAATTATTCATAATGTATCCTTTGCATAATTTATGATTCGCATCAAAAAGTAAGATAAACGCATGCAAAAGTATGTTCACACGTTAGTATAATTGTGTTTAGTTTTATAATACTAAGAGGTGGAGGCAAGATCAATTGAAGGTTTGTGAATGGTGGATTCTAATCTTTTTAAATTGTTAGATAACAATTTTTATGTATATTCTTAAAATAAATATAACGTTTGAACTAAAATTATTAAAAGTTTAGCCAAACCGCACTATAATACTCGAGAGTAATTTATTCTTCATTTGCAATTTAACGTTGGATTTTGCGACTTGTTTTTATGTGATTTTGAATAACTTTCTTTCACTGTTGATCAAGAATAACAATTTGACTTTGAACAGGAGGAGGTTGATTTCTTGATGCAACTATTCGAAGAGTTCTTTGAAGAATTTATGAGGTAATATATATTTATTTGTTTAAATCATAATACAATAAAAATGTGTACCTCTTCTCTAACGGTTAGATGTATAAATTTGTCACACGTTTCAATATGATATCGAGGTTGTGGATTTGATTCTCTTAAAATATAAATGATCAACAGGCTTGGGGTACGTGTATCTCTTATTGGAGGTAAATCAAAACTTCCCACAAAATTACAGGAAGTGATAGAGTTAACAGAAGAGGTGACTAAAGGCAATGAAGGACTTCATCTTATGATGGCATTAAACTATGGAGGACAGTATGACATGTTACAAGCAACAAAAAACATTGCAAGTAAAGTGAAGGATGGTCTTATAAAATTAGAGGATATTGACTACACATTATTTGAACAAGAGCTTACCACCAAGTGTGCTAAATTCCCAAAACCTGATTTACTCATAAGGACTGGAGGTGAACAAAGAATCAGTAACTTTTTGTTGTGGCAGCTAGCTTACTCTGAATTGTATTTTACAAATACACTCTTTCCTGACTTTGGAGAAGAAGCTCTCATGGACGCCATAGTTTCCTTTCAACGAAGACATAGACGTTTTGGTGGACACACATATTGAAACATTACTCTTATTTTGTGTGTTTCATTAAACCTATCAGACAAATAAAATACTGCCAGTTAGTTGTGGTATTAGCCTATTCATGTAGTCGTTGGATTTGGGTAGATGATATCATCTGTTGTTTAGTGTGTCTTTAAGTGATCACACCTTCTTGTTGTTGTTGCAATAGTTCCTTGCATATATGTTCCGAATTGCTTCGTTATTAGTTGTCATGTTTCTCTCTACTACCATTTTTCTTTTAATTACTGTTTTGATTTCTTTTGTAAACACGCATACATCCCCACCACACTTTATGGAATTTCACTGTTGTGATCTATAATGACCTTTGACGTGTGTAGATAATGGGCATAGTAATTAATTCCAATATGGAGATGAACAACTGCTGAAGCAACCTTTAGCTAGGTGCACAAAGCATCCCGCTCGCCTTAAAGGACAACACCCTGACGTGGACAGCCTACCCTAATGCAAGAATTAGTTATATAGGTCAAAAGGAGCTAAAGCGACCTCAATGGCAATTCTAAATCTGCTTCTCCAAGATAGTAGTACTATTTTTTACTATAATAATCATGATCGCCATGCTTACAATTTCCAAAAAGAAAATCACTAAAGAAATATAATCCCAACATGAGTACACCACAACTGGCTCTGCAAATTCTAGGCCGCAGCCAACAAGTGTCAGCACTATTTTGAGAAGTAATTGTTGTATCCCAGTATGCATTGTTTAGCCATATAGCTTTGGAGCTTGAACAAGGCCAACGGGACTTGCACCATGTGAGTAGCTTCAAGAAATTTCAGCTTATGGAATAGGCACCATCTACAAGTCCACCACTACTAGATCTCCTACTAGGTCTTTACTCCTCTAGACACAGTTTCAATATACTGTAAAGCTAGTTGGATTCGAAACTACTCAATAGCCAAAAGGTTCGAACATCTACTTTAAAAACATTTAAGATGTGAAACGAAAATCAAAGAATCGTTGTTAACTATATATGGCTTCACAGTGTCACTTTTGCTTTGTGCAGTTGCAAAGTACTAGGATTTAGACATCTTTTGTATGCTGTATACCTGTAGAAGATGAGAAAACTTGTCCAGCTTGAAGGAGAGAGAGAGGGAGAGTTCTATGGAAGAGACCAATGGAGTCCAGATGCCAAGCAATGAACTCTAAGCAGACTGCACGGATTCTTCTAAAGCACATTTGAAGAACTGTGCTTGCAGTTAATTTGGCCCCAAAAAAATTGGAGTGCTTCCAGACATTCCAAAAGCAGCATGCTGCTGCTGTAAGTTTTTAACTCTCTTAGAAAAGATTAATCCAGAGTGAGGCTTGACGTCGGTGGCATAGAGGGAAATGAACAAGAAAATGAAGGCAAGATATCTACATCTAATCCTAATCATCAGGATCCATTTCCTCATCCTGTTCCAGGGATGGAATTGCATCAGCTCCATTGTATCCTTCGGATTCTGACTGCCCCTCTAAATCAGTCTCATCTTCTTGAGAATCAACTTCATCAGCATTAGCCTCTTGAGTTCTTAATTGTTGCATCCATTTGGGGCACTCGTCCTGCCCTTCAAACAACAGATGGAGATTGTTGTTCTTTCCTGAATGCACAATATCAGTAGCCTTGACAGTTGAACATGAGCATTCTGGAATAGGGTGAGAGAGGAAAAACTTTGTTTTTGATAGATTAGATTCCTTCAAAAGGCCCTCTTCTGCCAGGCTTTTGTTGAGATGTTCTCTGACAGCAAAAGTCCAATTACGAGGTGGATAATAAAGATGATCGACGGTAGTATTAAAGAGCTCTGCAAGATATTTCCTGCATATAAATGATACATTTTAGAAAGTGATGGTAAATAAAAAGAACTAGTAAACACCAAACAAAAGAAAGGACCAGGAGTGTTGTTAGTTTTACCTGTTTGGCCGAAATGTTCTTGCAGATGCCATCTCATAAAGTCGGTGTCCCATCACCAAGCTAGCAAAATCAGGCCCACTACCATCATTGTCAAAACCAGGGAAAAAAACTTCAGCGTCCACCGAGACTATGTAATCAAGAGCATCCCATAGCAGTCGGTGTGCTTGCTCCCTCTGATCATTGAGAGAAGGTTCTGGTTCCTTATCTTTCTCTGCAACCCACCCATACCAGCCTTCTTTTTCATGTCGATAAATAGGTCGATCAGGAGGAGGTGGTAGAGGCCTTGGGCGGGGCCCAGACTTGTCCCATTCTGATTTTAGTTGATTTGGACTTTTTACTGGTAAAAGCTGATCAGGATCAGGAATAAGGGGGGTTTCAGGGCCAACTAAATTAGCTAGCTCTGTTTTGCTGCACAATGAAGTACGATCAACTAAATTGGTGTACATGGCGCGTAAAGGAATCATAACCCGTTGTCCGCCAAAGGTTTCAGAACCTGATAGGAATATTCTTGTCCTAGGTGGATAACCCATGGCTCGAAGCAGAAGGCCAACCTAAATTTGCAAAAATGTATGAAGAGTTCAGAAATAAAACGACTGCAGGGAGGTTTCACATAGGAAATGTTATAGTTCTAGGGGTAACAGCAACACCCGATGGTTTAAGTATTAAACTAACAAAATGTGAATAATTAACAGGGTTTTGAGGTATTTAACTCTCTTTTTTCTTTTGAGAAAGAACAGAACATGCAAAATCTCATCTCTGCATCAAGTGGCAAGCAAATAAGGAACTCGCAAAATCTCTTCCTAGTTGTGAGAAAAGAATCTAGAGCATAAAGTAAATCTAGGAACACGAAGACCCTTATACTGTATTTAAAGAAGTTTGAACTGGGGATTAAACTATGAGATGACAAAATGCACTAATTTGCAAAAAAAGAAGAAAAAATGTGCACTGCATGGATGCTATCTAAAAGTCTCTGCATCAAAAGGTAGCTTAAAATGTAATATATTGTATAAAGCTACTTATAAAAACTGTACTTTGAGCCAGATGAATAAACTTCTGATGAAGATTTAAAGAGAACTCAAGAAGTACCTCTTCTGGCATGAGTGGGCACGATCCATTTCTCTTCCGAGCATGTGAGTCAACATTAAGTTCTTCACTGATAATTCCTTGTTTAATCATCTGGGCCCTCCTGTATTGTATAAGTTCTGTGTGAACATCCTACACCAAGAGAAAGCAATATATTACAGGTGTCATGATATCAGTTGTTGTTTTTGAGAAAGTTCAACATTTTATAGACAAACACACCAATATTGTATTTCAGTAGTAATTACATCAGGAGTTAAAGTTAAAAAAACCAAATCTGTCTATCACCTTTACTCCTCCTAAACTATCTAAAAAGTGAGTAAATATCCTCCACCTTTCTGGGGAGTACATAGTTGCACCAAAAATAAAAGTTTATAAGGCAATTCAGTTTCAAGTGGAAAGGGATGCTCTTGTTTTCAAAACATCTCTGGTTCCTTTCCTTCCATATTGTCCACCAGATGCAAGCAGGGACAATCTTCCATTTCTCCTTATGGCCTGACATGTTTCCTTCTCTATTCCATCCTGTTAGGGCTTCTGATGTATGCCTTGGCATGGACCAACTGATACCCCTCAAGTTAAAAAACACATGCCACAATTTCAGTGTCACTCTACAGCAAATGAAGAGATGGTTTGTTGTATCTGTTTCTCTTTCACAAAAAAAGCACCTGGAACATAATTCCCTTCCCCTTCTCATTAGATTGTCTTGAGTTAGTACTGCTTGCCTGGCTACCAACCAGGTGAAACAAGCCACCTTGTGGAGTATCTTTACCTTGCATATCATCTTCAAGGCCATGATAAGAGCATTAGAGGTGACCTATCAAGGTGTTTGTAAGCTGATTTTACTGTGAATTTCCCATTTTTAGCTCTCAACCATTGTAGACTGTCTTCATTTGTGTCAAGATTATTGGTATGATCCAAAGAATTGAAGAAAACTGTAAGGTTGTCTATTTCCCAGTCATTCAACCTTCTCCTGAAAGAGAGGTTCCATCCTTGATTGTCCTGACATCTGATACTGTTGCCTCCTTCTGTTGGTTCAGATTGTAGATCACAGGGTCCAACTGTTTCAAGGGGTATTGATCAACCCACACATCATTCCATAATGATGCCCTCCTTCCGTTTTCTATTTGAATCCTTGAATTTCCTTATTTTAGGCCACCAGATCTTGACTGTTTTCCATAAACCTACCACATAAGGGCTTGTAGCTTCCTTAGTAATCCATAGGTCCTTCATTGTATATCTGGAAGCTATAACTTCTTTCCACAAACTCTGTTTTCCAGAGACAAAACCCCATAGCCACTTCGAGAGAAGACTCTGGTTATGTACTTTGAGGTGCTTTATAGCCATTCCACCTCATTTTTTGTTGTTGATGATAGCATCCCATTTCACCAAGTGATGCTTCTTTTCCCCCTCTCCATTTCCTTGCCATAAATGTTCCTCCGGATAGAGTCTAACTTCTTTAAGACATATCCTGGCAAAGAAATAATGACATCATGTGAGTTGGCATAGCATCAAGCACACTATTGATTGAAGTCAATCTTCACCCAAAGATAGTATTGGCTTCTTCGATTTACCAACTTCATTTCACATTTTTCCACCACAGCATTCCATATATTCTTGGATCTACTTTTTGCTCTCAGAGGCATCCCTAGATAGGTAATAGGTAGTTCTCCTACTTTATCTCCTAGGATACTAGCTAGACTATTGATATCTGGAACTTCATTCACTGGATAGACGAAACTTTTGCCCCAGTTTATGTGTAATCTGGAAATAGCTTCGAACAGAATAAAAATGACCCTTAGATGCTTTAGTTGCTCTTTCTCTGCACCACAGAACACTAAAGTGTCATCTGCATACTGTAAGTAGTGGGAGATATTTAAGCCCAGAATATCACTATCATTCGTCCAGACGCCCTTGATTTGATTGTGCTGTTTTCAACATATCACTCAATCCTCCCATAGCAAGTATAAAAAGGAAAGGGGAAAGAGTATCTCTCCCACAGAGTATTTTAACCATTTTATCCACCTATCATCCTCTCAATTGTGTTCCAGTTGAGATGATCAAAAGCCTTTTCTATATCCAACTTACATAGGATCCCAAGGACTTTGTTAAGTTCCTCACATCCACACATTTCATTGGCAATAAGAATAACATCCATGATGTGCTGCCTAGCCTTAATGAAAGCTAGTTGATGTTATCCACCAACTTAAACATCACTTTCTTAAGCCTTTCTGTTAGGATCTTGGATATGATTTTATAGATGCTGCCAATCAGACTAATGAGCCTAAAATCTTTCAATTCTGAGACACCCATCATTTTAGGGATCAAAGCTATGAAAGTAGCATTTAAGCTTTTTTTCAAAGTAACCTTGACCATGGAAATTCTGAATGGCTGCTATAACATTTGTCTTCACCGCCTCCCAACAATGTATAAAAAATGCCATAGTAAAACCATCTGGGCCAGGGGCCTTATCTCCTGCAACAAGCAAACACACATTCTTTGATCTCCTGTTCTCCAAATTGACTTTGCAACAATAAGTTATCTTCCTCATTCAACATAGCTTGATCTCTGGGGTTGATCTGAGGGCTCCAGTGCTCATTCTCTCTATAAAGGTTTTGGAAGAAACCTATGATCTCCTCCCTGATCACTGCTGGCTCAGATACAGTAGTCTCATTGGTCAAAATACTATCAATGTTGTTGTATCTTTGCGACAATTTGCTATTTTGTAAAAAAAACTTGTGTTTTTATCCCCCTCTTTCAACCATACAGACCTGGATCTTTGTCTCCATGCCACTTCCTCCTTTTTTGCCACCTTCTCCAATTCTACTGTTAGAACAGCTCTTAGAAAAGACTCATCATCAGATAAGCATCTTTGATCCTGGATCACATCAAAATCAGAAAGTTAATTCAAAATGTTCTGTTTATGTAGACCTAGGTTGCCTTGAACAGTTCTGCTCCATTCTTTCAACTTCACTTTGAGGGCTTTCAACTTGCAAACTAGAATGTAATCTGGACTTCCTGTATAAGATTCAGAATTCCACCAGCCCTTAACTCTTGCATTGAATTTCTCAGTTTGCAACCACCAACTTTCGAATTTAAGATATGATAATGACCTCTCCCAGTTTCCACATTCTAGCAGCAGCAAATTGTGATCAGAAGTGACTCTAGGCATAATAGTTTGCTTTATTTTCTTGAAGGATACTTCCCATTCTTATGAGATAGGAACCTATCCAGTTTTGCTGTTAAGTCTTGCCTGTCTCCTTTTCTCCATGTAAAGGTACCCCCTGATATCAATTGTTCTTTAAAAAGGAAAAGGCATCATTAGGTTCATTAGACCAGTTAGGCTCAACAGATTAACTGCAGCAATACTCTCCGTGCTTCACACTGCTAATATTGCCTCTTTTCTCTGCCCTTCTTTTTTTTCTTTTTCCTTCTCTTTTGTATTCCCATCAATAGCATGATTAGCTCACTTCATGGTCAGGAACTACAGCCATAATCACTTTCTTTCATTTTCAGTTTTTCTCAATTAATTCAAATGAATGACAATTAGCCACACCTATACTTGAAAAGACAGGTTGAGAAATGAAAGATTATCCAAATATAGCATGTGAGGCCACAAAATCAGAAGCATCAGTAAATAGAATCGAAGGAATAATTCAGAACTTTCCCCCTTAGTGAGTTAATAACTGACATTATGATTGTGGAAGAAAAGGAAGGTTGAAGGAGGGGCATTGGAAATTAGTGTGCAGAGACTATTTCTCAATCAGTTATATGCTGCCTAAAAATGATTTTTCATCCGTGGTCGGATCTGTAATTTGAAATTGTGGCTTCATGGTCTTGCACCACAGTGAAAAGAGTGGATATTGCTCCTTTTGAGGTTATTGACCAGGCCATGTGTCTATCCAAAAAAACTCGCTTTTATGCCATTGCCAACAGCTTCAGAAGTGTTATGCCAAAAGGAGTTCACTTATGCTCTCAAATGTTTCCAGATGCCAAAAATACTAAAAAACTATGATTGCTTGGCAATTCAGGGATTGAGAAGCTCATATGTCATAACAATAACTTCCTTCAACAAAGCCCCATCTTCCATAATGAATCTCCAAAGCCACTGGTGCTGCAAGCTTAAAGATTGAGCTCTCAAATCCTTGACCCAGATCCTGACTGCTCTTTTCTCTGTAGTAAACACTCCCCAATTTAACTAGATTGCCTTTTGCTTCATACGTAAATCCATTTAATTTATTGTTTCGTTTGTTTTTATTTAAGTTCTCTTTCCATCCTTGTTTCTTGTTTGGTTTTAGGAAGTAGGGTGATAATCTTATTAGGAGTTATTTGTGCTTATTCTCTGTGGGATTCAACACTTGGGATTCTTTCCCTTTGCTACACTTGCATCCGATTAGTCCTTTTGCCTTAGTTTCTCTATTTGATTGATCATTTGGGGCTGCACAAAACTCGGATCAATTTCTTAGTATGGTTATGAAGTAATGAAGCAAAGAAAGGAGAAATACCTCCAGAATTGGACAAAAAGAAAGAAGTAAATCTCAATTCTCATCCACTCGCTCTTGTCATGCCAAAAAGAAAGTGGCAATGATAAATCCTTCTTTTTAAGTAAACTTAACAGGTTCCTTCCCCCTTTCTCTTCCCCTCCCATTGGTTCAATCAAACCTTTTTGATTTGAAGACTTGTTTGAACCAAACATATTATGTAGGGAATAAGAATATGCTGCTGATTCTAATCCCAGATTCTCATCAATGTAGAGTGGTCTTGGCAATTGTAACTGTTTGTGGAATCTTTAGGACCATCAGATCCTCATGCACAATTCTTGCATTTCCCAAGAACACAAGAACGGAAGGGAATTCAAGAACATAAGCTAGAGTTGATACTACAAGATAAAAGAAAGCCCATGAAACTTACGCTAACTTATATTTACACATGTGAATCGAATAACCTTGTTTTGTCATGTATTATCCCCCTGTTTTCAGCATTGGCACCCACGCCACTATTTGAAGACGAATATGTCTTTGTTGTGCTAATTTCCAGAACAAGTCACCAGAATATACCAAAATTATTCCATTTTCCAGCGGAGATGTACTGATTAGACATTTTAAGTAGGATATAACCCCAATCAGGTTAAGAGAGTACATAGACAAAGAAAAAGTTAGGAACCTGAAATATTTCAGCACAACCATGATAGGCTAGGGCATCTCTCTTAAGCCCAGGATGATAGGCAAGGTAAGATTGACCTGAAGCTCGTAACCTGCAGAGAGGAATAAATACTTTTATGATCTGTTGACAAGAGAAACAAAAACTCTCCATGCAACCCAAAAAGAAAAGGTAAAAGAAAGAGGCAAGAAATTGATCAATAAACTTTCATTTCAGATGTAATTTCATTTTGTTCACTGACCAGCACCAAGTGCTCAAAATTTGCATTAGGGAAGATACAAATACTCAATTTGTTTACTGCACATGTAATGATGCGGAAAAGTCTATCAAAGTATCCACTTCATGTATACCTACCATGCTGCACCAAAAAACCAGCGAAAATGTGTGTATTTAAGTCTAAGAGGGTAATTTTTGAGCAAGCCAAGCAGAACTCTCAACTGCCTACTCCATATGAAAATATCTAGCCTTTTTTTGTACTGGTAATTAGTAATTGAATCAAATCAGAAATCTGGTGCTAAGTTGAACTAACTTGTTTAGCTATATCTTTCACCAGTACCATACAAATTTGTTCTTTGTTAAAACCAAGGGCACATCTAAAAATATAAGGTGCGTACGTAGGCTAGACTTGATGTTCTGTCAAGTCTATCCAACTATCTACATGAAAGATATTCTTTCCTCAAATTAAAATATATGAAAAAGCAAGTTCCTTTTTCATGTCTTGAGCTCTTCTTCGTAGTGTTGAACCAACTTCCTATTCCTTTCATACCAAAAGTTCAAAAAATGCACAGTGGACTAGCTTTCCACACTGCTTTCCTCTCAGTCACTGTACTTCCTTATTCTTCAACTGAGTAGCACACTATTAAGTAGAACCAATTGATATATTATGAAGAATACCACTGCCCATACTTGTGAAGTCGCTCTACAATGCAACAGTTAGTAATCTGCACATTCTTCATCTTTTTTGCATCTGCAATGTGAATTCACAACAATCTACTTCCTCCTTCTCAGATTGTCTTCTGTGAGAATCGAACTCCACACTATATACCAACTTGTTTATGCAATAAGAAAAATGTATGGTCCCACCAAATAAGTCCATACATTCACCAAACAAAATTTTCATCATAAATATTATAACGACTTCAACCTTCTCAGTATTAGTATGATTAGTGTACTAAAGGTCATCACCTGGCCTTACTTAACATAATAATGGCTTCAACCTTTGCAGCGTCAATAAGACTAGTATTATTAAAAGTATCAGCTCATTGTTCAAAGTGACAGAGTCATGTGAAGCAAATAGTTATTGCCTTCATACTTCAATGAGACACAAACTGGACCAAACATGGGCATTCAATCTGATTTTAGAGTAGGAAAAGACGAAAAGAGAAAAAGGGGGGTATAAGTTTATGGATTTGAGTGCTAAATAGTTATTGCCTTCATACTTTAATGAGACACAAAGCGGACCTAACATAGGCATTCAATCTGGTTTTAGAGTAGGAAAAGACGAAAAGAGAAAAGGGAATAAAAGTTAAGGATCTTGAGTGCTAAATAGTAGAGCTCCACTCCATCTGTGCTTTGGCGTCCTCTTTCTAATCATTATCTTCTTTTTCTTCTCGAATTTGTGACCCGACATCTTCTAATACTTCCATAATGCAACCTCCTTTAATAAGATTCTTTTTTCATCTCAAACAATGAATCTTTCTTTATCTTCTAGTATGTGGTCATTTTCTCCTGCAACTATTGATTCTAGGCTTCCTATTGCTTCTCTGTTTCGCTCTGTAAATGTAGTTAGTAAATTACTCGAGGACTTAATATGAAACTGAAGACTACATATTCATCCGTTTTATAATTTATCAATTATAAGGTGCCCATCAATTTCCAATTGAAGTTATCCACTTTTTGGATGATCATTTGTATCTTGAGAGTCAATTTTGTAATGAAAGTTGTCTTTCTGTGGCCATCTTGAAAATAGATTAAATGATGTTAGAGTTGAGGAGTTAAACATACAAGTTTTAATTGCATTTTAATATTATCAGTACCAAATTCATATATTAGGTCTTTTTTTATATTTTCCGATGAACTTCTTTTTCCAGATAACTGAGAAATCCCGGAGGACCAGAGGCTCATGGTTTGAAATTCGGTGGATAAAGGACCTACCCCTCTACCCTTCTCTACTAAAATACCAGACTTCTGTCTGCAGCAGGAAACGAACCTGTGACGTGCACCAAACCTACATATCATGCATGGTGCTCTAACCACTACACCAAAGCCTGGGGGCTCGTATTCCCATAGACTGTGCATTTCATTTAAGAAATGGGTGAACATGAACATCGCTTCTCCCTTTTCCCTAAAACTTTTATGCATCTTCATTTTCTCTTAGATTTTTGCTTTCTAAAACATTACATGTGATGTCCTTCAACCCTTAGTGCAACTTAATCTAAACAAACATATCAGTAAGATTCATCTTCCAGGACATTGTGATCTTTAAGGAATGAAAAAATTACACTTTCACCAGACATGTCATTTCAACCTTAAAAGTATAAGCTTAGACATTCTTCAGATATGGTGGTAAGTTATAAATCATTTTTTGTTTTGTTTTTGATGATCATGGTGTCCGGACCAGCTTCCACGCACCTCGACTAATTCCACAAGATACTTGTCACATCCCACCAGCAACAAGTACCAAGTAACTCTATCCACCAAAGCCAGGACAGATGGGAAGAACCCTCTATTGTTTTTTCTCTCCACTGGGATTTGAACTTGAGACCTCATGGCTCTTAACCACTTCATACTAGGCCACACCCTTGGGTGCGTAAGTTACAATTTTTTTAAAACAATATTTTTTTATGAACTGGAAAAAAAAATGAGAACAAATCAAATATTAGCTACCAATTACCAGATACAAACCCTTTTAGTTCAAAAAACACTAAGTCCTAAGATGGTAATAACTAAGATGGCAAATATCTTGATAAGAAAAAAAGATTGCAAATACAGAGTACAAAAATTTCAATTCCTTACCTTTCCACCATGAGCTTTCCAAGAGCTTCAATTTCTGGGCGAAATTGAAGGGCATGAAATGACACTCGACATCTAAGCCTTTGATACTCAACCATGCTAGAAGGAAGGGCAGACTGAGAAGAAATAGAACTTGATTAGCTGGTCATTTTAGGCCAATACAAACTAAGCATTAGGCACATAAAAATTAAATAGGGAATTATCAGTAATGATCATGTTAAACTCTCCTCTTAAGAAAATAAGCATGAAATATTCTTAATCCGGAGATTATGCGAGTGACTGTTGGGCAGCTAATTTAAATGAATGCAGACATGTGAATGCTAAAATGGATGTGAAGTCATACAAAATTAAAAATGACAACATTATCCAAATAATGCAAGTGGTACATATTAAGAATGAAACGGAAGGTCGCTTGAGATAGTTTGTTCATGTGCAGCGTCGACCTCCAGATATACTTGTCCCTAGATGTAAAGATGATGAGTGAAGCAGTGTTGTCAACAGTGTGCTTAAGCCCTGAAACTGGCTCAAAAATCATACCTGTAGACATCCTCCATCTGTCAATATTAGTCCAATGACCTTTGCTTTCTTCAATCTAGGTAAAACTTCAGACGTATAAAATCTTAGAGAAGCAGAACTTTTGGGCTTAAAAATTTGGTACTCTTTCCGTCTCCTAGCCTCCATCAAGATAGGTGGCAGACTCTTCACAATTGTGACATCATTTGCTAAGGCTGCTATAAACTGATCCTCATTATAGAGGTATGAGAAACTCTTGAAATTGGAACTGCAAAAATTAGATATAATTTAAAATTCAGGAATGTAAATAAAGCATCACAAAAATCCTCCTTATTTTTTAGGTGAAATTAACCAGGACCTGATGCCTTTAGAACGAGTACTTTCTTGAATCTCTGGAATTACCAGTGTGGCATTTAGAAGTCTTGATATGGCAACCAGATCAACAATCTATGAGAAAAGGATAACCTGTTAGGAACTCTTCACTCAACAATTTGGTGCAAAAAGGGTAGAAGTCTTTTCAACAATAAAATGAGCATACCGAGTTCCTGATCTTCTCAAAACTACCAGATATTTTTGCATAGATGAAGCCATTGTTCTGCTCAACAGCCACTGAAACCATGACAAAATAGGTGAAAAGAGAGAATCATTCCAACCGATGATGGAGGTACTTAACATTGTTGTTACAAAAAACACAAATAACTTTAAAATGGCGAAGGCAGCAAGTCAATTTCAATTCCTAGATAGCCTGGACCAGAGTCTCCAATCTATAAGTAACTAGAAGTGTAGACCATAACTGCCAAGTGTAAACTCTATACCTCTGGAACCTAGAAAGCAACAGCACGTTAAACTTAAGTAAAATATGGTACTCCCTCCATTCCTTTTTTCCTTTTTGAGAACCGTGATGTCCAGGCCAACTTGCGCGCACATTCCCTCCATTCCATTTTATATGTTATTCTTTCATTTCCTATTAGTCCCAAAAGGATTTAAATCGTTTTATATTTGGTAACATTGTACTAAGAGTACTTATGGTATGTTATACATTTTCTGCTTAACACCTTTATTTCTTTCTTAAACTCCATGCCCGATCAAATACCATCAATTTGTCGAATAATGGAGGGAGTATCTTCTCTTTTTGTTCAAAAATGTTTCCTGAAGAAACTACCTTCTCCATCACCATCATTAGATACCATAAGATCATCTCTCCAATGCCTTCATTCTTGCTTTATACAAAACACATTATGTTGCAGTATATTCATTGAGTTTCCAACTTATGCAATTTATCATTAAATATTTGCAAGTAACGTAAAAGAAGAGCATAAAAGAGGGATTCATAAAAATACATAATCTAGTCAGGTACGTGTAACTTATTCAGAAATGTAAATCTATTTTACTTTAAAAGCATGAACTCCCTAAATTGAACGTTTAAATTACATAAATACCCCTAACTTAAAAAAACACCTAACTAAAAACAGCTCAACCTTCACACTACTTCATCGTGCTGCAAACTCCACCGAGAAACATCGCCTCTTCCAACGCCCACAATCTGAACCATTGGAAACTTCCAAATGATCCCCAACAAATGCAACTCGTCACTTCTCCCTCCTTCCTCCATTTATACCCACCAAACGCCAAACATCGCCTCCCATTACGATTCCAACTTCTGAAGAAAACGAAAAGGTATGGCATGTTTCATCTTCTAACACCAACTTTCTGCCTTTGTTTCGCACGCCCTCATCTGCACTTTATTATTCGACTTACAATTATGCGCTTCAGGCCAATATTGTTCCAGCTCCAGGAAAAGACAATCAAATATTGGAATTGGCTTTGAATTCCGGCTACCTTTAACAGTTGTAAGTGACTAAGTTCCACCCTCTTTGCTTCATCCTCATGTTTATCGGCAAATTACATCTATTCCCACACCTATATTCCATCCACTCCAGATACTCCGCTCTCAAATATCCAACACTCTATAAATCAACATTCAAATTGATTATGGACTGTTATTTTTGGCGCTGGAGTTCTGGACGCACCCAAACATTTTTCATCGCATGCCATCCCCTGTATATAGTTCCATTATCTTTAAGTTTCCAAGAATGCTAACTTTTGCCGCTTCACGCAGGTTATAACATACGCGCTCTCAACATAGTGATATTCGGACCCTTTATACTGTAAACCGTTTCACATGTTCCACTTAATTTAACAAAACTACTTGCAGCACACTGTTATTGGGCTTATGAAATTGCTTAAATGTACTTTATGATTCTTTTTAATTCCTACTAAGACACAAAAACGCCCGAAGTTAACATTGTTACTCACTATTCCCTCTGTACCTCTAACCATCTATATTCAGCAAACATAGCAACTGAAACTGAATATCAAAGCAGAGTGTTCCAATTAACAAGATAGGGAAACAGTCCGCTGTTTGGGTGATGAGAGTATTTTAGTCATTTGAAAGGGTTTGGTAATTTCATACAAGAATTCAAGGCACGAGAGCATTTTTCAAATGATAGTCTTGGTTGACAACGAGGTAATATCATTGACACATTCACTTATGTTGATCAACCTATTCTAGGCTTATGTATTGTGACGTGCGAGTCTCAATCTATAGAGGTATCAGACAGCCTCCAGTATGTGCTTATAGAATATATTTAGAGTATATTTGTTGATTCCTCACTTAATATGCTCTTTCCAAATTAGGGGCTTTTGGGATTTCAACTCTTCCCATGAGTAGTTTGCTGATCCATACAATGTTTCAAAAAGCACTAGACTTGCGCTCCTGGTACAATCCATGTTTTATATGTTCAACATTATTTATTTAACCTCACTGCCACAACTAATATTAGAACTACACTTAAACAAGGTAGGCAAGCTACCTTTTGGGGGAAAATTATATAGCACCAGTCCTCTCGAGTTTCAATCCACAAAATTACAAAACCAAAGCCCTTCACATATTTATGTTGCAGAGTAACTAATTTCATCAGAAATGGAGGGTGTGAAGTCATAAAGGCCGAAAAGAAAGATATTACAATAACACCAAGTAAGGTAATAAAAAAGCTACAGAAGCGTTGTTAGATATTACAATGGATGGGTTGTTGGCTGATACACAAGTACCTTCTAACCAACTCTACAACTTCCCACAACAGCCCATTACTATTTACAGAATGTTACATGACACTAATGAAACTTTCATTGGTTGTATTCACTATTCACAGGTTCGGTTGAATGAGAGACGAGATGGCAATCACCATGCAACGTCGAAAGGCCACAACACTATTGTGTAGAGTTACGGGTTCCAAATGCTGATTCAAGCGCAATCACTTACTTAGAATTAATCAGAAAATTTGTCAACAAATTATTTGCCGAACTAATAAGGAACTTTGTAAAAGCTGTTCAACGTGACTGTCCAGCAACAAAATACAAAAAAAAAAAGTAAGGCAGCCAGTCAATAGGGCGTAATGGAGTACTATTTGCAAACTTAACTTCAGTGAGCCGGAAACATGTGTTCACTTCATTTAGATTATAACCAAACCATGCTTAAAATATAGCATAATTGCATATACGATGGATCTAAGAAATAAAGTATGCACAGAATTGCACGGATAAAATATGTCAAATAGAGTATGGAGATTATTCCACGGTTATATTGGGGCAAATATAGAACCAATATTGTTTCAACGGTATATGAATTTCATCACTAGGCAAATACGTGCAACGCATGTGCGGTGAATCTAGTAACTAAAGAATTGCAAGGATTACCAGGATATGTACTTCTTGGATTTGGATAAGGGTGCAAGGGCTCCAATGACTTCACATTTCTCCACAACTTACGAAATGCAGAACTCTAAAAAGATGTAGCATCATATTGTCAAAACATATATAAACTCTTTAACAACAAAACAATAGATATCCAGATTATTAGTACTAGAAACAATATATAACAAAGTTTCCAAACATTTTACATTTTGAAGTTTTGATCAGTACCTTTAAATGGTGCTATTTATAGATAATTTGTAATATTTTCTACATGGGTCTTCCCCAACATTCAATTAAAATCATCAGCTTTTATCAAAACATAAGCAATTAAGCATAGGCAAGCAAATCAATCAATAGATTTAGCATTATATTGAATCTTAATGGAGTAGAAAGAGTGGATTACCTTTCTAGTAGCTAAAGTTGGAGTTAAATCCTCAGTGAAAACTGTAATTGCAGTGTATTGTACAAGATCAGCACTGGACTTTGCAAGAAACAAGTGAACAATCAATGAAGCAAATGATAACACCAAGCCTCCTAATGCTGCCCATTTTATTTTAGATTTCATCTCATCAACAACAACAACTAATAATAATAATAATAATACAGCAAATCTGCAAACTCAATTTTATTGACACAAGTTTGAGAAATGATTCAGCTGAGAGAAGTGACGGAATTAGATCGGAAAAGATTCTGAATAGATCGAGGAGAAATTGAGAGTAAAGGGTTTGAGCGAATTTAGCGATTGGGACGACGAGGTGAATACAGCTTTCATCTTCTCCCATGAATGAATGTATACCAACACAGTAGACCTCTCATCTTCTCCCCAAAACATACCAAATTCAGTTCGATCAAACACGAAATCAAATCGAGTTTTTAAAATTAAACGAACCAGATGAAGGAGACAGGGTTAAGCACCGAATTAACACTTGGAAGTAACCATTTTTAAAAATTAAATCTCTTTCTAATTTTGTTGTTCAGGTAATTATAATAAGAAAAACAAAATACACATATTTTAGAATGAATCATGTTTTAATATTGACTTTAATTCTTTGATAGATTTTTTAATTATCAAATAAATAATTAAAAAATTATATTAGTTTTGAATATTTCTACGTTAAAATTACAATAATATTGGTTTTTATAATTAACAATATTACAAAATGTTATATCAATAAGAAAATTATAATTTTATTGATATATTTAATGAAGTAAAGTCTTAATTTCGTTTTTAAAACACTTGAACCATAATTTAATAGTTAATATTAATAATTTATTCTATTGAAAAAGGAAAATCAAAACTATAAGTTGTTATAATGTATAACAATTTATAAATAGCTATTATTATCGCACAAAATATTACAAAAAAGTTATACTGTTCAATTAAAAAAGATAATTACAATATTTTTCTTTAAAAAATATGAAAATAAATTTATATTAAAAAATTAAATAAATATAATTCTTTTATTAAAATTTTGACTTTAAACCACTTATTCTCGTGAATCGGCCTGTTCTTGGAGCGCCACACACGTCAGCCAGCCGCTAGCAGGTGAGTTCAGATTTAAGAACAACTTCCAATGTGTCAAACTAATATTTATTTATTTTAGAAGAACAAACAAAATAGCACTAACAAACAAACAATTATACTTAAAAAAAAAAATTCTTTTATAATATTTCCTCGCGTTTATCTATATTTAATCTTTATGAAAAATATTTTTTTTAATATTTGTCATTTTACAAAATCAATACATAAATAATATTATTCATCTATTTTATTCTTGAGATTTATTAGTCTTGAAAATATTAATTTGTCCAGTATAAAAAAAAACAAATTAATTTACTCATATTTATTGATCAAATTAATTAATTAAAATAAATTAACTCATGTTCATTTATAGATAACTTAACTTTGAAAAAATAAAAAATAAAAAAACAGTAATAAATTTACCACTAAACAGGGACTGAGAGAGTAGTTTTTAATAGGAAAAATTGTATATAATAGCAAATTAATAAGTCAAATTAAATGATATAACCATACTTTAGTTTAATTGTACCCTGTAGCAAACTGTTTGTCACTCACCACTCTCCCTCAAACTCTCGCTCGCCACTTCCCTCTCTCGCTCCATCTCTCGCTCGCTCCATCTCACTTTCATACAAACACAAATGTATAAAATGTGTTTCTGTTTGTATAAAGCAAGAAAAAATTGTATATACATATATATTTTCGTTCCCCTCTCTCAGATCTCACTCGTCACTCTCTCATATCTCGCTCGCCACCCTCGTCTCTATCACTCATACAAACAGAAACGAAATATATAAAATTGTGTTTCTGTTTGTATAAATCGAAAGAAAATTGTATATACACTTGCAAATACATATATTTTCGTCCTATACACTTATGATTATACAGTACAAATATTTCTCTTCCTCTCTTCTCGTTTTATACATACACAAATTATACAATTGATTTGTATACAACTGCTTTCTTTTGTATATGTATAGCTAATTATACAATTGGTTTCTTTGTATATGTATATCTAACTATACATATTTATATTTGCTATAGAACACAATTATGCAACTTTTGCTATAGCATATAAATATAAATTTTACACTTATTATACGTGAAAGTTACTCTTTTTAATATTAGTTATTTAAGCGAAATCACATAGGATTGGAAGTGTCAATTCTGCTACCGGATTACTTTGGAGCACCATATTCTGAATAACATAACAAGTAGTCCTGGTTTACTTTTTAAAATACTAAATTATTATGATATCAAAATTAATTTATTATAATTTGATATTTTAAAGTTCTGTTTTAATATTTTGTGATACGGTAAATTAGTGATAATAGTTTGATCAACTTTAACTTACATATATTCGTATAATTAAAATTATGATTTTTGGCTTTCAACAAATATTTCAATTATATCATATTAATATCTTGGACATATAAAAAAAATTAAAATAAAGTAAAAGCAATTTCTCTTTGTTAACTAATGACCCAAAACAAATATTCGAATACATCTAAATAATTAGTTATTACTATTTTAAATATTTGCTAATATATATGTAGTCGCAACAAATTTTTGTAAGCGCTGAAAATTAACTACAAGCAAAATAAATGAAAGAAACTGTTATTTTATTAATGGATCTTGTGAATACAATTATGTTGTTCTCTTAATTCTTCTCTCTTAATCTTCTCCAAGATTCGAGAGCCTTCAGTAGCGTATTTTTCAAACATAGGGAGATGTAGACCTTCTTGAGATGTATTTGATCTCCGAAAACGTCCGAAAGCACTTCGTCGTTTCAAGTCGATCTCCAAGAAGAACTCCGTTGATCGCTCTTTCGAAGAGTTATGTAGTTGATGTTGTAGCTTTCTCCAATTGTAGAATGTTTGTTAAGAGTTCTCTTGATTCTCTCTCCTAAGCTTCTCCAAGATTCGAGGGCCTTCAGTAGTGTAGTTCTCGAATTGTTGGATGATGTAGACCTCCTTGAGATGTTGTCGATCTCCGAGAACGTTAGAAAGCACTTCGTCGTTTCAAGTCGATCTTCAGAAAGAACTCCGTTGATCACTCCTTCAAAGAGTTATGCAGTTGATGTTGTGGCTTTTTCCAATTGCAGAATGCTTGCTGAAGAGTTTTCTTTGATTCCTCCTGAATGTCATGTCCATCCCCTATTTATAGTAATAAGAGGTGGACGAGGTTGCTTATGATTGACCAAAGGATGCCATTTTGACACTTGGCAGATTGTGATTGGTTCTTGCATTTGACTAGGACTATCACCTCATTTGGACACGTTGTGTCACCTTATTGGTCTTGGATGCCTAGTCATTGTGACACGTGACATGAGTTTGGACTTCAAGGTGAAATGGACCTTGAATTTTAATTTAATAATATGAACTTATTTATTTGTAAATCCATATTAATCATTCAGCCTAAATGAACATGAATTTAATTTAAATTTTATATGAATTTGATCCAGTATAATTTATGTATCTACAATACATATGCATGTACGTACGTGAATGTGTGTGCGTAAGTAAATTTTACAAATAATTATATACATTGTACATTATTCAACATTTTGATAAAGAAAAATTATAAATGTTAAATATTATTTTAAATATCAAACTTGTTTAAAAATTCATATATCAAATACCATGAGATCTAAATTATGATATTTAAAATTTTAAATTTCTACCCTATGATCCCCACCGGTAAAGTCTACTATCTCCCATCTAGTTTGCTTAAGAGTAAATCAAGCAAAGATAAAGTAATAGCTAAGCAATAGTGATTACACTGATGAGTGATAATAATCTATTTATTAGGTCAAACAAGTTGTTTAAACCAAATGAACTAGGATCGATGGACCTCGTGGCTCACGAGATCTGTCTCTTATCATTCAATTCATATTTAAATATTTAATTTTTTTTAAAAAAATAAGGAAAATATATCCTCAATTTTATTATTTAAAATTGATCTATCCCGTATTAATAAAATGGTGTGTAAATATGTCCTTATTGTCTAACAACTAATACATATATATCCTTTTTCTTAACAAACTTATTTTTACTAAATTAAAAAAAATAAATAGAATAGTATAATGAAGGACAAAGTTACCTAATAAACAAAACTTAAAAATATTTTGGCCCATCTGGAAAAAAATCCTAATATTAATTTTTATATTTAAAAACATCACGTGACCTAAAAAATCACCTTAACCATCTTTTTACCCCTTTAGATCCTATCCAATTCAGAGAAAAACGATCCCTCTTTTATTCAATCATCATTTTGTAGTGGTGATAAAAAAAAATTATCGAATTAGCTAGCATCCTATGTCTAAATAATTGGAATGCAGGCTAAGTATAAGAGCGGTTGAATTTTATTTTATTTAGGTTAAATTTTGATCAGATTATAAGAATATCCCTCTAAATTATAAAATTAAAGGATATATTTTATATCTGTCTCAAAATACTTTATATGATGTGTGAAGCTAGTCTTGCCAAAGTCAAATTTAACTTTTTGCTTGAAGTTTCATATGGCTTACACAAATGAACGATTCAAGAGAATTGTTTACATTAGTTATAGCCAATTTCTATTTTTCAAAAAAGAAGGCTTCTTATATAATTTTATAAGTGATAAAAAGGGAAGAGGAAAATTTACGAAATATTACTAGTTTTAGATATCAGTTACTTAAATATACATAAATTTATAATATTACGTATCTTATCAGATTTTAATGTTTCTAGATATGTTCAGATTCATATATTTTGGATATATGGGTCAAAATTAGATGTAATTTATTCTAGATACATTGTATTCAAGTGGATTCACATATATCTGAGATACATAACAAATCTCGCTCGCCTCCCGTATATTTGGTATCTCTAATACATGTGAGTCAAACTATATCTACTGTGTATCTAGTCTGATTCTTATTTATCTGGATACACACAAAACTCGCTTGCCTCCCTCCCCAATCTTGCTCGTCTCTCTCCCTATTTTTATGTATTTGATAGCAAAAATGCACGCATCTAAGTGCATTTTACTCAATATATGATATGAAACTCTTAATTAGTGATAAAATACGTAATATTGTGAAAGTATAGATAATGATAGTATATATAATAGTCAAGTATGTCCAGTTATATAGTTTTTCCTTTGAAAAATTCAATAAAAATGATTGCATGGATGTATATGTAATATGTCAATATTATATAAATAGTTATGTAATGTATCAATATTATAAAAAATAGTATTATTCATGCACTACATACTATAATAATTCATCTTCCTTTTTTCTCCTTTTTTTCGATTTAAAAGTAATAAATTTTTTGATGACTTATGTGTTTCGATAGACACAAACACCTAGTACATGATTAATTCACGTGAAAGTTATTGTTGGTTTAAATAAGCAATACTAAAGTTATTATTACACGAACAAATTGATTCAATTAAAAGAAAATATGACTATCTTATGTGAGGTGGGGTAGGTAAAGACTAAAGTAAAGGACTTTGATGGACTTGGACCTAGGATTGTAATAGTTGGGATAAAATTGAAGTGTTGAGCGTGTGAACACCATAAAGTTAAAGACTTGAGTTAACTAAAGTTTAACAAAATATTTATATTTTATTTACGAATAATATATAAATAATTATAAAATTTATATATCTAATTTATTGGTTCGATTTAGTTATTTTTGCGATTGTTTTTTAATAAAATCAAAATCAAATCAACTAGTATCTATTTTCAATATTTTAAAACCAAATCTACCAAGTTCTTAAATCAGGGATTGTGATTCAATTTTATGTTTTAACCATAGCCATGAACAACCCTAGTTGACAACCACCTATATAAGGTATTTTTTCCGCATATTATACACCCCATATAATATATTAGTTAGGAAAAGAATGAAACTTCAGTATCTTTTATTTAAAATATAAATGAACATATTATTGATTAGCTTACAATATTCTTTTAGAAACAAAAACAAAATCTTGTTTTGTTTTACATTTTTTATAACTCTTTGAAATTAAAAAAAAAATACTTCATGCACTATTTGATTTTCCAAGAAGCTAAAGAACTTGTTTGTCCAGACTACAATTTTTGGACCAAGACACATAAAATTGTCCACAAGGCAAATGATTGAGTTTTTGCCTAAAACCCAATGCAATTAAAATTAGAACATCAATCAAAACCTAAACCTAGGTCTACTACTTATATTCTTGGTCTTTTGTTTGATTTTTTATCTCAGAATTTTCCTTCATTTGATGGATAATAGACATTTTAAGAAAATTTCCCCTCATTGACCCTTTCAAACCTATTACTATTATGACAAAACAAAAACATTTTGATTTTGATTTGATGGTTTAGATTGGATTAATTTCATTTATTCAAGGCACCTAGACAAGACTCTTGCAAGGTCTACGCTATATTCAAAATTATACTAAAGTTGTCGATCAAATTCCAACTTACATATATTCTACAATCTTTACACTATGTCCTTTTGATATGACTAGACCCTTTAACACGTTCAAATCAAACTAGGTTACAATATTCCTTTCGTTTCAATTTAAGTATTTTAGTTTGATTGAACACGATAACACGTAATTTAAAAAATAACAAAGAGATTCTATAATCTTACAATTCTTTATTACTTTAAAATGTGTGTGTAATGTAATGAAATGTTCTTTGAATCTTGTAATTTTAAACTTACATGTAGAATGTTTGCATTGTCAACTTATTAAGTATAGGAAAAAAATTAAATTTTAAATGGATAAAAAAGAATAATACAATTAAATTGAAACAGAGGAAGTACTCGTTTAGGCTTAGGTTGTAAGAAGTAGTATTATGTCTTCTAATTAATGACCAATTAGGTTTCTTTTGGGTCTTTATCAATACCGTGATCAATTGGAAGAGAAGAAAAAATAATTTTAAGATGACTATTTCAAAGTGTTTGTTTAAAGCAACTATGTCAATATTTAATCCTTACTTATTTGCACTTAATTAAAATGTCAATTTAATCTATTTGCTTTTTATATATGAATCTTAATATGTTATTTTATATCTTAATCATGTGCATTTGTGTTTTTTTTTTATGTCATTCAACCCCTTGGTAAGCCTAAATAGATTTGTGTAACAAAGTTGTAATATCATTAAGTTTTTTATTTAAGAATTTATGCAAAGATATAATATGATTCACTAATTACATCCATTTACGCCTTCCATCATTTTCTATCATTATCAACTATTGTCTAATCATTACAATAGACGAATATCAATTATCATCACCTATAACGATTATGTTGAGTTACAATTAATATTGTTCATCACTACAATTAGTCATTAACACACTAGTCTATCATTTTTTTTAATCATTATCACCACCATTACCACACAATAGCTACATCAATCATCATCATTTGTTACGACTATATATCGTCAATCACCAACGTTATTAATCTTCACAATATAATCTAGCACAATTATCTAACTATACAACCATCAACCAACTATTAGATGTCATCACCACAACCCAATACTCACAAGATGATGCTAGTCATCACCACCATCAATCGTCATATAATTTTAAAGATTTTTTTTATATATATTTAGATTCAGATGATCTAAATCTTACGAACATCTTAAATGAGTATTCAATTCAACTATTTTAATCTTAATAATTATAGTAATAGTTTGTAAATTTAATTAGAAAATGGAAAGGAAAGACCTAAGGATAAAAAAGTGTAACATAGGGGTAAGATGTTTTTTAATGTATAATTTTAACAAGCCAATAAAGGTAGTATCAAAAGGACAAGATATTAATCAGTGGTTTGGCATTGTCAAATGCCCATAAAAAACCCTACTTTGCTGAGAAGATATAAAGTTTGTGGTCTACCAAACCTCTAATAGAAAATACCATTAATTATTTTCCTCTATAAAAAAAATCTTCAAACTTATTCAATTTCAAGAAGAAGAAGAAAAATTACTAGCAAGTGATCATCATGGGGAGAGGTAAAATAGAGATAAAGAGAATAGAAAACACAAACAACAGGCAAGTAACTTATTCAAAAAGAAGAAATGGTATAATCAAGAAAGCTAAAGAAATTACTGTTCTTTGTGAAGCTAAGGTTTCACTTATAATCTTTGCTAGTTCTGGCAAGATGCATGAATATTGTAGCCCTTCTACTACGTAAGTCAATTTTTATTTTTTAACCTAATTTTTTTTTAATGATTTTATTAGTTTGTTGAATTTTTTATTTTTTTTAAATAATATTAAAGGATAAGTGATATGTTGGATGGTTATCAAAAAGCTTCTGGGAGGAGACTATGGGATGCTAAGCATGAGGTATAATGTTTATTTTTTTATTTTTTTGTTGCTAAAATTATGTTAAATGAGTTGAAAAATGAAATATAGGAGTAGATCTACAAATAGGATGTTTATGTAGCTTTGTAGATCCCTATTTTTACTGAATATTATGAATGCTTCTTTAAGGAACAGAAATTCTGTATGAAATGTTACATCTATCAATAGATCTGGAAAAAAAATAACACAAAATCATATGATCTGTCTTTTTCTTTTTTTTTTTTTCTTTTTTCATGCAATTTCTTTGTACTGTTAATTTTTTTTGATAAATATTTAGTAAAAAAGAACAAATTTTGATTGGAGAATTTGTTCTAACTGTTTTTCGGAAACTACCACTCGATCTCGACTAGTTAGGAATAAGATCTGTGTATCTAAAAATAACTAATCATTGAGTAATTTATTCTCAACCAAACGAGTTGTGATAATTAATTTGCATATAACAATTTACTCTTGTGCTTTTTTTTTTTTTGAATAAATGGAAATGCTTAATAATACAGAATTTGAGTAATGAAATTGATAGAATCAAGAAAGAGAATGACAGTATGCAGGTTAAGCTCAGGTAATTAATTTCACTATTTTTAATTAATTAATAATTCTCCTTTTATATTATTTTATTGATGTACAAGATTATATATGTGTACAGGCACCTCAAAGGAGAAGATATCAATCAACTTACCCATAAAGAGCTTATAATTATGGAAGAAGCCTTACAAAATGGACTTTCTAGTATCAGTGCCAAGCAGGTTAACTAATTAATTAATTTTCCCTAATTTTTATCATATCTTAATTAATTATACTTTGATTTTTGATATCCTTTTTTTGTTTTCATATTTACTTTTGGACAGTCTGAAATCTTGAGGATGGTCAGGAAAAATGTAAGTGCGCAAATAATAAGTATTCTGTGTCAAATCCGTTAAAAATAATATATTTTTGAACAATTCAATACGAATGCGACATCGAAAATGAGAAATTTGTGGTATAAATTACTAATATCTATTCATTTATTTGTGGGAAATAATTCAGGATCAAATTCTGGAGGAGGAAAATAAGCAACTTCAATATGCTTTGGTAAGTCATAATTATTTCATAACTTAAATTAATTTGCCACAATTACAAACATGAGAAACTATCAACAATAATATTATCACTATAATATATAATTCTTGTGCATGCATTCTCTCTTTTTTAATTTTAATTAATTGTGAGAACTCTTTTTCACCATATGCCAATATATATATATATATCATATGTTATGTACATGCATGTGAAGAATACAAGGTTTTCAATTTTCACACTGCTTATATAGTAAAAACAATTATACAATGTTTTATATGTTACTTGAGAAAAAAGTTAAATCACCCCACCAGTCTATTACCGAATTTTTAACTACACACAAATACTTCATGAAAGTTCTATTATCCCTAAACCTTTAGAAGTGGATTATATATAAACCCCTTAAGTACTAAGTTGTGTATAGTTAAAAATCCGAATATTTTATGTATGTTACTCCCTTTGTCTCATATTAGTTGTCAAGTCAACTCTAAAAGTACTTGCTCCAATTTACTTTTTATCTGAATAGACATACATTATCAGAAAAGTGTGAATTGTATGGAGATTTTCTCGGGGATTAGTATGAAAATTTACAGGAAAACAAGTTTCATGCAACGAAAATCCCCATATAATTCACAGTTTTCTTCTAGTAATAGTGACAAATTAAAAAATAGATGTTTGGTTAACTATTTTGTCTCTTCAAATTGTATATTTTTGGATTCCTAAAGCACCAAAAGGAGATGGGAGCCATTGGTGGAAGTGGAAATATGAGAGGAATTCATGAAGAAGTGTATCATCAAAGAGAAAGGGATTATGAGTACCAAATGCCATTTGGCCTACGAGTTCAGCCAATGCAGCCAAATCTACATGAAAGAATGTAAAATTATATTAACTCCCACTTTAAATTAAGATCTCTAATAATTTTAATTTGGGTTTCTACTATAGCTAGAAACACTAATTAATCAATTCTAGTTATATGTAATGAGTATTAGCTAAGACTTTGTTTCATGTTGAAATTATTACCTAATAGTTGGACTGACTTAATTTTATGGGCTCTTCCCATGGTTTTAATTAAGTACTGAAATGTAGTGACATATTTATATGAATTGTTCTACTTACCTAGCTACTACATTTTTCAATTTTATTTTGGTCTAGATGGATTCTGAAAACTAGTAGTGAATCTACTTGTTTATATATCTAGGGTTTGTACTACAATATTAAACTAGTTATTCTAGCGTCATGAACTTATATAAATCTTTTCGTCTATTTTTATTTGTTCATGGTCCATGTTTAACTTGACATACCTATTAAAAATATGTATATGAATGGAGGCTTAATTTTACTATATCACCCCTATTAATTTTGAGTCATCGATATATTAAAAAATGAATAGTATAGTAATTAATAGCAAAGAAAATGGACATAAAATGATAAATCATCTTTTAATTTTTTAAACTAGACAAGTAAAATTAAATAACTAATTTTGTTATATGATACAAGTAAAGATGAGGGGAGGGAGTAAGGTTGTAGTCTATATGCCAATCACAAAATGTTTTGATATGCCAATTACGAAATGTTTATAGTCAGTAAGGCTTTTCTTGATTGAGCTTTGGAATTGTGATATTTCGAATTTTTTTTTAATCAAAGTAAGTTATTATTCAAATTTATTTATTAAAATAATATATTTTTTTAAAATTTTTATAAAAATAGTATAAATGGCAGTAATGTTTTAGATATTATTTTATTAAAAAATATCAATGGCGAAAAGACAAAGGGACGACAGATAACCAATTATAAAATGTTATTATCAAATACGTTTTATTAATTGATTATTCACACACACTTTTTTAGGTTAACACGTTACCAATAGTAACGACTCTTTAAAATTCAATCGTGCACACTTTATAAGGGTAAAAAGTTACCGACTGTATTGACAATTTTCACTCCATTGGTTACTGACCACAATATAATTCACCTTATTGTTAAATTATCTCTTGTATTTACCAAGAACTTATTCCTCTTCTAAGACTTCCTTTCTTATTAGCTTTTTAATTTTTATCTAGTCAAAATTAAAAATTAACGATTAACATGACCAAGCTTTATATTTTTCACACCAGCCTTAGCTTGCCTTTGAAAATTTTTAGGTCTAAATGACTTCAAGTAAATATGTGTTTATTCTTTTTCCGTTACTTTCTGCAATTTACAGATAAAAATAGTAAGTTATCCTAGTGTTATTATTCAGTTCTTTATTTTTGCTACTAATTACTCTATTTGTAAACCTAGTTGGTTTTGAGACTTAAAACTTTTCTTGTGTTATTAAAGAGTCATTACTGTTAGCAATGTTTTTGCCTTAAAATGTATTAGTGAGTGATGAATTAATAAAACATATTTGAAAATAACGTTGTATGTTTGTTTATTCTGTCAGATATTTATCTTTTTACCATAAATTTTTTTTAATAAATAATATCTAAAACGTTACCGTCAAATACGTTTGTTATAGTTCTGTGAAATTTCAAAAAAAAAAATGTATTATTGTGGTAAATGATTTAAATAATGACTTACTTCGATAAAAAATTCTGATTCCTTCCGTTCACTTTGGCTCGTCACATTTTGATTTAACACACCTAAAAGATAATTACTGATAAAAGTATTTTACCAAACTACTCATTATGTCCCTGATTATTTGTCTATTTTTCTTTTTTTACTTGTCCAATTTGATAAATCAAGAATGGATCAATTTTTTTTACCTATTATATTTTTGATTAATTACTGTGAAAAAAGGTGAAATTTCTTGAAATTCTAAAATTTTTAATTCATCAACTTCATAATTAATAGGGATAAATGATAAACTCACTATGTCAATTATTGTTTTCTTAATAGGTGTGTCAATTCAAAAATAAACAAATATTTAGGGATAGAGAGAATATTTGCTATTAGATGTTGACTTAAAAATTGAATTTGGAAAATAAATATTTAATGTTGAGACTTTTGAGTAAAACATGAGAATTTTTTTTCTTGATATGTCAAAAGTGACAAGTAAAAATAAAATCTATTTTAAGAATAATTGACAAGTAAAAGTGAACGGAAGGGGTGGGGAGTATTTAATCAAATTTTCTAACAACCATTAAAAAATTACTTCCTCTGTTTCTATTTATATGTGAGGATTTCAGATTTCGCGTCCTTTAAGAAATTATTGTTTCTGTTCACTTCTACTTGTTATTTATTCCTAAAATAGATTTTCATTTTTATTTGTCACTTTTGACATGTCAAGAAAAGAAACTGCTATATTTTTCTATGTTTTACCCTGAACGTTAAACAATCTTTCTCCACATTATTTTTCAAGATTCAGTAGAGTACTAAACATCATTTAATCGGGATAGTTTGGTAGCAAAATAATTATATCAATAATTATTTTCTTAAGAGAAAAAGGGTAACAACTTTACTCCATTTAGAGCTAATATATCTATCGTTTCTAAAAGT
This sequence comes from Solanum pennellii, assembly GCF_001406875.1. NCBI lineage: Eukaryota > Viridiplantae > Streptophyta > Magnoliopsida > Solanales > Solanaceae > Solanum > Solanum pennellii. The sequence continues at coordinate 47,659,024 of NC_028642.1, read as the reverse complement.
TACTCATATGTATTCCTATTATTATATAAATAACTCTCATATACTCTTTTTTTCCTTAATTGAAGTTAAAAAATATAATTTTGAAATATTAGTTTTATTTAAAAAAAATCAATGTTGGGGTGTATTTAATCCTTTTCAAATGATTTCTTTTTACTTTTTAATTCAATAATTAATTTAAATTTATTATTTTGATGATCAAATTTATTCTTTTCACTTATTTTCTTATAAAATTTATCATAAATGTCCTAAAAAAAATTACATATATAAAAATAAATTATAATATAGCTAAAATAAAATCTCATGTTTTACACCAAAAAATGAAAGAAAAAAAATAAAATAAGAATAACAAACTCAAATAAGAATAATCAGAAGCCAAAAAACAATGCATGTGCGAAAAAACATCAAATACGTGATTTTTTTGAAATATTGAAAAACAAAAAAATAATTTATAGTTAATTTTATCACTTTTATAACGCTAGGGGTATATATGAACCATTTTTATAACGGTAAGGCATATATGTGAGTCAATTTTGTAACGGTAGGGGTATGTGTCATTTATGTAACAGTAATATATCAACTCTAAATTGCAAAGTTGAGTGTTATATTAGACCCTTTTTCGTTCTAATAAATGTATCAAATCAAACAATGACAAATAAAAATGAACGGAGAGAGTATGTAAGGGTACCATTATATTGTATTTTTATATAGTGTTTTATTGAAGTCAAGTTTTCAATAAACATAATACATAAATATGCCCTTTAACTTGGCCTCAAATCACATATATATGCCCTCCAACTCTGGATCTGCACAACTAGACACTTAAACTTGTATAAAATTGAACATATAAACACACATGTCCTATATGACATCCTACATAACATTTTTTGTCCTACATGGTGTCCTACTCGCGTGTCTCCTTGTTAAATTTTATACAAGTTAAAGTGCATACTTGTGCACACCCAAAGTTTGAGGGTGTAAATGTAAAATGAGGTCAAGTTAAAAGACACATTTATGTATTATACATTTTCAATAAGTGAACATAAATTAATTTATTTTGATTAATTAGATTGACAAATGAACATTAATTAATCATTTAATTTTCATATGTCAGTCAAACTTATACTTTCAAGATTAATAACTCTTAAGGGTAAAGTAGAAAAAATAATACTCCCTCCGTCCCATTTTATGTGGTAACGTTTGACCTGGCACGGAGTTTAAGAAATAATGAAGACTTTGAAATGTTTATCAAATTGCCCTTCAAAAAAATAATTCATTTTTCTCTCTCCTCATAAATGTATTAGAAAATTAAGTGGGACCAATAAGGGTAAAAGAAAAATTTTATACGTTTAAAAACTTACCATATAAGGAAATGTGACATTATTTTTGGGATTGACCAAAAAGGAAATGGTGTCACATAAAATGATACGGAGGGAGTATTATTTACGTATTAATTTTGTGAAAAGACAAATACTTTATTAAGAAACATTTATTTGTAGCAAAAACGGCGTATAAATAAAAACGTTGAAAGTATTATCCAATCACCCAAATTAAACTTTTTGGTCTAGTTTAGGATTTAGAAATTGAAGACTGGCCCTGTAGTTATATAATTTTTTTTGAAATGACTACTATTAAGTTAGTAGTTTAAAACAAATAAATCCATATATAAAATAGCATACTGAGGGAGATATTGAATAAAAAAAATAGGAAATAACTAATGATAATTCATTTTGTTTTATAAATATTTCTTCCTTGTTTGAAGTTTGTATTTTACTTTATTTTATGTTTTTTCTCCTCACTGCTTGTGCTCATTGAAACAAATTTATGCACTCCAAGAGTTTGTCAACTTGAAAATAATTCTAATTATATATTTTATATGATGAATTTGGAAAATATTATTTTGTCAATTAATTATTTTGAACATTTAATTATATTTATTTATTCAAAAAGTAAATATTTGCCTGTTGACTTAATTCATGAGGAAATGATTTTTTTTCCCAAGTAATTAAGATTTTGATTGATCTAAGAATTGTATAAACTTTTACATGGTCAAATAATGAAGAATGCAGGAAGAAAAAATTAATTAATTTCAAAATAGGGTCTAAGCAAAGTGGGATTAAATAGGGATCAGATAAGCAAAACAATATTAAATTCAAATAGGATAGATAGTCAAAAATTCGTTTTCATTTTGTTATAGATTTTAAAGTTAAAAATTTAATCGTTAGAATTGTGATTTTTGAAATTTAAAATTATATTTCAATATGTATCTTATTTAATTATTGATTTAAAATAACTTTTATGAGTGATAAACCTTAAAAATCCAAAAGTAATTTAATTAAGTTTTTGAAAACTTAAATATTTAAAAAAATTTATTTTAATTGATTTTATGACCATATAAAAATTTATACATAGATAATTTTTTAAAATTTAATGCATAATTTATAATTAGATGTTAATTTAATCTATCCCGCCGCATTATCTTTCCATTTTAAAGCTTGTAAATCCAATAATGACAAATGAGTCATTTGATTGGAAACTAGTTATTTCACGATTAATTATATTGATGTTAGTTATCTCATCACTATACTATAAATGGTGAGACAAATTATCCCAAACATGCCAACCAAACAAGCTAAGATATTAGATTTTATTTCAGGACTATTTTTTTAGTTCCAAAACTATTTATAATTGTCCCTTACGCCAAACAATCCTTCAAGCTAAGAATAGATTCCATTATTAAACTCTAGAAAATAGTACAAGCAACTATTAATTACTTAAGGGTATATTTTATATGTAAAAAAGTATTTTTCAATTTCTCTTTTATGTTTGAATAAATTATATATATATATATGTGTGAGAAATTAAAGAAACACAAGTTATATAAGTTTCGTTTTAAATTTATTCACATTTCTCACCTACCCAATCCCCATGCTTTGATCATTCCACCCGGGCTACTCTCTAGCTCCGCTCTTTATTTCATATTATTTCGCTAAATAAAATATAAATAATTTTGAGAATAATATCTTTATTTTAATAAAATATTATAAATAAATAAAAATCTACTTTTTAAATTTATTTTTAATGAAAAATAGTTTCATTATACCAAACACACCTTTAAATCAAAACCTTTTCTGGCTACCGGTCAAAACTAAAACAAAAAAAAAAAACAAAAAAGTGGCAAAGATATTACTGTCCCTAAATATGCCATGTGTCATTGAATCACCCATATGCTAAAACAAGTACAAACAGAAAAATCATTGTACTAAAAAAACTCCATATGTCGTTTTATACAATTTTTTCTTTCATCAATATCGGATATTCATATAATATATCTAAATATAATTTTACAATTTCTTTCATTTTGTATTCAATATAAATATAATATGTCTAAATATAAGTTTATGTGTTTTTTATCTTTATTTGATATAAATATAATATCTAAATACAAATTTATATGTTTCTTTCATTTTTAGTCGATATCCACATTATAATATATCTAAATACGAATTTGCATGTATGTTCATTGACCTTGTTAAATGTTAATAGTAGCACTTTTAATATGTAGTTTTTATATTTAAAAACTTCATAATTTAAAATTTGTAACTAAAAATAAAAAAATATTAAATAATTATTATCTCGATACATTTATTACTTAATTTTACAGAAAGTCAAAATTCAAAGCAACTTATTACTATAATTTAATTTCATATTTGTCGTTCCAGAAAGATATCAATAATATTTATTGGAGAAAAATATAATATTATCAAATTATATTATGAACAGAATTATCGCGTTTAATTTATTTTTAATTTCAAATTAAAAAAATCATTGAAATAAAGTTTTACTTGTTATTGTTAGCGGTGCATGAATGTATTACTAATTGTCTTTGTCTTTTGATATTTTTAAAAATATTTTAGACTATAAAAGTATATTAGAATGTATAATTTTATAGGATTAGTAGTTTTTAATTATCTGAATTTTTATATTGAAAAACATAAAACTAATAAAGTTGACTTTGTGTTTCAGAAAATAATCCAATATTATTAATTATTAATAAATAATAATACTTGGATAAATATAATATAAAAACTAAAAAAAAAAAGGTGAAGAAAAGCTGAAAGGAGTTCCGCCGGAGCCCTTTCTCTCTTTCGCCAACTCTTAAAAACCGTTTGCTGACCCAAAGTGATTCCTCTTTCTCTCTCTAGAAAACGCTACAATAAATATCCATTCTCTCTCTAAAAACCTAGAGAGATACTTGTATGCTTAATTGCTGAAATTGGCCTTGTTACTGTTCCTCAAGAGCTTCTTCAAATTCACCAGGTATGATCTTTATTGTTGATTCTTCCTTTTTCTGTATTTTTTTTTGATTTTATGGCAGTTAGGTATATGTATGTATCTGCATTGGTGTTGGCGCTTTGATTTTAGGGATTTTGATGTTAGCTGCTTAGGGTTTGCTTTTATTGCTGTATCTTCACTCTCGCTTTCGGGATTTTCTGGGGAAAAAACAAGGCTGTGTGTTACTTTTCAGTTTTCCCTGTACATACGCGTTGTTATCTGTGCCGGCATTAAGCTTCTGTTTACTAGAACTAAGCATTTTTTTTGGTTTTCCGGTGTTCTGTAATCAAGCTCAATGTAGTAAGTGATCATCTCAACTTTAATGGGCTTGGTGATCACCCTCTAGTCCGTAGAGGCGGTGAGTAACTCTGCTGCCACGGGTTATGCAGATTGGAGAACACCTAGATTATTTGACTCTGCTAGGTCTTAGTCCCAGCTATGCACAAAAAATAAGTGCAGGACAAAAAAGTTATTAAAATTGAAGCTGTATATATATATATATATATGCTCGTGCAAGATGTTTCAACAGTTTTTTAGGTTCGGTGAATGTTGGAAAGAGAAGCAGATCTGTAAGAATTGGGTTATGCACTGTTTAATTGCTGAGGCTTCCTTTAGCATGTGTATGCACCGGGTTCTCTGTTAATTCAAAATATTTCATTAATGTCCCACCAAGATGATACATTACCAAAGTACGCTGTTAGATCAGAATCCACGAGATTTAATCATTATATGATACAGGAAATATACTTTCTGGACCAGAATAATAATTGGAGAAACTAAAACAATTAGCTTTTCACTAGGGAGTTTTTGTATCCTAAAAGATTCTCTTTTTCTTTCTCCTAATCAGTCGAAAACTAAAAGATGAACAATCTTCCACAACTCTTCTCTTTCTAAATCCAACTGCTTTTCATCAAACTCACCTCATGGAGTAGACTAGAGCCATAATTCTACTGCAAACATGCAATGTAGTAGTAGGTGATTGACTTGCCCTCAAGGGTGAGGCCTAGTGGTGGAATGGAATGGTCACCTACTACCATTTAAGAAAGAAAACAGAATAGCTCACTCTTCCTTCTCATACCTGGTAACTTGATTATATCCTTGACATCATATCTATGTTTTGTAACATCTTTATTGTTTATGGTGGTGGGTTTCTTGTCCATATTATAGCACCCCCCCCCCCCCNCCCCCCCCCCTTAATTTGGTGGGAATTTCTCTCTATTTACAATTCCCATCATTTCTGTGTGTATGATTGCTTCAAGACTTGTTTGATGAAGATTATGAATGCTTTTCTAATTAATATAACTATCATTTGCTCTTACAGATCACTTCAGTGAATTTCTGATGCAAGCATATGTTTGCATGGCAGTTAGTTCTTGACTTGTACTGGTATAAGGAGGAATTACATTGGGGCCTATGCTTTCTTTGTACATTGCTGTAAAACTGTTGTTATGCTTTCCCAGATATCAAGAGCAGACAATGTCTGCGATTTTGGGCAGAGTACATATGCCATGGATCCCAATTGCACAACTGAAAACTTATCTGTCTCTTTGCAATCACCTCAACCCTTTGTGATAAGATCTGCTGATGTGTCTCAGAGAGCGGCCACACTTGATGTTTCAGGGACTGATGTTCTGGAGAATGTTTCTGACTCAATTAGCATAACTGAGTTGTCACAAAAGGAGGATGATAAAGGCAAAGATACTGTAGAAACTGCTAATGCTTCTGAAAGTGAATGCCCTGACAATGCATGCATTGCTCCTCGGAGAAGGAGTGGGCGCAACAGCAAGTTAAGCCAGAGTTTGGCTACAGTACCAGCAAGAAAGGGCAGGAGAATAGCCATTAAAAAAACATCCATAGATTTTAGTTCTTTGCAGATTACTAGAAAGAGGAGAAGCTATTTCAGTAAACAAGCTCGTTCTTCGGCCTGGGGTTTGTTAGAAAATACGGTGCGATATTTAGAACATAATGTCAGGCTTGAGATAGCTTCGGGGAAGCAGAAAAATTTAAGAATAGCAAAAAAAGGGGGTAGCCGAAATGAGAAACATGGTAAGAAGCAGATTGATCGAAAGCCACGGAAATCAAAGGGTAAAAGCTCCATTCCAAGAGGCCCGATTTCCTTGAAGGTGAAATTCGGTTCACGTTGTCTGATGGATGTTCCTGTTATTGATAATGATACTAACAAAAACAGTAATGCTAGAGAAGAATTGAAAGAAATGCCCAAAGTTGCCCGTGAAGTTGATGATAGGATTGGAGAGGAGGTACTAAATGTGCAGTTCCATGGTTGCAATGGAAATTTGGATAATGACCATGTTTCTTTATCAGAAGGATGCCAACCTGGAAAAACCGCAGTTCAAGATCTAGCTGCTAAGACTTTAGTTTGTCATGTTGAGTCACCTTCGCAGGATGGAAGATCGATCAATAACAGGTTCTCGGATCCTGGAACTTCACCTGATTCTGAAGTCATCAACCTAATTCCTGATACTCCAATCGATGTTCCAGAAGAGTTCCATGATTTGACTTTGTCTAAGCCATGTGCTGTTCCTGTGGATGCTTCAATTTTGAGGATGCATGAGAAGAGCTGCAAAAAAGGAAGGAAAAAAGAGAGGCTCCCAGAAATTCCCAATTTTGGGGTGAAAGATTTGCCTACTCCAGAAAGTATGAGCAATACAGAAGTATTTGGGGATCTCATGCACGGAGAAAAACAAAGGAATGGTTTGTTTTGTTCTGATACTTCTGTTTTAACTACTGCTGGAAATGGGACGGGCAACATGTTCAGCACTGTGATATTTTCAGGAGAACTGCTTCGTTGTTCAGGTGTGTCAAGCTTGGGAATGTCGTGTGCTTCCTCAAATCCTAAAAGTGATCCAGAGGGAAATCATTGTGCCAGTGTTGGCACTGAGTCTCCCGAGTCAGGGTTGTCAGAGAAATTGGTATCCTCTCCTGATGAGCAAAATGTGTCTAAAGAGGGGAGACCGAAGGAATCAGGAAAGTGCAGGCCAGAAGTCCCAAATTTGTCAAAAGGAAGAGGTAGTAAAAAGAAGGGGAACAAAGAAAAGGAAGACATCATGCATGACATGAAGCACAAAAGTGACCCTGTTAAATGTTTAGGTGAAGGGATACAGCACTCAGTAACAGGTATTGTCAGATGATTCGGTAATAATAAAATTGAGCTTCTAAAGTTCAATTATGTAAGCTAACCTTGGTACATTGTAGTATTCAGTGACTATATTAACTAATGTTGTAGAGAATGGAATAGCATCTGAGCTTGGACAAGTTGTCTCTGAAAAGAGAAGTTTAGATGGAGGCATTTCGAACATGGACATTCTGCAGAGTGAGATAGGTGAGCGTCTCTTGCCACCAAGAAATGCTTGGGTGCAGTGTGATGATTGCCTCAAATGGAGGCGTATACCTTCCTTGCTTGCTGATCAAATTGAAGAAACAAACTGCAGATGGTATGTGATATATGCTCACATAATCTCTAGATCACAGATGTGCCAATAGTATACTCTTCTGTTTCCAGTTAGTTTTTTTCTTTGGTGGACTATGGCTAGATCACACTTCCCAATTATGTGTCATGTGTGCGCTCACTCACTTATGTTTGTTATGTGTCTATGCATGCGTTATATTTCCCTGCTGTAATTCAAAAACTAGTAAGATCCATTCCCTAGCTTCTGTGGGTCACCATAACAGTCATCCTTCCTTTGTGTGATTAGATGCTATGCTGATTCTCTGTGTTCTAGAACTATGCATGCTTAGATTGAAAAAATCAATTAGATTTTTATTGGTATAGGCACTATATCTCCTATATGTTAGTTTTTGTATTTTCTGTAAATTTGTGGGGTTTACTTAGAGGTCGCTTTTCGGTTAAAGCTGTAGGAGCCTTGTTGTATATCTGCTCTTTTCATTGTAAAAGCACTGTTACAGTGATACTTCTTCATTTCCATTTTTTTTTTGGAGAATGGTAACTTTTCAACTGTATATCCACAGGTATACTACATCAGAATCGTAATCCCCCTCCAAAAGTATTACAACTTACCACTAGAGTGTCTGTTTGTACTCTTCTTTAAACAAATAATCTAAAACATCAAAATATCTTCTGTTTGTGCTAGCACTTCCTATTTACACCAAAAATAATAAAGAGCTAAACAATTAACAGCGTTTTATTCTTACACAAGTTGTAAGGATTCAATCCATTAGCGTAAACAATTACACCATTTTATTCTTGACGAAGGGGCATTGCACTCACTCACTTGTTTAAGCTACTGCCGAGAGAATTTGCCTTATATGTAAAGTTAAGTTTGTAGAGAATATAGATCATTGTAACTGATGGCATACTATATTATTGAAAACAAAATCCTGAGGTGGCATTGCTTATCAAACTGTTTTTGCCCATATAGGCAACTTATTATGTCTCTCTTACTTTCCTTTCTTTTGTTCTTTTACTTATTCTTTTTGATAAGCTAATGTTATTTTATTAATATTGGAAAAATTTCCCTTCTCTTGTTTATTGACTTATAAAAACTTATAATTTGAGTGCATACAAAATTCTTCTGCATTGCTGGCTATTTGCTGTCGGAACGCAGAGGTGATGGTTTCATATTGTTCTGCAGAATTAAGTGGATTTATTAAAACTAAGCATCAGATGACTATTAGCTCCTTTAGTCAGGGTAATAAGCAATTTCTCGGAACGGGGGTGGGGTGGGGAGGTTGATAATCTTGATTTAATAATTGAGGTTTCACTAATGGATGGAAGCACTTGTGATTGCCAAAGCATGATATATTTTGTTTGGTTTCAAGAGTTAATGGCTTGTAGTCTCCTACCAATTTTGAAGGATTTGTAAGGACAATCTGGATAGAGCTTTTGCTGATTGCTCATTTCCCCAAGAGAAGTCAAACTCAGAAATCAATGCCGAGCTGGAAATATCAGATGTCTCTGGTGAGGAAGATGTTTCTCGTGCACACTTGAGTTTGAATGGATCAGGACAGAAGAATCTACTTGGTATCAACTATCTAGCAATTGTACTTATGAAATGGCACTGGTATTGTCTTTGGGCACATGATCTCAGAGTAAACTTGCACTAATCTGATTACTTTCCTTCTTTATGTTTGTTGCAGGGGCTCATCAATCATCTTGGAATCGGATCAAGTCAAACTTGTTTCTGCATCGCCACCGCAAAAATCAACCTATTGATGAGGTAGATGTCTGATCAAGTCTGCATTATTGCCTCATATGCACTGTGGCATTCATTTGAAGAATAAATTGTAGAAGAGCATAAAGGCATATTAGAATTTCAGTGTTTTTAGACAAAGTTTGTCTCTGAATTTAAAAATCATCAGAAAAAGAAAAACTCTTAAAGTTTATTACTAAGTGTCTTGGTTTATCAAAAATTAACGTGTGAGTTGTGACTTATTCTTAGCAGAAGACTATTGCCTTAAAGAAGGAATTTCATCAGAAAGGTTGATTTACAAATAAAATCACATTTTTGGTGTTGTAGGTGACCATTTCGCATATTTGAATCATCTTACTTCCTGGATAGTAATTTATTATTTGATTTTGCGATAAGAAAGTGAGTTTCAGCGGTTATGGTACTGCAATTTAGTTATGGATATTACTGTTGTTAACTTTCTGGACTTAATTTTTTTTCTTTTGGGAGGGATTTAGGCTTGATTTTACCTATTTCTTGAGATATGATCTGGTAGTTAAATGTACCTACGCGTATTACATAACTAGGCCAAACTCATGGGTTTCTGCTATTTAAGTCCTGAGATTTTTTTCCAAGTGAAACTTCCTAAAATTCATAAATTCTGTTATTTCTGGCCTCTAATTGATGCATCTTTTTCCTGTTCCTTTCCTTTTTCTTGGCGGTGACTTTGTGTGGGCATTGGTGTATTATTGGCTACAATGAGACATTCAGGTACATCCGTTTAAAGAAATGCCGTATATGAGTAACTCTTGGTCCTCTAAACAACTAAGTGGTGTGTATACTATGAGTCTTTCTTGTGTAAATCTTGGTAATTTGTTGTCCGCTCTGGTTACGATGTTCTGAGTTGATATTTTCCACCCGGCTATGATACTATGTGGAGTATGGTTTATGTGAAGTAGATTTCTGCGGTAAAATGAAAGGAAATGATTATTTGAGAAGGAAGTACCATGCGGTTCTTCTGGGGTTCATTTAAATGATGTCTTTTAGAAGGGGTTCTTGTCCATTATCATGATAATAGGTCTACATCTTCTCTTCTCATATTTAGAGCAGTTGGATAACTTCTAAAGTAAAGAAATGAACTTACATTAACTAAAGCATTTTGAGATGGGTGAGGAAAATATAGTTTGAACATTCAATTGATAGAAGTTGGGTTGAGAAGATTCTTCAGCAACCTCTAGAGAAGCAATTCATTTGTAGAACTAAATATCAAGTGATATACAATGTTTACAAGACTGACATGATTATTTTTTTTTTGATCTTGTTTTGCATGAAATTAACTTATATGACACACCTCATGCCCTTGGCTGGCTCTATGTTTGAGCTAACATCTCCTAAGGAACATACACCTTCCATTATCCCTACTTATTTCTTTGTGAACTGCTGCTTATTTGAGTATCTGCATGATCATCTTGAACCTACCTTTTTCCAAAATGTATTTGCACGTTCATCTCCAATCAACTTATGATTTCTGATGTGCTTTCAATAATTTCTATTTCATTCTGTTGTCCTTTCCTATTAGATCATGGTCTGCCTTTGCAAGCCACCTTCAGATGGTCGAATGGGCTGTGGAGACGGATGCCTGAACCGGATTCTCAATATAGAGTGTGCTAAAGGGACTTGTCCTTGTGGAGAATTCTGTTCAAATCAACAGGTTCTTTAACTTGCAAAGGGTTACTCTTTTTTTTTTTGTATATTGCTTTATCCTGCAGGTTGTATCATCTCTATCATATACTGCTTGCAGTTTCAGAAACGCAACTATGCTAAACTGAAGTGCTTTAAATATGGAAAGAAGGGTTATGGCCTACAGCTTCTCGAAAATGTATCTGAAGGGCAGTTTCTTATTGAATATGTTGGAGAGGTGAGATATCTTCTCTACAGAATTTTGGAGACAGTTATGGGAATTACTGGAATTGGACACAGTAGTGCAATATTTGGAAATCACACGTCGTTTTTTTATGTTAACCCTAATGATACCAAAACTTTACTATGTTTATCTCAACCCCCCTCCCCTGGGTGGGTACCCCTTCCCAAGAAAAGAGATTGTGAAAGTTAAGAGATGACCATGCTATTAGTAACTAATTTTTTTTTTTTGGGGAAAATCACCAATTTGTGGTGGTAAACCCATCAGCTTCGAAATGACATCATAACCTGTTTTCATGGAAAACAAATCAACACCCTTATTTCTTTTGCAGAAAACAGAACCCCTTTGCCTCCTTTTACACGTATTCATTTCCTTCAACTTAGTTCAGAACTCTAGTCTTGGACTTTCTAGTATCATAAATCACCCCAAATTTCAATTCTTTTGTGTTCAAGTATGGCCTTGGAACTTCCTTTTTCTTCCTTTAGAGTTCTCTTTATCACAATGTGCTTGCTAATGTCTGTTGATTGTCATATTAGGCTCCTGGATGATGGATCTTGCTTTATCTAATCACGATGATTTCCCTAACGATTTCCCCTCAGTGCCCCTCCTTATGGAGCTACCTTTCATCATTTAGAGCTACTTTTTTTTTTGGGGGGGGGGGAAGGTAACTTGTATTATAAACAAAGGAATACTCGGGACGTATTACAGTAATACTTACAATCAGAAATACAAAAGTGTTGCTGTTTTGAACTCATAAAGTATTCTAAGGTACTAGGGATATCCTCATCTTCACGAGGATATTCATGTTTACACCACAAATAGAAAAGAGCTAAACAATTCAGCTTCATCTTCTCCATAGAGCAGCCCTTGTTCTCTGAACATCTCTGATTCCTTTCCAGCCAAATAGTCCATCAAATGCAGGCTGGGACAATCTTCCATCTCTCCCTGTGCCATGACTGATTTCCATCCTGCTTCCAACATGCGAAAGAATCCTTCATGTTTCCTGGCATAGACCAACTTATGCCCCTTATTGATGAAAATCTCCCAAGCTCTCTTTTTTGTGTCAATAACAGCTGTGAAGGAATATCTGGGCCCAAAGATGTATTGACATAGCTTTCTCTTTTTTTGTGTCAATACATCTTTGGGCCCAGACATATTCCTTCATAGCTGTCATGATTAATGTCATGATAGTTCTTTAAAAAGGGATACTTAACCATATGTACCTTCGCTCGACCTTAATTGCGGTGCTAGCTGAAATATACAAGACCTGTACACTGATTATGTACATTATATGTATAATGTATATTTTTACTTAAATTTGCATATGGGAGATATTTTATAAACTGGATAACGGATCACCTAATGGCACTGGACTGTAATTATTCCATTCTTTAATCCTACTCCTGTGCTGCTCCTAAATTGTTTTAGCTTTTTGAGAGCTAAGAATCATCTTCCGATTTCCCCAATCTTTTTGCACACCCTTCCTTCCCTATATTCGTCTTTGCATTATTTTTTTCGTTTTGCTGTCTTTCCAGTTATAAGGGCACCCTTAAGTGATGCTGCCTTCATCCCTTCAGATATTATGGCTTTTTATGGATTCTGTTTTTGAACCTTATCAAACTCTTGTACACTATTGTTTTCGGAAAGAGAGAGGAAAACTAACCTAGGCGCTTTCCTACTCAAATTATTAATTTGTTTACTTTATAATTTTTAGGTTTATTCTATTTGATTCAATATTCAAACAGTGTTGCATATTCTAACTGGAGAGTTCTCTGATTTTCCCAGCATTGAACTCCAATAATATATGATTCAAGGAGTGTTTTAGAGGCTGAGTCTTCAACTGTTTCTGGCTATTTTCCTATCTGTCTAACTCACCCATGATCTATCTTAAGGCTGGTTGGGACATATTTCACATCTTGTTTAGGCCATCTTCTACAATTAATAAAGTTCCTCATAGCTTCTTCTTCTGATTGCACAATCCATATTTGGATTTGATGTTTTCCTCTTTCACTAATAGTGCAAATGACTGAAGATCTGCTTGCCAATGGGCATCTCTATCGGTGGCCGGCAGACCTCTGATTGTTTGGCCTTCCTGCTTTTGTGTACAATTAGTTTTTATATCAATCCCAAATACTTATTTTTCATTTGGCAGTTGCTACTACTCTGTTCTCCACTTCTCCTCATCAATCCTGGTGGTAGATTAGCTCATTCAGAAATTTATTTTTTTGTGACATGGTAAGTCTCACTTCCTAAGAGCCCCACCCAGGAGATCCCCACTTATCTCCTTGGTACTTGAACTTCCAATATCATGGTCAGAGGTGAAGGGGCATTTCCAAGATATGTCATTCAGAAATCATCTAAACCATTAGTTCCTCCCGAATCTCTGCCACGACCTTTATTGATACTCTGGTACTTCTAGGTTGTCTATTCTTTCCCTGAAGAAGGAATATCTCCTTCCATTTTTCGCTTTCATATAAATTCCATCTCTTCTCCTATTTTCATCAGCGCCCAGGGCTTGCTCCAACTGTGAATTCTTTTCAATTCCTTGGGTGTAAGTTTGATCCAAATTCACATCATCTTACCATTGATGTCATTGATGCTTGTTTTATTTTCATCAAAAGATTGTCTAGAATTTCTTATTTGATTTCTAGAGGTTTCCTCTTCATATGTATGATATGTATTCATGCATGATTTGCTTTGTGTTACCGAAATATTATTGACTTATAGCTTTAAATTTTACAAATTCCTAGGTGCTTGATATGCATGTTTACGAGGCTCGGCAAAAGGAGTATGCGTTGAAGTGTCATAAGCATTTTTATTTCATGACACTTAACGGCAGCGAGGTATAACAGTTCACCTTGATATCTCTAATTAACAGATATTAATGTTGTTAAGTGTCAAATATAGCTTGATTTGTAATGTAAAGGATATAGATATTTTGGTATATGTATCTATTGATGGATTTATAGTGTGAAGGAAATAAACTTTGGCATGTATATCTATTTTGAACCGTTTTCATTCTACGGTCAATATGTTTAAATTTGTAATGACTTGCTGTATATAATAGACTCAGTAATTTTCTGTTTTCTTTCACCTTATGCCTCTTGTTTCAGGTAATTGATGCATGTGCTAAGGGGAATTTGGGCCGTTTCATCAATCATAGCTGTGATCCTAATTGTCGTACCGAAAAGGTGAATATGCTTGGCAACTGCAGTCTGCATTTAATTCTGTAAAAGCAGATGAGAATGAATTGCTTGATTATTCCCTCAAGCATGTTTGGTTTATATAGTGTGTACAAGTAATCCAAAAAAAAGAAAGTATTCAAGTAATACTAAAAGGAAAGGAAAGAAATTACTGGTAATCCTATTCCAATATACACAAGTACAAAGGTTTTAAACATTTCCTATATATGCAAGGAATGAGTTCTTGGCATATAAAGTTTTCTAATTATTAACAGTCCCCCCCAAGTTGGAGCGTACATATTGTTAGCTCCTAACTTGCTACAAATATAGTCAATTCTGAAGCCACCAAGTAATTTTGTAAGAAGATTTTCTTGCTATTTAGCTTCCGACTTGGTTTGTCTTGTAGTTCAGGGGTGATCTTCAATGGTTCTAGAGTCTGTAGCAAGTTTGTTACTTTCTTAATTTCCCAGTCATTTAGAGATCTCTTAAAATTCAGATTCCATCCTTGTTCCTCCAAAATCTGATTAAATGTTGTTTGTTGTTTTAAGCTGATAAGAGTAAAGTTTAGTGAAAAGGTTCTTCAAAGAGCTTTGACCTGTCCAAATATCATCCCGAAAATCAGTTTTCAAGACATCCCCAATCTTGATGCAGATGCTACTGTTGAAACCTGGCCAATAATTCCTGATTGTTTTCCATAAACTGGTACCGTTGGTGGATCTGACTACTTCTATTGTCCATTGGTTTGACGTACCACACTTATGGGTGATGAACTTTCTCCAGATTATGTGGTCTTCTAAGTTGAATCTCCATAGCCATTTTTGTGTGCATGTTTCAATAGACAATCACTGGAGCATGTTTCAATTGTTTACATGGAAGTATTGAGTGCATGTTTCAATAGTATTAATGTTTTGACTCAACTTCCTTTCATTTTCTGAACAGTGGATTGTGAATGGAGAGGTCTGCATAGGACTCTTTGCTATTAGGGACATAAAGAAGGTAACGTCTGTTTTTTTATGTAGTCCAACTTACTTGGTTTTGACCATTCACAGGATCCTAAATGACCTGCATACAACAAAAAGAAAATGTGTCCTCTAGTAGCCCTTACTCTGTTCTAGTTTTATGTTTTTCCAACAAGTATACAAGTAGTTCAGAGCTCTTTAACATCTAATAAGCTGCAAACATCAGCATAACAGATTGAAAAAACTTGTAACGGGTGTTTTTGTTGCAATAATCAAGCCCTAAATTTATGATAAGTACTGGCACGCCCCAAATTCAGGGTCACGTGACCGGCACTCGACTACCCTGCTGAACAAGACAACCTCTCATAATTGAGTAGACTCAGTAAATAAATATGGATCAGGATGTTCCCATTCCGTCACATAACATGCAAAAGGACTCTGGGAAGTCCACACCATCATTCAACGTTTATTAGAAAAGCTTAAAAACAACTTTCACATAAGACCATGACATCAACATGAGAATAGAAGTCCTCAACTTCGGGGATGTCAACGTATATATAAAGTACCCGAAAGAACTAGTCCAGTCATGAGCCACTAGAGTAGTCAAAGGAATCCATCAGTTTCATTGGACGTATTCAGTGCAAAAGAATGAGAATGTACATTGGACACTAGCCTCTTGCATATCCAACCAAGAGTTCCCCTGCTAAGAACCATTCTCCTATATGGTGCCTAGCACTTTCAACCGAATTATTCTTAACTTCAGCTTTTGATCTTGGCTCCGTGATGTCGTCAGATCCCCCGAGATCTGAAATGTACTCTCTTGTAACATCTAAAAAGAGAAGCGCAGAGAGATAAAATGAAGGGATAATGGAGGAGAAAGGAGAGGTAGAGAAGAAAGAAGATGGTATTCCGGTGGAAGAAGTCCACTGGAGGGATGTAATTGTAAGTCCAGAAGTCTGGTTGTACTTCTACACTCCAATTCTTTTATCTTAAACATCACTACTACATTGATTGACATGATTAGTCGAACTCTTATGATTAGCTCTCAGCTATGTTGAATCAGAATACAATAGTCATGAATGCTGAACTCTCGGATAGTATGTCCAGTGTTGCAAAAGCAAAATATACGACTTGTATATTAGAGTTAAAACACCTTGACTTCTCTTTCATGCTAATCTTGGATGCAACAGTTACCTTCAAAGGGTTTCTCCTTTACAGGAGAGTTAGTGATCTGGCCAGTAAGGACACCATTGTCATTTTCTGCTTTCAGCCTGCTTCTCTGAACTTCTGTTGTTTCTGGTAGGGGGAGTGTAGGGGACAAAGCTGTCTAATTTGGTGTTGAGAAAATTTTGATTGGACTCATGCAGGAAACAAAGGGTATCCTGTTATGTGGAAAAATACTTGACAAACTTCATAAATTAAACCTAGTGTCTTCTTTCTAGACGAGGGGTATTTGTTAACAACATAACCATCTGTGAGAGAAATATTTATTGTATTGCGTTTTGGTTTCCTTCTCCTGTTTTTTTTTTTTTTGGGGGTGGAGCTGTTGTAGAAGAACAAGCTTGTTGAGGGAATGAAGGTGTCTTCATCAGTAGAGGAATTTAAGACATGGTTATTCCACAGATTATCTGGACTTCTTTGCTTCTTCAGTTGTTTCCTATGTAGGCATGGTTACTATAGTCTATACTTGTTTGAATCCTCTCTTGGAATAATTTCCGTCTTAATACTAGCTATATGTGCTTTTGGTTTGTTTCTAGTATGTTTCCAACTGTTATATGCTTTGGATCCTATTATCAGGGTGAAGAGGTGACATTTGACTACAATTTTGTCCGAGTCTTTGGGGCTGCAGTAAAAAAGTGTGTTTGTGGTTCACCTAATTGTCGGGGTTATATAGGTGGTGACCCGCTGGATGCGGAAGTGATTGTTCAGGAGGATTCGGATGATGAGTATCCTGAGCCTGTCTTGCTGCCCAAGTATGCAAAAATGGATCATAAAGAAGACAACATTACATGTGCTACAAGTTCTATTAAGTGTACTAAAATTAAAATCCAACGGAAACGGCCTAAGAAGAAAAACACACTGGATGGATTAATTGCTGAAAATCAGGAGACTTCCTGTCAAACAGATATCAACAGTTTTGTGGGTCAAGAAAAAGTTAATTTGGGCAACTCTATTGCTGTTGTTAGCTTGAATGTTAGAGAGGAAAGCGAGAACTTCCCTGGTGTATCTCCTGCATCAGCTTTAAAGGCAGAAACATGTGCGACATTTAAAGCCTCAGAGTGTCTGTCTCATTCTTCTACTGAACCTGTTGAGACTTCCTTGTCATTGAAAGATACATGTGAAACTGTATCTGGAGTGAGAAAAGGGTTCACGGTAGCTGGAGATTTTGCGAAGTACTCTATCTCTTCCGCACAGGCATTGGATATAACTTCTCCTGATGCAGTGGTTAGCAAGTCTTTAAAGAAGTCAAAATCCAGCAATGGGAAAGAGACACCCGAATCATGTCTGTTTGTGAAAACTTTGCGTGAATCTTCTTTAGTGAAGAAGGGGAAACAGAGGAATTACGCTGTGAATTCCAGATCATCGCCTGATGTGGACAGTAAATTGCAAGTTCCACAACCTAAATTGAAGAAACCTCCAGATGGCTCCTTACATGGTCATTTTGAAGCAGGTATATCATTGTTTTTGATTTTGTTTTGGAATCCGCAAGTTGTGGAGTATTGTTACATTAACTCTTCTTACCTGAATTTGCAGTTGAAGAGAAACTTAATGAGTTGTTGGATCATGATGGTGGAATAAGCAAACGCAAGGTGAGTTTTTAAAAGCTAGATGATGTAATCTATACTACTTTTTCTTGCTGAGTGATTTGTGATTAATCATTGTGGTTTCTTATGTGAATGGTCCTTCTTCTGCTTGTGCTGCACTTTGGTGCAGACTCTTTGGTGTAATTCATCGAGGGGAATAGGCCAAAAAGTTGTTGAAAGGGAGGGGTGGAAGGTGCTCATATAGTGGGTGGTGATGAGGGATCATCATTCATCATTGTTGGCCACGTAGTGTTATCTCGACTTAGTAGCCTCTCCATTTAGATTTTCATGGTCCTATTTTGATCTTCTCAGGCATTTCCAGTTTCTTAACCAAGCCTTTACTTAGTAACCTCTTCATCTAGATTTTCATGGTCCTTCTATAGTATTCTGAAAGCATTCCTGTTTTTGAACTTCTGCCATATGTGTAAATGCATGCATGCCTAATCCACAGTAATCTACATTTTTCTTTCTCTTATTACATTTCTCTTTCTTGGAGCAGGATGCGTCCAGGTGCTACCTGAAGCTCCTCCTTTTAACTGCTGCTTCAGGGGATGGCTGTAATGGTGAAGCTATCCAGAGGTAACACATGGCTTGACTTTTTAACTCTTTGTAGTACTTAGAGTTGCATTCTTAGCTGGTGCTACTTCTTATTTACATAATTGTTAATTTATGCATTTATTTGTTTGCAGCAACAGGGACCTTTCTATGATACTTGATGCAATCTTGAAAACTAAGTCACGCACAGTTTTGATGGATATTATAAACAAAAATGGTAATAAATGGTGCTTACTATGCATTGGCTTTTTCTATTTTCAAATATACTGATTGTTGAATCTATTCTTGTTTTTGCTTGTTAGGTTTACAGATGTTACACAACATAATGAAGCGATACAGGAGGGAGTTCAATAAGATTCCAATTCTTAGAAAGTTGCTGAAGGTAATGTAGTATTCTGTAACCTATACTTCTGCTCTGCTGATTTGAGTAGTTAGCTTGGAAGTATGAGAATTTGAAAGGCTATACGGATATATGAGCTTTAGCACCAGTTCATGGTCTGAATGTGCTTGAGCTAGAAGTTATGTTACTGACAAATTATTTATTTCCGTCGCAGCTTCTTAAGATGTCACTCTTAACACATGTGCAGATAAACATAAATCAAATAGCTAGCAGCTTATGGAAGTTCTCAACTATTTAACAAAGCAATGCAATGATCACTGTAGTTCAGTATGCTAACAAAATAAAAAATAAAAAGGCATTTAGTCACTGAACGGGTAGGATAATATAATGTAATTTACAAATAAACATGGAATACCATATATATATATATATATATATATATATACACACTTCCTGTGTTCTGCCCATTCTAACATCAGAAACGATATATTTAAATCATTGAATAGTTAGATAGATAAAAACAATGTGAAGTGGTTACCATCACTAGTAAGAAGAGCATAAACCCAATGTCACATATCTAATTCAATTACTCCCTCCGTCCCAATTTAAGTGTTTTAGTTTTATTGGGCACAAAGTTTAAGAAATAAAGGGAGACTTTGAATCTTATGGTCTTCAATTAAAGATGTGTGTAGTCCTTTAAATCTTGTGGTCTCAAAACTTTCCATGTATAGAATTGGAGAACTTACTAAATATAGAAAGAGGCAGTCTTGCTGGGACAGACTAAATTGGGAAGACACTTAAATTGGGATGGAGAGAGTAGTAATCTTCTCTTCGTCCTTTCTGGCTTTGGAGATTCAATTTTTTCACCAAGTCTCGTTAGAATTAAAGAGGTAACAGTTTTCCTATCAAGATCTCTTCTTTAACTAACACAAGCATATTAACAAAATCAGCAATATGGCTGGTGGCCTGAATGCGTAAGAAGATTGTCTTTCTTGTCATTACGATGGTGTAGCATGAAACTTGAGTGAGAAATACGTCAATATGTAATCGGGCAATGTCTTAGTGGCTTCTTATGTCACAGAGGGTTCTCTTGATTTGCATAGCAGATCTGTTATTTGTCATTTCTATCATACCAAGCTTTGGGTTTCACAATATGTCAACTTACTTTAACAGGTCTTAGAGCATCTAGCTGTAAGAGACATCCTTTCTCCTGAGCACATTAACGGAGGCACATCTAGAGCTGGAGTTCAGAGGTTAGCAGATGTTACTTATATAAAATATTTCTAACTTCTTTTCTGATTGTTTGTGTGGAATTCATGCCTGCATATGATATTTGGGTAGAGTTTCCTTTTTTTTTCCTGCAGTGATAATGATCTAAAAAGCAACTCAAATGTCAAACCCAAATATGAATTACGGTGTACCCTTAAAATGCGAGTGCTGAACTAGAAACTACAGAAGTGCAACTGTTTACATTAAAGAAAAATGGTAGCAGAAACAAAGGTTTCACAACTACCATATTTATATGCCACTATATTGGAAGTTCCAAATTGTTGGAGTTGAATCTTGATTTTGTTTAAATTTCTAAATCAGGGAAGAGCTACTAGAATATCATCTCGTCTCCATGTATGAGGAGTATGTTATATGATTAGTATGTTACATATGTTTTATTCGCGATGAACTTTTATGATGTTCATGACTACTAGTCCTCTGTCCCATTTTATGTGACACATTCCTTTATTATGTTTGGACAAGGATGACGCCTTTCCAGTGTTGTGAAAGGCGATCGCCTCGTCGCCAATGGCAAGAGGCAAGGCGAGGCGACCCTTCATCGCGTTTTAGCTTTGTGGTGAGGCGATCTTCAAAAGGCGACACTATGATGACAAAAGGCTAGAGGCAAGGGGCGAGAAAGGCTAGAAAGGTGTCGCCTTTTGTATTTTCTTAAAAAAAAAGGCGACCAATCTAGGGTTTTAAAAGTTAAAAGGTAATTTTAGGATTTTTGACTAGACTCCTCCGGCAACTAGCCAGGCTTTTCCGGTGACTCCAACGTCTAACCAATACATATTTCTTCTTTTTTGGAGAAAGTTAACATAATACATATTTCTTCTTTTCTTCTTCAGACTTGAGTCACTTCTACCTTTGTTTTGACTTTTGTTCTTTTCTTTCTCATTCAAGTTCTAGACTTTTAGTATGTACTATCTATTTTTACTTTTTGAATTGAAAAAATTGCTAATATGTTATTGTTTGATTATTTACATATGCAATTAAATATTTTAATTTTTTGGTATTAAAGGGTGCCGCACTTCAAAAAGGCGAGAACCTCGCCGTTCGCCTCGCCTCATGGCGAGGCAGACCCTTATCGCCTTTTATCGCCTTTCGACGTCCAAAACATGACGCCTTTCTACATATAGCAACAATATAGTTATGAATTTGCTAGTTTTACCTCGATGACATGATTTTCTAGCCACATAAATGTCTATAGCATGTTTTATACCTGACAAAATTCCAAAAGTCTTTCTTTCTTTCTAAAACTCTTAGGCACATCAAACATCTCATACTTTGTGACATTTAGAAGACTCTGTCGGAAGGTTCAGAGAGCCTTTGCAGTTTATTGTGTCTTTCCATCCTTCTTGGTATTTAAATATGGTATATCTTTGAAGATCTTCTGTTGTCCTTTTTCTTGCGTGTCTTCTGGAGACTCCTGCTGTATCAGTTGGTGCAATGTCTTTCGTTAATAATATTATTCTCCTATTTTCTGATAAAAGATGAACTTTTATAATCCCCTTGATCTTCTTCTTGAAGTTCTTTTTTTTTTTTTTAATCAGTTAACATATCTATTGTAAACAAGGAACTACACCAAAGTGTACTAAAGTAGTAATTACAGTATTACAGTAGTAGTAAAAAGAGCAAATCCTACCACATAGATCCCTCATGAAGTGTCTAAAACATTAATTATGTCCGCTGCCTCTTGAGGGTACTCATGGATACACCAAAAATAGAAAAGCACTAAACAATACATTTCAACTTCTGGAAAGAGATGCTCTTGTCTTCAAAACACCTTTGGTTCCTCTCCCTCCAAATTGTCCACCAAATTAGTATATGTTGATATCAAATATGCCAATTCTTGTTGAAGTTCTAGAGAACTAAGCTGTTTGTTTCTTAGAACTGCAGGCAATAATGTGCCTATTAATGCTGACGAGTTTGGTTATTTCTATATTTTATGCGTCACATGCCATATCTTCACCTTTTTTTGCTTATCATCTGTTCAATTCCCTTTCTTGTCTGATTGTAGTCCTGAACTATACCATACGAGTACCTCCTCTTTGGCAGCATAGCTTTTAAATGAGTGGGTATACACAATCATGACACCAAATAGCTGAGATCCTCAATTCGGTTTCATTGCCATCTAAAAAGAATATTTTCACATTTTGTAAGATTTTCTACTTTTTAGAGTACATTTGGTATACGGGCTAGTTAGTGCTCTTGTTAAGTGATATTCTTCATCTAAAAAACACTCACATATTTTGCCCAAGAGTTTTCCGTCCCCCACACTTTAGGGGTGTGCTTTAGACCTAAAATAAATAAATAATAAATAAATAAATAAATAAATAAATATATAAGACTATAAAAGTGTTCGCTCTTTAGATGTTTAAGCTTTTAGATACAACATTCACATAGTTAAATATTATTAAGAGAATTTGAACATCCAACCCAAAATCTAAATTTTATGTGTAGTAGTCCATGGCTTGCTACCTATTTCAATGCAGTTATACTTGTGATACATACTGCGTCTCCAACATGCTCGAGCACTTGTAACTTGATTTTTAAACTCGTCACATGTGATTTGATCTTACGGTTAACACAGGAACTTCAGCATGAGGTTACAGGTGTAAGAACAAGCCTACCAAATGTTAGCTTTGATACCAAGTTAGAAGAATATGAGAATTTAACCCAAAATTACAAAACAGTTGATGGAGTAGCTCAATATCCATATTAATCCTCTTAAAATGCTGTTATATACCAATGTGGGACATTATACAAATAAAAAATAAATAAAAGAGGAAATGTTGATGAACGTAGACCGTAACTAGTACTACACCTTGATTTCATCCTCTTTGGGATTCTCTATGAATTTTTGCTATGTACATTGTTGCTTTAACCAATTTAATTCCTACATTCAATTACTGTTAAATTAGTTCTTAGGCCTAAATCACACCCCAAAAGCTAGCTCAAAGGGAGGAGGATTGCCCAAGCCTTATAAGGAGCCCACCCATCTCATTAACTACCAATGTGGACTTTTGTTATTCTTTAACACCCCACCGCACGCCCAGTGCTTAGCATCTGGTGCTTGGACAATTTTGATTTTGGGGGCCCTAACATCAGGTGAGACGGACCCTGCTCTGATACCATGTTAAGTTCGGTCTTAGGCCTAACTCACCACCCAAAAGCTAGCTCAAAGGAGGAGGATTGCCAAGCCTTATAAGGAGTTCACCCATCTTATGGACTTTCGTCATTCTTTAACACTTCAGATCTTGATGTTCTTTACAGTTTTTACTGACACATTTCTAAATGGACTAGAAAGATTCTTAGCAAATACTGAACCTAATGTAAATGTATTCGTCATAACTGAACCTGAATCTCAACTAGTTGGTACGTGCTTATGTAAATCTTTTACTTTTTTTCATGTTCTTTACACAAGATTGCATGGATTCCCATATCTCAAAAGAAGATTGCGTTGATTCTGAGATATTGCTGGTCTTTTAGAAATACTTTCCATGTGATTTTTTAGGCCTATCTTTCCCCTTGTAATACTCCCACTCACCATTCACATTTGAAGTTGGGTGTATTAGGAGGCCTATGTAGGACTAGAATCATGATGACATCATCTTAGTCAACCTTCTCTAATTTAATCATGTAAGTGCCTTGATTGCATCTTCTGTTGTTTGCGATCTTTTTTCACCTTATGAAACCCCGCATATTCACCTACATTCACACATATCTGCAGCATGCATCTTGTGGATATGTTGGGTCTTAAGAGACCTAGCACTCCCTCCTGTATCACCATTCACATTTGAAGTTGGGTGTATTTGGAGGTCTATGTAGGACTAGAATCATGATGGCATCATCTTAGTCAACTTTCTCTAATTTAATCATAGAAGTGCCTTGATTGCATCTTCTGTTGTTTGCGATTTTTTAAAAAAAAATCTTTTTTCACCTTATGAAACCGCACATTCACCTACATTCACACATGTCTGCAACATGCATCTTGTGGATATGTTGGGTCTCAGAGACTTAACACTCCCTCCTGTATAACATCGTTTTCCTTAAATGTTGTTCTATAAAACTTGCCGTTTTCTTTGCTGAATATCCCCTATGATTGCGTATGTTCTTGTGGCTCTCCTCCATTTTCCCCTCTGATTCGACCTGTTGGATATTCATCTCTCATTTAATCTTCGTTCTTATTCTGTTGGACAAACTTTCAATGAATAATTTGGTTTATTTTCACGTTTTAAAATATTTTATTTCTGGAGTGCTCCCTATTATTGCCTTTGGTTGACATCCTTGTTAATTTTGACACTAACATAATATCGTCTATGAATAGCATACACAAATTAAGTTTGACACTAACACATTATTGTCTATGAATAACATACACCATGTGATCTTGTCCTGTATACAATTTGTTAGTTCCATGATTAGATAAAGAGCAAATTCTAACGACAGTTGTGGGATCTCGTCCTGCAGATTCCTAGTGTATCCCACGGCTGTGGGATTTCTCTATATTTCCTACCATCTATTTCACACTTGTCTGTCAACCTAACGACCCCATTTTTTTTAGTTCTAGACAATATCAAACTTTATAATTTTTACACTTTCCTACACCATATCCATTTTTGTATCTACCTTTTCTGCATGCATTCTTAGTTCATATCTTGCCCTTGAACAATATACTACACGCATGGTTGCTGACACTGATGACAGCTGTGCCACATGCTTTCTGACCATTATGGCAATAACATCTCTCCAAATGCTGACTACTCTAGATTGTGTCTTTTATCTTCCATCTTATGTGGTGCCTATCAAATATTCCCACATTTGCTTGTTATAATTCTCTAAAATTCACTTTTGTCTATGCCTTTTAAAGTGATATCCAGATTTGAAATTACTTCTGAAAGAGTTGTTTTTCCTCTTTGCAGCCTTAGGAGCTCAATTTTGGGATTGACAGAGCATGAAGACAAACAGGTACTGCTTTCTGATTTACTAAGCAGGTCTTTTGTTTCCATCAAGTAGTTCTAGAACCACGTTCCTTTCCTTTTATTTTTCCAGCATAATATCTGCATTGAATTGATACTTGGATATCAGTTGAGAACTTGAGATATCGTATTGGTATGAAATTGAACTTTTCCTTAGTTATCTTGCGATTCTGTTTGTGCTTGTTGCTTGAGGTTTTTGTGCATGTATGAGGAAGACTGGTCTGTTTTAAGTCTCAAGTCTCAACTAATTCATAACCATACTTTCCTTCTCAAAAAAAAGTTCATAACCATACTTTGCCAAAGATCTAATATATCAAAAATGAAGTGAAACGTAAATGAAAAGTAGAACAAATGTCCCACTTGCAAGTAACTAATGGACAAGGCCTAAACAAGTACCAAAACAATGGTTACAGAATACAGATGCAAAATTCTGGTGAAGCATTCATAAGCTTGGGCTCACCTTTGTTGCTATGAGGGAAGTAATCGATCTCTGATGTCTTAGACTGGTACAAGATTATTTCCTGTTATCTTTGACCTTGTTCCTTTGTATAAATGATTAAGGCTACTGATTATCCAATTCAAATCAACTATATTTAAAGATGATGGTGAGTAAGAGACCAGCATCTCAATTATCCTTGCAAGATAGGAAGGAAAGATGAAGCTTTGATTAGACGAAGATGGAACATCCTGTTAAGGGATGTCCTATTTATGCTGATCTTAGCGATTGGGCTAGGAATTAGCATACACTGATAAATGTTGTGTGCACGATACTCTGTTACTGCCTGATCTTGAATCTCTGTGTATGCCATTGACTCTCTTAATTTTACAAAGCAGGTTGTTCTCATGCTTGTTATGTTTTTGCTGTTGATCTATGTTTCGAGTTATATCCATAATAATTATAGGGATATTTTTTTTCAGTTAATTACTTTTGTTTCAAAATTTTCTTATTCAGAGTGATTAGGTGACAAATTATATGTGATTTACTGTATGTCAGGTTCATCAAATTGCAAGGAACTTTAGAGATAGGATACTCAGACCTCTCAGGAAAAGAATTTGTATTGATAGAGATGATTGCCGTATCAACACACATTCTGGTTCACAGTACAATAGGTGTTTAGCATCACAAAATCAATGGTGCGATTGGGGTTGTAAAACTTCAGAAGGAGCTGATTATACCTGCCATTCAACAGTTGCATCTGTTCAAGCAGATGGTGGTGTGCTTGATGGCTCCTCTGCTTCATGTTCTGATATTGGGGAAGCGTGTATGGCAAAGAAACGTAAGCGTAAAAGTCGATGGGATCAAGAGGCTGAAGCAAAGTCAGATCCAAGAAATGAGAGTGATGTAGCTGAGGACCAGAAGCAGGTCCTAGATGATGATGTTCCTCCTGGTTATGAATTTCCTCCTGGATTTTCAGTCCCCATTAAGGCTTGTAGAGTTTT
The DNA here is from genome assembly GCF_001406875.1 of Solanum pennellii. Classification (NCBI taxonomy): domain Eukaryota; kingdom Viridiplantae; phylum Streptophyta; class Magnoliopsida; order Solanales; family Solanaceae; genus Solanum; species Solanum pennellii. The sequence continues at coordinate 47,632,096 of NC_028642.1, read as the reverse complement.
ATCTGATGATTCTTCAACAGCTATTTACAGTACCGAAGAAGGTAATTGCGGAGAACATCCACAGCCAGTTGTTATGGGGCACTTGCAGCAGCGGTTCGTTTCAAGGTTGCCCGTGTCTTATGGAATTCCATTTTCCGAGGTGCAGCAATTTGGCTGTCATCAAAAGGGAAGATTTGATGCCTGGACTGTTGCCCCAGGAATACCTTTCCATCCCTTTCCTCCTTTACCTCCATATCCCTGTGATAGAAGAGGTTTTGTGCCTACTGCTAGTGAGCTGCCTCAAAATGCTGGAGAAGATTGGGGTACTTGTTCACCTAGTCACTTGGCTCAAAATCCTCCAAGCGTATCTGGAGCAGACCAACCTCAGGATGGCAATGGAAACCAACTTGGTTGTGAAAGAGCCAGTGAGTCTCATAACTTGGGAAGGAAAAACTTTAGGAAGCAAAAGTTTAATAATTCCAAGTTAGTACCTCCCTGGCTTCGGATAAGAAGTGGCTGGGAATACACAGGAAATAGCATGTGCATTGCAGGAGCAAGCAGGGAAAATGAGTTTAGGAGTACACATAATAACAACCTTGGAATGCAGAATTTGGGTCATGCTCTACGACCTAATACTTTCCATAGGTATTAGACATACCTTATATGGTTATATCAGCAATTGTACTTTCGCACTTGCAATCCTTTTTAGTTTTGTAAATTTGATTCTTTCACAATTTTTAGGTTTAGGACCAAAGTTACTCTAATTTATTTGATGTCATAGCATGCCTCAAAAGAGGTAAACGACTCAATTCTTTCGGTCATTAATTGAACATTAAAAAACTTGCTGGCCTCTGGATGGTGTCTATTATGTGCATGTTGTCCACTTGCTTATGACGTGGTTGTTACTTACTTATGCATTGACATAAATTAATTCTTCAATGGGCATTTGGATTATGTCAATCTGCATATATCACATCTGTTCTGCTAAAGTTGAAGCATGGGGTTTTCACTTTTCAGAATTGTTATAACTAAGTCTTTGCCTAATAATGTGCTAATTAGTTGGTACTCATCGAGATCATCCTTACTCCGTCTTAGAAGTTGCTCAACATTCTTCATCAGTATGATTTGCGATGACAGTCACTTGCTAAATTTGGAGATTCTACCATTCGAGCAATTATTAGCATAGTAAGTAACCAAGGCTGAGGCTGAGGTGAAATATGACTCATGTTATGTCATGTGATAACAATTCTGCAAAACTGGAAGAAAAATGTATCCGTGTGTAATCAATATCCTTCTCCTACAAATTAAGGCCTAATCGGTTTGCACCGAAGGTTTAAATCTTAATCATCCAGATTCAGTTCATTAAGTTCGTTTGATTTTTAGGTCTGAATCTTAATCATTAAATTCATCTATTTTTTTTTTAAAAAGCCTTTGAGTGAATCTGAAAAGATCAGATTTGTAGGATAGTCTTAACAACATTTAGTATTTAATACACTTCATGTCGACTCTCTCTAACACATTATGCGACTTGCTCTTTCTCTTTTTGTACAATCTTTCTTCCTCTTTTTTTCCAGTCAAACACCAATTTTTTTCTTCTTAAATTAGTGCTTTCATAATCTTTACAAGTTTTTCTTATATTAACAATTTTTTTGGGTTGTATTTATTTTTGTCAAGAACTATTGTTGTAATAATATCTTTGGGTGTTCATCAAGAAGAACTCAAGATGTGAAAAAATAGTATTCATGATTAGAAACAACAACTATATATACATATCTGAGGTCTCTTATGAGAATTTAATTTGTAAGGGCCAAAACCATTGAAGATTGTACTACAACATGAGTTTATGATTGGAGTCCAAGTTATACCTATATCTTAATTGTTTATGACAAAAATGATGGAACTCCTAATAATTCTTCATCACAATCTTCATTTTCGGTTGAAAGAAAAGTTTTGAGGAAGAAATTGATGAGAAGATGAGTAATACTTTGGAGTTGTTGATTAAAAAAATAGTGCACCTAGCTTTGAAACATGATTTTATTGATAAATATTGCGGGTACAATTCTGTTGATCCCTTGATTCTACTCTCTTAAGATTTATCCATGATTCGAGTGCCGTTAGTGGCGTATTTCTCGAACTAGGATGATTAAGATTTGATCTCTCTATGATGATTTAGATTTGATCTCTCTATGAATAATCCATCAGTTTGCGGAGTATTCGAGATTTTGATCTCTTTATGGAATTTTCGAGATGCCTTTTAAGGGAATTCAGTACCCTTTATATAGGCGTGAACTAGGGTTTAGGGTTGAGTAGCCTCCAAGAATCTTAGTTTGAGTTGAACACAATTTGTAGAGTCCCAACTTGAATTGAACACATCTTGTAGAGTCCCAATGTCTACAACAATACAATCCAACTAAGCAATAAAATGGTATTGAACCGCATCAAAGACAGTTTATCAAACACTATAATCACATTAATACAATACAATTACAATTACCATACATCCAAACAAGCTGGACATGAAATAAAAGAGGATTTAATACAATACAACTCTAGTGTTGTATATTTATTGAATGAATGAACACCTTTCCTAAATAAATTACTCCTAAAAAGCAACTTGATTATTTGAAATATTCCCGAGGAATTAACGGTTCATATATTATGAATCACATTTAAAATTGTTGAAGGTGCAATTTCCTTATCATCTTCATATTTCGACAGACTCAACCAGTAACGAAATAATCATATTTTTAAATTTTCCTTTGGAGTTTGTGTACTCATCCTTCTCTTTATATAACGTGTTTTTCACGCGTGTGAAATTTAAAACTCGTTCAAGGACAAACTTTGGTACTTCTACGTCTAGACAGAAGAATTCTTTGTTTATGTCCATCCATCCATTGGTGACTTCTTTCTGGAATTTAACGTAAGCCTCTTGCTTTGAAACTCCATAATCTTTCATGTAGCATTCAATAAGTGAAGCTCCATGTTCTCTTTGTTGTTCAACCTACATGGAACAGATTTCAATATTTTCAATATATATAGATTTGTTAACTTCGAAAAAAAACTTAATATAAATCATATGTACTTACTTCATGTCCAACAATATCGTCCATTGCTCTGGCAATCAATGAGGAAGCTCGAACTATCAAAGGTTCATTTATTATCCATTCAAAAGTCTCTTGGGATATAAATTCCTCCACACCAACCAAGCAAGTTGTTGCTCCCATCATATAGCCAGCACTTACGATTGCATTCTCCATGTGTTCCTCATATGTTGGAATATGATTATCATCGTTCAACCATTGGGCTTCCTTAAAATAGGCTCTCACCAACTTTTTCATCTAAAAAGAATATATGAGGTAATTTTAGCTAGATAAAGATGAATTATAATATCTTTTTTTTTCATTTGGAAAGAATACATTTCCTCGTTGTCTTTCGGAAACAATCTTTGTATCTCTATAAGATTTGTGTAAACTCTACAATCCTCAGATCCTATCGAGATTTCACTATGTATATATGTTGTTGTTGTTAATGTTTTCTTGTTGCTAAAGTTTTCATTTCTTAATTTTTTTTATTTAATATAAGGGGAAGGGAAAATAGAATGAGGAGGAGGTTATAAAGTTGGGGATTGAATTCTCATTCAAACAATCAACCAATTGAACTAATATTACCTCATATTTTGCATAGTATACACGATCCGATTTAAATTCTTTGGCCAACTCTTGTTCCATTTCACTGTATATGTCTAGAAGAGCTTGATAAGCATGCCTCAGATATGGCGGTACTGAATCGATTGCATTAATATCCCATCTAATAAGTATCAAGATTTAACTCATATTCATCAGTAAAAATGATTAATTACTTATGAAAGTGATGTGTTTTACCTCTGTATTGCATTGTTGAAAGGTTCTAGTTCGTCAAAGGTTGCATAAGCATCAAAAGTGTCATCAATGAAGGAGGCCATTTGGATTACTTTTGTCATCATTTTTCTCGCACGACTATACTTTGGCTCAAAATACACTCCTAATATCCAGAAGTAACACTCAACCAACCTGTCTCTTGCATATGGATATTTATTTGCAAAATCCAAATCTTTCCACCACCTACATATATACATCACAAGAGCAACGGTTTTAATTTAATTCATGTAATTAAAGAAGATCAAATAATATTGTACCTACGTACCTTGTAAGGTCACTAAGCTCTCTTTGGTGCAACTTTTGCAGCATGTTGAAATCCAATTTAGCAAATTTCAAAAGCAAATGGTTGTGTGCATCATTGTTTTCGTAAATGGATATGTATTTCCTTGCTCCCATCCTGGGTAAAGTCATGCGAATAGGATGACTTAAGGCTTCACCAACTTCAACCTTAAGAGAGTTATTATTATTGCTCAAGTTGGAGACTATAGACTCGAGATGAGTGGTGGTAAAGGTAAGAGCTTCTTCAAGAATCTCCTCATCACGCACTCTCAGATGTGATGCTTCATACAAACTTAATAATCCTTGAACATCATTAGTAAGCGTTTCCTTGAATTTCCCATCTTGGTTGGTGAATTGCTTGAACACATCTGGTTAAGTAAACATGAATTTTCATTGTTAGTCAAAAAAATTAACCTTGATAATTAATAAAGAAAAGTAATAGAGTAGATTTACCTGAAGACATGTAATGGCCTTGTTGCCTCACAAGTCGAAAACGAAGAGAAACAATGTGAAGGTTGTCATCATTATTCTGTTTGGATGCATCAAAAATGTTTTGAATGGATGTTTCAGTTTCATTATCGAAATGATATGCCACTCCCAATCGTTGTATTGTGTCTATCAACACAAGCTTTTGAGTGCTATTGTCACAAGTTTCCACCAGCATTTTTCTGAATATCTCTTTTAACTCATCAACTTCATGTTTCTCTTGGCTACTTATTTCCTGCAGGACATCCAAAATCATTAAATGTCTTGCAGCATACTATATTATAATTAACAAATTAAATATTATAATATTTCTCTAGAAAAAAAAAAAGGTATAACATGCAAAATTAAGCTAGCAACAATATAATAAGGAGATTTTAAACAATTCATATTTCATACTATATGTGTGTTAATTAACTCACAGGAGTATAAGAAAGGAAATGATATCCCCAAACAGTTGGGTGAAAATTAGCCAAAGGACGAGACTTATTAGTAGAAGAAGAAGCCATTGCTTGTTCTAAGGTTTGCTTTTTTTTTTCAAGCTTAATTTGTGGTTTAAGTTATGCTAATAGGATGGGCCTATTTATAATGTACCTTACTCCTTTGAATCGAATTTTTTGGGAATCAATCAATTTGTTATTGGTTGCTTAAGTCTAGGCTTATTAATTAGAATTAGTTACATATAATTATCTTTAAAAAAAGTGCAATTTTTTTCACACTATTGCATATAGTGTTGTGCTTAACATGATGACTTGTTTATAAACTACATCAGGGTCGTTTTGGTCTTTTTTCCTGTGCGTTAGACACTTAAACTACATCGTTTAATGTCAAAACTATGTAGTTTTTTCTCGATCTAAACCTAATAATCTTGTCACAACCTATCCAAAACCCTCATTCTCTTAAAATCACCCAACTTAGAGCGAAAAGAAAAGAAGAAGTCGCTAGTTCCTTTCAAGAACAAGTAGAGGTGTTCTTCGAAGTTCAACCCCGAAATCCAAAGAATTTATCCGTAGATTTCATCTAATTCATTAGGTATATGAGATTTCACTAGTGGTGAACCCTCATACTTCGAAGACACTAGACATGCCTTTTGTTTTAGTCTTTACTTTCAGTTTCATTAGAGTTAGCTTGAGGGCATGTCTCAAAAACTCATTTCAGTTAGAGGCTTTTTCACACATAGTAGCAAGTTCAAACTTAGAGTCAGTGTTAAGTGTTATGGAATTGTCTCCTCTAGATATTCAGATATATTTTCATTTGCAGTCCTTTAGTTTTGAGTCATTTATTAGTTATGCTTGCTTATCTTAGTTATATTATCAACATGGTTGATATATACTAGACTCAGCGTTAGCTTGAAGTCACTCGTGATCCTGGGTCTCCTATTACATCTAGGAATAGCCTTGGAGCGTGACAACTATCTCTAATGTTTGGTATTCAATCATTATAATTGGTATTATACATGTTTTTTTTTAATTAGCTTCCACTTGGAGGATCAAACAAGGTCATCCTATTTCGCCGTCCCTTTTCATTATTGCTGCTGAAAATCAAAACATACCATGAACAAAAGAAGGAAACTAAATGTCGTTGGATGATATGATTGTAATACCAAGACTGAAGGTTCTGGAGGTGTAATAAGAGACAACAAAAGAAATAAATGTCACCTCTGTCTTATATGTGTTAGGATCGGAAATAAGCAGGTATAAACGCGGAAGCTAGCAAAGCAAACCTTGAAAGACCACGAGTAAGAAGACAAACGAGAAATATACCAAAAGACACAAAGATTTAACGTGGTTCGGTCAATCTACCTACGTCCACAAAGGAGATGAGCAATCCACTATAAATATGAGAGTACAAATACAGAGAGAAACAACCTCAACCAATTCACTCGGAATACATGGAAGGTTCACACAAGTGAAAACATATCAAGCTTGTGACCCATAAATTCTCCCCCTAACTAAAACTCTCAAAGCCTTTAAGACTACATTGTGAATGCTGATTAAGTTAGAAGGAACATTCCTCTATTTATAGAATCCTAAACCTTTTCCTACCAGAAAAATGATTAGTTAATCCAAAACTTTTAAACCTATTTATGGTATGATATCAGGGAAAATAAAACCCAACATTTCACACATAGCAGCAAATTCAGACTTATAGTCAGTGTTATGTGTTATGAAATTGTCTCCTCCATATATTCAGATATATTTTCATTTGGAGTCCTTTAGTTTTGAGTCATTTATTAGTTATGCTTGTGCTTATCTTAGTTATATTATCAACATGCTTGATATATACTAGACTCAGCGTTAGCTTAAAGTCACTCGTGATCCCGAGTCTCCTATTACGTCTAGGGATAGCCTTGAAACGTGACAACTATCTCTAATGTTTCATATTCCATTATTATAATTGGTACTAGACATGTTTTTTTTTTCCACTTAGCTTCCACTTGGGGGATCAAACAAGGTCATCCTATTTCGCCGTCCCTTTTCATTATTGCTGCTGAAAATCAAAACATACCATAAACGAAAGGAAATTAAGTATCGTTGGATGATATGATTGTAATACCAAGACTGAAGGTTCTGGAGGTGTAATAAGAGACAGCAATGGTAACAAGGTAGTAGGTTTTGCAAAAGAAATAAATGTCACCTCTTCCTTAATGTTGAATTACTGGCCACATATTTATGCTTTTTCAAAATTGTCCTAATTAAGGATGTTGATTGTATAACCACAACTTTTTCTCGTGCATTTTTAATACCTCCCCCCGCCTCCTCCAATTTATGTGGATCCTTACATTATCACATGAGTTGTTTAAATTACTCTAATTGAATTTCAAAAACATAATTTATTATTGATTACTCATTCTCTTTTTCAAAAATCCTACTAGATATGGTCTATAGATAGGGGTGTACAAAATTGAATCAAATCGTAAATCGAAAAAAAATTTCCGACTAGTGGTTTGGTATTGGAAAAAAAAACTCAATTATATTTGAATGGGTTGATTTAAACTAAAAAAAAAAAAACAACGCGAAACCAAACCAACCCGACATTATATATGTAATTTTAAAATTTTATTTTATACACAAAAATATTTACTTTGAAATCATTTTAAAATATTTCTTTTACTATTTCATAGTTTTGATCTTTTAATATATTAGTTTAAGTTTAAAACTTAGAATTGGGAATGTCCAATAAAGATTATAGTTCATAGATGGTGATAATTATAATAAACTTAAATCAAAATCAAATTAATACTAATGCACAAAGAAAATCAATCCAACAGTAAGAATGACAATAATATTGAATATTTGTTCTTTAGAATTACATTGGATTAGACAAATAGATACATAATGTAATTTATTTTTTTAATGTAACTATTGCTTATTAAACTTATTTAAGCATGATTTAGTACTTTTAAATTATGATTATTTTCATTATGACTTTACAATATTTATTTTATATAATGATTTCATTATTATCTTTTATTGAATATTTTTGTATCATCAATACTCATCTCATATTTTGTGTTACTTTTTTAAGAAACACCTTAGATAATTGTATTTTGGTTGTAATAAGAAATATTTGGAGCACAAGTTAATAATATATTTGTATGCAAGCTTTACCGAAAAAATATAAAATCTGGAAAAATCCGAAGTTTATTAGTTTGGTTTGATAAAATTTTAAAAATTCAACACAATGGTTTGGTTTGGTATTTGAAAAATCCAAACCAACCCGAGATTGAAAAACTGAAAAAATCAAAACTTTATTGGTTTGGTTTGAATTATAAATTTAAAATTTTACACGAATGATTTGGTTTGATATTTGAAAAATCCGAATCAACCCCGGTCATGTACACCCCTATCTATAGATAAATATTATATTCTAGTAGGTGCATTATTAATAAATCTTTAACATAGATACAAATTCAAATATGCCTCAGTAATGTCTGAGTGCAGTGGTTGGAGAACTCATTTTCTATTTTACTTTCCAAATATAGAGAATAGAGAATAAAATAACGGTGGATTGGTGATAGTCTTAATGGTTTAAATTTAATCTCCTTAAATATTAGTCTAGTTATAATTAAAAACATGACTAACTCCTCAAAATCAACAAGAAAAATGCTTTTTTACACTATTGCATATAGTGTAGACATGTAATTTTCAACCCCTCCCCTCCCCCCCCTAGTTTTTTACAATACTTTAGCATTAAATATTTCCTCCAGTGAAGATCCCCTCCATTTCCCCACTGCACCCTTCAATGAGCAACACCTGTCCACTTGTTTAATTAATAATCCAAATTTAATTTTCTTAAATATTAGCTAACTATAATTAAAGAAAACACCAGCTCCTGCAAATCAACAAGAAAGATTAGATTTGAATTTTTTAAAATGATGGTTGCTGTTAAGGTATATATTTATTGCCATTAAAAATATTTATCTTTCTGGTAGGCTTAAGTGGAAATGATAAAATAGAAATAAATTGAAGCAGATGTTGAGGGCACAGTGGACATTACATTAGCTAGATATTTTGGTAGAAGTTGTTAGGGATATGGATAGACACATGTAGTCAATTAGAAAATATCAATTTTTAATTGTCAGCTTTATAGAGTAGAATATATTCTTTGTAGTGGATGTACAAGCTAACTAATTTATTTTTCTCAATAAGTATACAATTCAGTTTCTCTATGGCTATCAATAGCGTTTAAGACTTTTTTACATTAGGTTTTTTTCTCTATAGGTATCAAAGGTGTTTAAGAATTTTTACATAAATTTTTTTTTCAATAATTTATAAGAACACATGATTTAATTTTGTCAACAAGAAATTTTAGATATCTTTGTGTCACGTCCGGGTTTACCCCCTAGATGTAACCGGCGTTGGCGTCCTCTTTGAGGACTAAGACTAGCTTCTTAGCTTACATCATCACATTTATAAGTCGAATTTAGCGGAAATTTTAAAACTTTTTATAACTTCAACTTGGAGGTTTACATAGACCTCTAGATATACATAATATATATATATATCGAGTATACATAGACCTTTCGTATAGGAAGGTTATATTGCCTTCTACTTTTATTTCACATACATATATATAAGATAGAACATGGTCTTAAAGATTGTCTCATCTTATACCATCTAAACGACTCATAGATTTGGTCATAGCCCTACATCAATGTAAAGAAGCCACATATATGCTTCTACAAATCGTACTCAAATGAAAATAGAGTGAACATAAGAGTCTTAGAAAACAAAGAAACTCCATAAGCTAGAAATTGACATCGCCCTCGGAAAGTGAGGACCTACCCACTTGGACGGTAGAGAATATCCAAGTCTTCTTCAAGTCGTCTGAGCCTTCAACGATCGAAGCCTAAAATATTTTGGAAAAAGGAAGAAATGGGGTTAGTACGCCACTTGTACTAAGTATGAGACTAAATGCACATATACTTGTAAAACATGCTAAGAAAAGGACATTTCAATAAGTATGCATTTTTCATTTGAAACCTTCATGCATATATCACACTGTTGACACCCAATTTTGATCCTCCACAATATAAATTAATCATATCGAGCTTCCTAAATTCTGAATGATTCAAAATAATTAGTTATTGGTTGCTTAAGACAACAGTATAAGTCTAGGCTTATTATTTAGAACTGGTTACATATAATTATCTTTAAAAAAGTGCAATTTTTTTTAACATTATTGCATAATAACAAGGTGAGTCCGATCCGATCTAAATAAAGGCTATGCAGAGTAGATTAGATGGTTGAACCAAAAACTCGGTGATAAAAACACCAACAACTTTCACATATATATATTATCTAGTTCATGAATTACACTTGCTTAACTAACCAGACATAAATTCATGCTTTCGATTTCGAATTCTATATTCTCAGTATATAAATATTGCATTTTCAGTTAGTATATCAACTTTTGAGCTATTCAGTATCAAGTACATCTTAGCTTAAAAAATATTCAAGTTGGGAGTAGACTTAGCACCGAGTTGGACAAGGGTTTCAGCATACCCTCAAAGTCTTAAAACAACGTGCCAACATAGGTTCAGAGTCCCCTCTGTTAGGCATCAGATTTTAGTGATCACGCCACAATCATGCTTTTATACCCCTGGAAATGTTATTGAGTTTCCTCTCAATGAGGCGTATACATCGGATTCCACGTTAACTCACGTGGTTTAAGTCGATTAATAGTAGCTCCCCATAACCAGACACTTAGTGCATTGACTAGGTTTTCAACATTTACATCAGTGTACAGTTCAACATGTTATCTTCATGATTAGTACTTGATCATTGCATTCAGTTCAGTTTTGCGATATACTTCAATACATATCTACGACCTTGTTTAGATTATATCATTGCTCAATTATGGATTATTTAGTTTATATACTTTGTTCAACTTAACATATCTATATCTTGCATGCTCAGTACATTCTAAATATTGATGCATACTTTGTGCTACATCCTTTCATGATGCAGGTTCAGACACTCAATATCCAGATTATGCTTAAATTGATTCTCGATTCAACTTCAGTAGCTTCAATGATGAGCTTATACTTCAAGGACAATAGACATTCCTTTTATTTTAGTCTTTACTTTAAGTTTTCAGTTTGGTTAGAGTTAGTTAGGGGCATGTCCCAACAACTCATTTCAGTTACAGAGTTTTAAGAATAGTAGTAGATTCAAATTTGGAGTCAGTGTTAAGTGTTTTGGGATTGTTTAATTTCCTCTAGATATTCAGATATATTTTCATTTGGAGTCCTTTAGTTTTGACTAATTTATTAGTGATTCTTCTGCTTATCTTAGTTTTATAGCTTGATATATGTCAGGCATAGGGTTAGCTTGAGAAACCTGGGATCGCTCGTGATCCTAGGTCCCCTATTACGTCCAAGGGATATCCTCGAGGCATTACAAATATCTCTGATGTTTGGTATTCCTTTATTACAAATTGTACTAGAAATGTTTTTTTCACTTCCACTCGAGGGCTCAAACAAGGTGATCATATTTCCCCGTCCCTTTCCATTATTGTTGCTGAAAATTAAAACATACCCTAAACAAAAGTGTAAAACCAAATATTGTTGGATTATATGATTATAATACCAAGACTAAAGGTTCTAGAGGTGTAATAAGAGACAACAACGGTAACAAGGTAGTAGGTTTCGGAAAAGAAATAAATGTCACCTCTGCCTTATATGTTGAATTACTGGCCATAATTACAATTTCTCTAACATTGTTCTAAGGATGTTGATTGTATAAACACAGCTCTTCCTCGTACATTTCTGATCACCACCTCCAATTTATGTGGATCCTTATATGATCACATGACTTGTTTAAACAAGATTAATTGGTCAGATTTCAAAATATTTTTTATTATTGGTTAATTTTTTTTTTTTAAATTCTACTAGTTATGGTCTATATATAAGTATTATATTCTAGTAGGTATAGTATCAACCGAATATAACTTACTAATATCAGAGTGTATATCTCATTGGTCAGACATACACCACGCACATAGAAATGTGTCGATTGTATAAAGGGTCTAGGATAATAAAGAGGGAAATGGTGGATAGTTGGAGAACTCATTCTCTATTTTACTCTCTAATTATAGAGAATGTAAAGTAAAATAGAGATGAGTTGGTGGTGGCCTTAATGATTTAAATTTAATTTCCTTAAATATTAATCTAACTATAATTAAAAACATGACTAACTCTCTGCAAATTAACAAAAAATATATTTTTTTTACACTATTGCACATAGTGTAGACATGTAATTTTCAAACCCCTAGGTATTCACAATACTTTTGCATTAAATATTTCTTTTATAGGGCTTAACTTGGACTTGGCTTTTCTCCGGTGAAGATCCCCTCCATTTCCCCAGTGCACCCTTCAATGAGCAACACTTGTCCACTTGTTTAATTTATAATCCAAATTTAATTTTCTTAAATATTAGCTAATTATAATTAAAAAAAAAAACACCAACTCCCTCAAATCAACAAGAAAGATAGATTCCAAGAAAAACACTTGTTTGAACTAGACTTGGGGTAATATGAAAGTTAAAACCCCTCGAGAAATATGGATTTTTTTTAAAAAGATGGCTGCCCTCACTTTTGGTTAATATGATTTATTACATGCTAACAAAAATAGTCTTTCTGGTAGGCTTAACGGCAGCGGCGGAGTTAGAAATTTCGTCAAGGGAGTTCAAACTTTAAAAGAGTGGAAATTTCTTTTTAGCAAAGTTGGTGCACAAAATATGTTTTTTTACTAATGGATGGGTACATCCAAATTTAAAATTAAATTAGATATCATTTAACTAAATCATACAAAACTTAAATTATAAAACTATGAATAATATAAATCAAAACTAATGGAGAAAAATTAAGAAAAACAATTTTAGGTGCTAGTTGAATACATTGCCATTTGTTCATATCAAATGAATTGTTGGGACTTCTTTCGTGAAGTTTTTGTAGTTGCAATTTAGTCATATTCTATTTTATCTATATTTATTTTAAATAAATTTAAAGAATGGTTACAAGAAAATCAAAATAAGGAAAGTAAACGTAATGTCGTAAATCACAAGGGAAGTTAGCGTAACAGAGTAAAACATGAAGGGAGATCTCTGCAATTATCTCCATTTTTTAGATTCTTAACTATTTTAAAAAATAATTTAGAAATAATCAAAAGAAAAATATTGGAAATTAATTTTTTAACTATATCTTTCAATGTAAATTTCTTACTGTTATTAATTCAAGGCTAGAAATAGAAAGATGTAATTTCTTAGTACTATTAATTCAAGGCTAGAAATAAAAAGATAGAAATAACTATTACTATTAATTCAAGGCTAAAAATATAAAAATTAATTTCTTAGTGCTATTAACTCTAAGGCTAAAAATAGAAAGATAGAGGTACTTATCATTATTAATTAAAGGCATAGAAAGATGTAATTTCTTAGTACTATTAATTCAAGGCTAGAAATAGAAAGATGTAATTTCTTAGTACTATTAATTCAAGATTAGAAATAGAAAGATAGAGGCAACTATTACCATTAATTCAAGGCTAGAAATTAATAGAAAGATGTTTCTTAGTACTATTAATTCAAGGTTAGAAATAGAAAGATAGAGGCAACTATTAATACTTCCTCCGTCCGGAATTGTTTGTCATGTAGCGCTTTTCAAAAGTCAATTTGACTAATTTTCAAAGTTAAATTAGATCACATTAAGTCGATATTTTAAACAAAAAAAATTAGACATTCTAAAACTATATGAAAAGTACTATAAATTGCAATTTTTTGCGTATTAATATGATGAAAAATTACATCTTAAAATGTTAGTCAAAGTTTTTATAGTTTGACTTTAAAAATAGAAACCATGACAAATAATACCGAACGGAGGAAGTATTAATTTAAGGCTAGAATTAAAAAGATGTAATTTCTTAGTACAATTAATTCAAAGCTAGAAATAGGAAGATAGATGCAACTATTGCTATTTAATTTAAGGCTAGAAATAGAAAGATAAAAGGAAGCAATTTTTGTTTCTTTTCTTCTTTTAGGAAAGGAAAAAATTATGCACTACAAGGGAATCAAACTCGGGACGTCAAACACTCAAACGAGCGAGCTTACCACTAGATCAATACCATTCATTATCTACAACCGTTTTCATTTATCTATATACTTGAATAATAAAAATTATTTTACCTATATACATCATTTAATTTTTGATAAAGGGTGTTTGACTAACTATCCCTACTGGGTTGTAACTCCATCCCTGCTTAAATGGGAGTGATAATATAGGAATAAGTTGAAGCAAATATTAAGGGCAGAGTGGATATTATATCAATTGTTAATTGTCATCTTGATAGAGTAGGATATGTACTTTGTAGTGGATGTACAAGCTAACTAATTCCTTTTCTCAACAAGTATATAATTCATTTTCTCTATGGCGCGCTATCAATGGTGTTTAAGACTTTTTTACATAATTTTTTTTTCCTATGGCTATTGATGGTGTTAATATTAGGGTTTTGTCCTGATTTTCTTATCATATTTAAGTTTCATTTTTACCTTGAAGGAAAATTAAAGCATTACCATAATTACTTTTACTTTTTTCTAAGAGGAAAATATAATTCTCTTTATATTTGGTTTATTTTTTCCTTTTAGGAAAAGATTTTAGAGTAGCTAGTCCTTTTCTAGTAAAAAAAGGTTTTGGACTTTATAAATATAAGTTTGTTTCTTCTAACACAATAACAATAGAATCCACAATGTAGTCGTTTAGAGACTTTTGCTTATGAGAAGATTTATTCACTCTACAGTTTCAATGTTTCTCTTTATATTAGTTTTTCATATAATAATATTATGTTTTTAGTATAAGTTTTTGTTATCTGATATACCAAATATATGATTTACAATTGTAAGCTTCCGATTACCCCTTCATAATCCAACTAGTGGTATCAGAGCACATGGTTCAATGATCCAATGACTGAATAAGATTGAAACACAAGCTCAAGTAATAACAGTGCACATGGTTCGATGGTATGATGGTTCAATGAAAATGAAGACATGTTCAAGTGGTTTCAAATAAATTTCCAACCAATTTGCTGATAAAGAAGATTTTTCGTCAAGCTACATGTGAAAAAGAAGTTTCAACCATATTTCAACAATCATGTTACTGCAGTTTTTAAGAACAAAAACAAAATATTTTTAACCCATATATTTTTAACTTTATTTTTAACCATGGCAAGCAGCAGCGATAAAGATTAGGTGAAGAACAAAGATTTTCATGTAGGTGAAGAAGACGAATCAAGTTTGTCAAGAAAATCCAACCAAAAGGTGAGATTTGTTAGGGTTTTTGCCTTGATTTTCTTACCATATTTGAGTTTTATTTTTACCTTGAAGAAAAATCAAAGTATTATTATAATTGTTTTTACTTTTTCCGAAAGGAAAATATAATTCTCTTTATATTTGGTTTATTCTTTTCTTTTTGGAAAAAGTTTTAGAGTAGCTGGTCCTTTTCTAGTAAAAAAAAAAAGATTTTTGAACTATATATATGTTTGTTTCTTCTAACACAATAACAATAGAATCTACAATATAGCCGTTTAGAGACTTTTGTTTATGGGGAGATTTATTCTCTCTACAGTTTCAATGTTTTTCTTTATATTAGTTTTTCATATAATAATATTATATTTTTAGTATATGTTTTTTATTAGATGATTTATTAATCATATAATTTGTAATCATAAACTTTCGCATGACGTCATAATCACCCCATTATAACCTAACAGTTAAAACAATTTTTTACATAAATTTTTTGGAACAGGTGATTTAATTTTGTCAACAAGAAATTTTAGGTGTCTTTGGGTGCTCAAATATAGAAGCGTACTCTATTTTTCTATCTCCAATTTCTATCTAAAGTCTTATAAATGCATGTACTAATTATTAATTCCTCAAATGTAGCATGTTCACATTTATTAAACCCATTAATTACCATTATTGTGTAAATTATAGAATTGATGAAGAGTAAGTGATCCATATGCTTCTGAATATTCAAATTGTTTGAAGATATGTATGACCATGATTTTACTACAAGTAGTCGAAAATAATATTTCTATTTTATAAACAATTTTGTATTCACATATATATTCACTTTTGTATCGCTTGCACTTAAAATTTTTTACATCACTTATATTCATGTAATCAGAGGTGGATTCAGGATTTAGAATTCCTGATGCCAAGTGACACGTTGATTAGATCACTACATCAACACTAGACTTTAATTCTGCGCAAAGACCATGTAGCATAATTTTTAAGAATAATTTAGTAATATTATAAATATATATTTTTCATTTATAATTATTCTCGATGAATTTACATAACGATCAATGAGATCATCATTACTTATATTTGTAAATATATCACGCACTATGTAACAAACTTAGCAATCATTTGAATATTAATTACCGATCCTTTTCCATACTACTTTTTATCTACTTCATGGAAGATAACGATACTAAACCATTACTATCGCTACAGGTAAATACTTGCTTAATGAATTTCAAAAAGATTAAGAAATAAAAATATTTTTTATTTTATTAGAATCTTTTTTTATCATTATCTAAATAAAAATTAAAGATGAAGTTACTATGATATTATTTTTTTTAGAAAAAAAATGAAGTTATTCTATTTAAACTATAAAATGAGATTAAGAAAAATACTTCTTCCAATTTTTTTTAAGTTAAAAGAATTTTAAAAGAAAAAGAAACCAAAAAAAGGTTATTTAAGAATAATAATATTATTAGAAAAATAAAAAAGATATTATGTTTATCAGAAAAAGTATATTTTTAATACAATAAAGTAACAACAGGGACCTTTTTTGGGATCAAAATATTAATAGTGAGAATATTTTTGGAATAAATTATTAATAATAGGGACATTTTAAAATCAAACTATTAACGGAGAATATTCTTATTCAATATGACATAGTTTAAGGCTTACTTTAACACTTCTCCATCAAACAAATAACTAATAGAAAAAATAAAGATCAAGAAATTAAATTAGTCAACAATATTTGATCTCATATTGCCCCTCCGGGCAGTACTTGGTACTTGAAGAAACTAAATGGATTGAAGAATGAAATGAAGCACTGATATACCCAACTTACATTGGCACCATAACAACTTTTGATTTTGTGGTTGTTTGTTTATTTGTACAATATATTAC
The DNA here is from genome assembly GCF_001406875.1 of Solanum pennellii. NCBI lineage: Eukaryota > Viridiplantae > Streptophyta > Magnoliopsida > Solanales > Solanaceae > Solanum > Solanum pennellii. Next base: position 47,614,740 of record NC_028642.1, on the reverse strand, counting down.
ATATATACACCTATACATACATCAGATTTCGATCAAAGCTTGTGGGTGGTGTGACACTGCCACTAGACACAGTAGATCCGCTCATGCATGTAACATTCTGAAAATTTCTAAGTTAAGGTCCAAACCATTCTTTATTTACTACATGTAAAGTCATATCGGATGCTTATTATATAGTTCATATATGTGTGTAAAAGATCAATTATATAGTGTTGGAATAAATTTGGATATAAATAAGGTTTCAAGAACCCCCTAGCACAATGTTGAGTTGAAAGTTTCCTTATCAATTAAGTTTTGAGATAAGATTCCACTTAGGTCAACTTCAAATGATCATATCTTCAAGAACATGATGAGTTAGGTGTCCCATGACCTACCAAATTAAAGGTATTCGAGTCCTCTTTCTAGTGCCACCAAGTTTGGACCCGTAGAATGAACTTCTGAGCCTGATAATTGTATAAATTATATGGATTAGATCTATGATCCGTAGCAACTTCTACGGGCCGTAAACTGGACCCGTCGAACGAGATTTTCAGCCATAAAATTCAATATAAATTCAACGGATGAGATCTACGGTCCGTAGAACAAACCACGCACCATAGATATATGCCTATAGAAGATTATCGTAAGCTTTTAAGAGAGATAGTTTAGTCTTTCTCACCCCTTCTTAACCTAAAACATGACCTTTTTACACCTAGTTAAGGGTTTAGATATTATTAATAACTAGTGAACTTAGCCGCGCTTTGCGCGATAAAAAATTACTCGTTAAATTTGCTAAATAATTAATTTTTTTGAATAGTTGATTACTAAATATATTTCTAAAGATTCTTTATAGTCTTTTATCTAAATATATCAAATTTTAAGTCTTAATTAAGTTTATTATTAGTACTTAAATATTATATCTTTTGTAATTTGAAATCGCTTAAGATTTTCGAAATTATAAAAAAAAA
>NC_028642.1:47585902-47613449 GCF_001406875.1 Solanum pennellii | reverse complement strand
ATATTGTTCTCATTGAATTTGAATTCCCAAAATTGTCAAATGCTCATCTTATCTTCCACATTGTAAAAGTTAGTAACAAATAAACTATATATTATAAAATTAGAAATAACCAAATTGATGTACTTTATTTAGTATAAATATGATGAAGAAAGGAAAAATAAAATAAAAAATTCTTGCATTGGTGAAGATGACATGGTTTTAGTATTTATAGTAATCCATAAATTCTTAACTATTGAATAAATAAATTAAAAGAGTAATGGAGTAATCAATACCTACAATTGTAACTTATATTGGTCATTAGTGTCTTAATTATAATTTAGTAATACTTTCAAGAAGGAATAGGGAAAGGTTTAAATATTTAAAGGGATAAATTGTAACTTATATATACCTAAAATAATAAAGGGATTAATGGAGGAATTTAAAGAGAAATAATCAATAGAGGATATTTATTTAATTTAACTAACATATCAAGATAAAAAAAAGAGAAAAAAATCTTTAAAAAAAGATAAAATATATAAATTCTAATGCTGGCCTATGAGGGCTGCCACATCAGCACTTTCATATCCAGATTTATATATATATAGATTTATGGGATAATGCACAAGTACTCCCTCAACCTATGCCCAAAATCTCAAAGATACACTTATACTATACTAAGGTCCTATTACCCCCCTGAACTTATTTTATTAATAATTGTCTTCCCTTTTTTGGTCTATGTGGCACTATTTTGTGGGCCCAATGCTGTTTGACTTTTCTTTTCAAGATAGTGTCACGTAGGCCGAAAAGGGGTAGAAAATTACTTATAAAATAAGTTCAGGGGGTAATAGGACCTTAGTATAGTATAAGTGTATCTCTGGGATTTCAGGCATAGGTTGAGGAGGTACTTGTGCATTTTCCCGTAATTTATTTTGCATTCATTAACACTTGAACTCATTAGAGAAAGGTTCCAAGAGAAGAAAAACTAGGTTTGCAAGCGTTCATCCAATTTTGCCAACTTTATTCTTTCAGGTATGCAAGAATAATCATAGTGATGGTCTGACTTCGTCCTCACACCCTACATCTACTTTCTATTAGTAAGAGATAATCTTGGGTTACATCTGTAGTTTCAATAACTCTTGAGATGAGTTGTTGTTGAATAATGAGTTTTTATTCCTAATTTTTGAATTGCTATAGGTTTTGCATTGAGATTCTTGAGTTGATTGTTCATGACTACTCCCTCCGTCCCTAATTACTTGTTCACTTTTAAATTGACACACCTATTAAGAAAATAATTATTGACATAGTGACTTTATCATGTTACCATTATTATTTATGAAGTTGATGAATTAAAATTAATATTTTCAAAAAGTTCTACTTTTTTCAAATTAATTAATTGAGGGTATAATAGGAAAAAAAATTCTTCCTTGTTTTGTGAAAAAGGACAAGTAATTAGGGATATCTATAAAAGAAAAGGTGAACAAGTAAATAGGGACGGAGGAAGTATTAATCTGCATGAACCCTATTATTTGAGTCTTCTCAGAATTATTATTGGAGAATCTTTTTTAATCAAACAATTGTCTTGAGATTTTTTTAGTAAAATTTAAAGAAACTACTTGATTCCCAAATGTATTACTTTTACATTGATAAAGAGAACGTTGTTTTTCATAAAGAAATTTTAGAGATACTTCATAGCAGTTACCTCCTTTAAGAGGATAATTTGAGCAGTTACCTCAAATTGAGAAAGAGTAAGTTCTATAAATTTGAGCATGAGTATGTATATTTGTTGGAAGTAGTATTGAGTATGGATATGGAAATAAGTTCAGACTCAAAATTTTCATAAATCATGTAGCCAATGCATGGGTAAACGATTATACTTCTTAGACGACTCCTTATCGCTTTGGAGAAGAGCTTTAGTAGATGCAATAATTAGTTGAGGTTCATATATCCCGACAAGGTATATGAAAGTTTTGGCAGCATGACAAACAATGTATCATCACGTTGCTCATAGTGATAGTTGTCGGTTAGAAAATTCTTCTAATAGTTTAAAAAGTATTTTATTGTATTTTCTTATACATCCTTGAGTTAGCCTCTTTACTTGTAAGACTTTAAACATTCTATCTTTTACCTATGCTTTGAGTTGAATTAAGATGAGTTGAGGTGAGTAGTTCGTCAGCCTTATAAATTCAGTTATTTATTTATTCAAATTTATTACATATTCATACATTTAATGTATTGATGTCATTATTCGACCTATATTTTTTATGGTGCAGATACATGTGTTCAAGATCATCAATAGTGTTGACACTCAATTTTAAACCTCCACAATACATATTAATCATCGAATTTCTTTAATTTCAAATGATTAATAATAATTAGATTTATAAATAATAATTTATAAGTTATATTAAATAGTTTCCGAGTCAACCCCATGCCAAATGTCACAAATGGGAAGTACAAATACAGGTCTCGAAAGCTAAAAGTAGGTTCAAGGAGCTGATATACATCTATATATGAGGGTGGAAATGGGCCCATAGCCCAAATCACATAAATATGTTATATTAAGAAAATTTGTACCATCTATGTCAATAAAAAATTTCTAACTAAATATAACATTTTTTTGAATTAAAAAATTGTACCACCTTCTTTCTTTGTCCTTTTTATCTTCCCTGTCTTCTTGTTTTTATTTTTCTTCTTCGTCGTCTCTTTTTATTCTTTCTCTTCCTCCTCTTTTTTTTTTTTAATTCTTCTTCTTATTTTAAACTTTTCATTTAAATAATTATTCTCAAACCAATTTGTGTTCCTATTTCACTATTTTACCTAAAAACATAACGAGAAATAAAAAAATTAAAAATTTGTACAATATTATGTTTTCAAACAGAATCTTGAAATCTCTAAAATTACTTCAACAAGAATTCACCATTGATGATCATTAATAAAGCTTCAAATTTTGAATTCATTTTATGAATCTTACAAACTCGTGATTAGTTTGGATAGGTTGATTCTACAAATAATTGAAGATGCAATTTGAAGTTTATATCTCAATTTTAGAGAGTTTGGTTAAGTTTATAATTGATTTTATGAGAAATATAAGATTGAAACTTGAAAAAGGTAAAGTTTATGGAACTGTATCACAATTGTGTTAAAGTTGAATTAGATATGTTTTATTGTATTAAAATTGCATTAAAATCATGAACAATGCATTTTTAATATATATTGCAAACATCACTTACTTTCTTAGGGATAAAAACCAAAATAATTTATAAGCACATATAATACATGTTTTATTCATGAATAACACAAGTTTAATTCAATCTATAGATCATTGTCTTGTTTTTCGTTAGTTACAGTTTTCATTCATTCTTAATTCCCTTTTCTAATTCAACTTTAAAATTGTGTAATACACTTTTAATGCTACTTAATTCATTTTGCAATTTATTTGGTTGATTTGTTACTGTTGGATTAATAATTTAATTCATTATTAATACAAGTTTAATTTACTCTTAGATCATTGTATGTTCTTTCATTAGTTGCATGTTTTATTCATTCTTCTTTCTCTCTTCTTAATCAACTATAATATTGTGTAATACACTTTTAATGCAAATTTAATTCATTTTGCAGTTTATTTGGTTGATTTGTTACTACTAAATTATTTGTTTAATTCATTAGTGATACAAGTTTAATACACTTTATAGATCGATGTATGTTATTTCATAAGTTATGTTTTTATTCATACTTGATTCTCTTCTGATTCAAGTTTAATATTTGTGTAATACACTTTTAATACAAGTTTAATTTATTTGACAATTTATTAGTTGATTTGTTATGATTGAATTACTTGTTTAGTTCATTATTGATGCAAGTTTTATTTAGTTTACAGATCATAGAATGTTCTTTCATTTGCTACATTTTGTATTCACGTTTAATTCTCTTCTAATTCAACTTTAGTATGTGCATTATATATTTTTAATTCAGGTTTAGTTCATTTTGCAACATTTTAAATTTAAGTTTATTTCATTTTGCAGTTTATTAAGTCTCTTCATTTTACAGTTTATTAAGTCTCTTCATTTGCTACGACTAAATTACTTGTCTAATTAATTATTGATACGACTTTTATTCATTCTAGAAATTATTAACTACTCTATTAAAAAGTAGAAAGAAATAAAGGAAAAAAGAGCAACCAAAGGAGAAGAAAAAAAGCATCAGAAAGCAAGTAAGAAAGAACAATAGAAACAAAGCAAGGATGAAAGAGAATAAAAGGAAAACAAGGGAGAGAGAACAATAGAAATAAAGAAAAGGACAAAGAGCGACCAAAAAAATGTGAGAGAAAAAAGATAAAGAGGCGATAGACAGAGATAATTCTAACAAAATATATAGTATTGCTATATATTGGTATAAAAGATAATTATCAAAAATTATATATAAAATAAATAATTATTTTTTAAAAGAAATTCACTCATCTAATTAATCCTAAATACATCAACAACAGCTCACTTTTTGACAGCCGTGAATTTATGCCAAAAGGGCTCAAATTCAACTTCACTTTTTACTCTTAAAGTTATTCAATTATGATTATTCATTTCTTATTTTTATTTAACTCTAATTTTGAATTGTTAATTAACTTAGCTGAATTCCCTGTAATAATTCATTTTTTTTGTGTTGATTAATTTTAATGAATTTCATTTTAATTTTGTGTTCTTTATTTACTTTAGCAAGTATATAAAGTCAAAATTTTCACTTGCCTTCAACTAATTAAGATAGTTTTATGATTTAATTGACCAAATTGATTTAAGTTATAATCCTTAATGTGGTCCAAATAAATTCTTACATAATTTATCATCAAAAAAAAAAAAAAATTATCTCGTCTTTAAAGTGTTAATCTCAAGGTTCTTTATTTCTTTTTTCTTTTTGAAATACTAGTCTTAATTAATTTTTTTAGAAGCTTTGATCACTTTCAATTCATTTCAAATTATTAAATTAGTTTCATTTTCCTTAGATATGGCAAAATATTCTTTTGTACACTTAATTATCTTTTTTCATAAAATAGTCAAATATTGTCATTAGATAATCGTGTGTTAGCGGTTACTTTAAATGCTAATACATTCTTAAAGTAAAAATAAGAACATCTTACCCGTTTTCTCTAAATTTTTAAAGGTTATCTGGTAAGGCCTTTTTAAATTAAGTTTTCTTAATTTCTGTCATGACTCGAGCCTACACTCTAGCGTAGTCGGCACTCGACGACCATTGTTAGTCCCCATGCGAACCCTCATCCTGGCTGACTACAAGTGGAAGACTAACTCAAACATACAAAGCTTAAAACTGAATAAAATTCATAAAATTCAATTACAAAGCTTTAAATCTAATAACTTACTCTGAATATAAATAGAATATTCAACTAGAAAACAATAGGCAACTCAAGTCTTTAAGACATTTAATAAGATAAATGAAACAAACTTCTTAAACTCTTTTGTCTATCAAGCTTCTAACTGACAAAAATGGAAGTCGGGACAAGACCGACGACATCCTAACAATTGATAGAATTGAAAGTACAAGTGGAACCCTCCAGAAGCAAGGAGGCTCACCCTAGCTAACTCGAACTTCATGTGGTATCAACGAAGCTCCTGTTGATGATCCTGAATACGTGTATCTACATCATGAAACGATGCAAGCCAAATGGCTCAGTACATGGAATATACAAGCATGTAAGGGGGATTCTAAAACATAACATAAGCTTGAACTTGATAAAAAGGAAATATACTTACCTCTTCTAAACTCACTCGACTAAACTCAACTCAGGAATAAGATACTCAACTCAAAGATAGGATATACAACTCAATGAAATAAGACTCAACTCAATAATAAAACACTCGACTCTTGGTACTCAAAATCAGGATACTCAACTAATTATAAAGCAACAATAAGAGATGCAATATATGAAAAGTTTTTGAAACAGTAAAAGCAACTCAAGGTATTTAAGAACACAATATACTCAGTTTGTAGGCAAGGATACAATATAAATTCTATTTGTATATGAAAATACAAAATAAACTCAGTGTATTTTACTCCGAAAAAAATTTGCACACTGGCAGGGTGTGAATTCCACGCGCCCCATTATTTTTTTCTTTTCTTTTTGCAGCGAATGTTGCACCCTTTTTTTCTTTTCTTTTTTAATTTATTTTTTCCTTTTTCTATCTAATTAAGTGCTTCTTTTTTAACCTTTTTTTTCTTACACTTTTTTCTTCTTTTCTTTTTGCAGCGAATTTTGCACCCTTTTTTTTTCCTTTTTAATTTTTTTTCCTTTTTCTATCTGATTAAGGTCTTTTTTTAACCTTTTTTTTCTTACACTTTTTCCTTTTCCTAATTAAGGGCTTTTTTATTTTTTATTTTTTTATTGAAGAGTTTCAGTTAGTATAATTTATATTATGTGATTGCTAAAAGGTTTATGTTAAAGGAAGTGAGCACCCACAACCTTTAAATCCTGGATCCACCACTGCTGAAAGTTATGGTCGTTTGAAGTTGACCCAAAACTTAGAGGAACTTAAAAATGACTTGAATGAACTCTCTTTAGTTCTTCTTAGATTTCAAGGTGCTACATCTAGTGACTTTAACACTCAAGAAATTTTAAATTCCTTGGTAAAAGCTTACTCACTACGAAGGATGCTTGAAGCCTTAACTCAAAAAATTTTCGAGGTGTTACAATTTCTTTAAAAAATTAAGTGGCGACTTTTTTGTAAATATTTTTCTCAAATTATTTTGTAGTTAGAACATTTCAAAAGTGGTTTTTTTTAAAGATAGTAAAACTATGACATACCGAGCATGCACTTCGTTGAGATCACTCTGCTCTCCAGTTAGCTTTTGATGAGCCTCATTGCATTCTGAAGGACTCCACTTTTCATTTCAGTTTAGTCATTTTAGGACGTCGTGGGTCTTGTCGCGACATTCATGCTAAACTATAGAGTCTTCGTAGATAGATAGAGTTGAGGAGTCTCTCAGAACTTTCTTTTATTTTGAGATGTTTTGCAAACTATGTTTATTGTATTGAGTATTTTCAAACAGTATGAATTGAACATTTTACAGTTTTATAATTTACTTATGTTTAAGGCCTTCAAATCCTTGAGTCAATCTTCTGCTAAGTAGTTAGCCATATCAAGAATTTGCTTGGGACCAGCAATGATTCTCGAGTGCCGGTCACATTCATGATATAGGCTTGAGGCATAACAAGTCACCGGCTCGTATATTACTTGTATTTGATCATTTGCACACAAAAAAGTATCGGAAAGATGAAGCAAAAAGGCTAAAAGGAGAAAATCATATAATTGCACAGAACAAAGTATAAGAAAAAGGTCTAGAGAGAGAGAAAATATACAATGGATATAAATACGCAAAATAAAATACAAGAAAAATAGGTTACAGAGAGAGAAAGAGAGAGAAAGTATATAATTGATACAACACACAAAATAAAATAGAAGGAAGAGGACTAATAGACCTTTAAAAAGGCTAATTTATTATTCATTCAAATGTCTCTTCGGGATTCCTCCGTAGCGACCGTCACTTTCCGAGCCTACACCCTGGACTCGTTGTTGACATCCAATTTTGAATCTTCACAATATAGATTATTTAATCATTAAACTTCTTTTATTTCAAACGATTTAAAATAATTAACTCTAGAAAATTCAAAATATCTTCCAAATTATTTTAAAGTAATTTTTGTCATTTTAGAGTAATTTTTAAATAATATATACGTTTTTATATAATTATGCATATAATTTATGAATATTCAAAAATCGTCTCAAAACAGATTTTATTTTAATTTAAATATTTTGTTAATTAGTTTAGTTAATCAATAGTTCATATCTTTGAGCTAATTATTTTATTTTATTTAGATTAAAAAGTTCGTTAATTAATTAATATTAATTTGTCTTATTTAAGTTTTAGCCGAATTCACTAATTAAATTCAATTAAGCTACGCTCTTAAATTGGCTAAATTATCCATCCATATGACCATTCCCTAATTGCTAAATTGTCCATCCATATGGCCATTCCCTAATTCACTGGGAGGGACAGGAGATAGAAACCAATATTAAGATGAATAGAGAGAGTGAACGCGTTTGGATCCGCGAAGGCAATCACTCGAATGTTCCCCTAACCTAACTTGGGAACGGACCGGAGGGAACCATAGCATGGGGAATGTCCGCGTCTCGAGAAGGCCAAAGGTTTTTGAGTATTGATTGTTTGTTTGTACTTTCTAATATGAATAGCCTATATAAAGCTACTAATAGTTTCTTCCCAAAGGCCACATTAATTTTTTTTCCTTCCTTGGTTATTATAAAAAATTGGTATGAATCTAATTGCTTATTATAAAATGTTCCTCTGAGCATGAACAATGTAATAGACACTTTAGTTTAGCATGTAATAGTTATAAGAAATTGTTGCAATTTGCTCCTTCGCATATGGTTATAAAAATAGACTAAATCCATTGTTTCCTTTAATCGATTTATTATTTTGCTTGCAAATTGTTTATTGATTTCTTGTATTAACTCTAACTTTAATTATTTTAATTAACTTAATTACATACAATGAGGGGGAGGGTATAAGTTGTTTAAGCTTTTGAGGGAGAGTTAAAATTTTAAAGTAAGAAGGGTTCAATTTTTTTTATCCTATTATTATAATCAACCAATTTACAAATTGATTCCAAGCAAAAAGAAGGGAAAAATTGAGTTTGATGGGCCACATATGAAATCAAGCTTTTTGTGACTCTTAAAAAAGGAAATTGGTTTTTTTTTTAGAAATTTATTTTGATCACTAATTGTAAAAATGTCGCGAATCAGATTGTCGTGAGTGGCACCAAACTAAAAAAATTTGGTAGAAGAATCAAACTAGTCTGAAATTAATCCAACACAATTTATGCAAAACCAAGTCTATCATATAAAATTAGAAAACAGTTTAATCACTAAAGAATTGAGTCCCCATAAACTCAACCCAATAGTCTAAAAACATTCAATGCAGAAATACTCCTAAGAGCTGAAAGTAATCATAACCAAAATTCTAACACAATCAAGCTGAGGATGCAAATCATAAAGCTAAAACTAGTGAATGTCTCCAAAAAGATGAACAAGAAACCCAAAGAACCCATGACAACTTGAAAGATGTAGTTCATCCTTGAATTTGGAAAGCGTCTTTCAACTGAGATCTCGGATCAGCCGGTGGAAGATGCCCTGAATACTAAAGGTCTTCAGTTTAATATATGTCTTATTCTGCTCTGAATACTTGAATGACGAAAATGCAATTTCATCATTATATTGATATTTTGACAGATTCAATCAGTAAAGAGTTCACCAAGTTTTTAAGTAAGCCTTTGGAGTTTGTGTATCCATCTACCTCTTGATACAACGTGTCTATTACACGTGCAAAATTTAAAGCTCGTTCAAGGACAAACATTGGTACTTCAGTTGGACGGAAGAACTCTTTGTTTATGTCCTTCCATACGTTGGTGACATCTTTCTTGAACTTGGCGTATGCCTCTTGCTTTGAAGCTCCATATTCTTTCATGTAACATTCAATAATTGAAGCTACATGTCCTCTTTTTTGTTCATCCTACACGAAATCAATAGATTTCAATATATAATTATACATTTTAAAAAAACATAAAGATTTGCTAATAAAATTAATACCAGAGAATAGTTAGTTTGGCCCTCACGCAAAGTGAAACATGATAAGTCTAAGTCACTAATAGACTTCATTTATTTGCAGTGAATTAAATTTTGAATTTTAATTAATTTTTCAGATCTCAGTCATTAAGTGTATATATATTTACTAGCAAGGAAATAGAGAAGTATAATGCTTACTTCATGTCCAACAATATCGTCCATTGCTCTACTAATCAATGAAGCAGCTCGAACTATCAAAGGTTCATTCTTTAACCATTCAAAAGTGTCTTTGGATATAAATTCCTCCACACCCACCAAGCAATTGGTTGCTCCCATCATATAGCCAGCGGTTACGAGTGAAATCTCCATGTGCTCCTCATATTTTGGAATATAGTTAGCATCATTCAACCATTGGGCTTCCTTAAAATAGGCTCTCACAATCTTTTTTATCTAAAAACAATAGCAAGTAATTTTAGCTTAGAGAATTTAAATATATATATATATATATTCTCGTGGGTTAGGTAAACAATAATATTACCTCATGTTTTCCATAGTATACACGGTCCGATTTACCTTCTTTGGACAACACTTGTTCCATTTCACTGTAAATGTCTAGAAGAGCTTGATAAAGGGGTCTCATATATGGCGATATTGAATCGATTGCATTAGCATCCCATCTAATATATCAAAAATCACAGGCTAATTAATGAACTTTTATAGCTTGTCATAATAACTAGTGGAAAACATTCAATGTCAAAAGATTATTTTACTTGTGAAATTTTGATGTTAGTTTTACCTCTGGATTGCATCAGTGAAAGCCACAAGTTCGTCATAGGTTGCATAAGCATCAAAAGTGTCATCAATGACTGAGGTTATCTTGAGTACTTTTGTCATCATTTTTCTCGCACGACTATACTTTGGCTCAAAATACACTCCCAATATCCAAAAGTAACACTCAACCAGTCTGTCCCTTGCATATGGAATTTTATTAGCAAAATCCAAATCTTTCCACCACCTACATACATACATCACAAGACCAACATAACGGTTTAAATTCATATCATTAATGAAGATACATAGACCAAATAATATTGTAGTACGTACCTTGTGAGCTCATTAAGCTCTCTTTGGTGCAACTTTTGCAGCACATTAAAATCCAATTTAGCAAATTTCAAAAGCACATGGTTGTGCGCATCATTGTTTTCGTAAATGGATATGTATTTCCTTGCTCCCACCCTTGGTAAAGTCTTGCGAATAGGCTGAGTTAAGGCTTCAGTAACTTCAACCTTAAGAGAGTTATTATTGCTCAAGTTGGAGACAATAGAGTCGAGATGAGTGGTGGTAAAGGTAAGAGCTTCTTCAAGAATCTCCTCATCGCGCACTCTCAGATGTGACGCTTCATACAAACTCAATAATCCTTGGACATCATTAGTAAGCGTTTCCTTGAATTTCCCATCTTGGTTGGTGAATTGCTTGAACACATCTGGTTAATTAAACATGAATGTTCATTGTTAGTAAAAAAATTAACCTTGATAATTAATAAAGAAAAGTAATAAAATAGATTCACCTGAAGACATGTAATGGCCTTGTTGCCTCACAAGTCGAAAACGAAGAGAAACAAAGTAAAGGTTGTTGTCATTATCATTCTGTTTAGACGCATCAAAAATGTTTTGAATGGATGTTTCAATTTCATTATCCAAATGATATGCCACTCCCAAACGTTGCATCGCGTCGATCAACACAAGCTTTTGTAAACTACCCTCTGGAGCTTCCACCAACATTTTCCTGATTCTCTCTTTGTACTCATTAACTTCAACTTTTTCTTGGTTAGTAATTTCCTACATGCAAAAAACAATGTTGATTAATCAAATGTTATATATATGTTACGTCTTAAACGCCTGATTATAATAGAAAAATAAAATGTATAAATGACAATAAAGAGATTAAACAAATAAAAAAATGCGACTTACAGTGAATTGTGGAGTATAAGAAAGAAAATGATAACCCCAAACAGTTGGGTGAAAATTAGCCAAAGGACGAGACTTATTAGTAGAAGAAGAAGCCATTGCTTTGTGGGTTTAAGTTGTGGTAATAGGATAGGCCTATTTATAGTGTACCTTAGTCAAATGAATTTCATTTTAAGTCAAGAATTAGTAATTAGAGTTAGATACATGTAATTACTCAAATTATTTGAATTTTCAGGACTCAATTAAGTTGTTATTGGCTGCTTAATTAATATCATTTGCCATTTATTTTACATTATTAAATAAAAGTCAAGACTAATTAATTATCCTTTGAAAGTCTTGATTGTGTATATCTTTTCACATTGGTAGTGCATATTATGTGGACATTTAATTTTTTATTTTTTTTCTTAAGAAAAAAAGAAAGAGAAATTTTATTTTTTTCCAAAAAAAAAAATTTTTTCCTTCTAAATTAAGTTTGAATAAATAAGCAAGCATTTTATTAGCTATCTTAATTTTCTTAGTCACGTTATGTAGATTTTTTTTTTTAATTATCTCTGAAATGAAGATAAAATAATTTTTTTTTTATTATTATTTTGAAAAATAAAAGAGATGAACCAACCAACCGTGACACTTGGACAATTCCTCAATCTCTATCAAAAATTCTCTACGTCATTTTTCTGGATCCTACACCTCTTCATTTCTTTAAATTTCTATTTGGATTAATGACACATCGCATAGTTTAAAATAAATGGCTAATATTTAATTTTTCAAAATAAATCTCTAATCATCATTTAACTAATAAATATATTATATATTTAATTTTAAAAATTACTATAATCCTCACAATCTTAACAACATATTATCTTGTTGATAAATTTTGGAGGAAAAAAGTTTTCTTCCTAAATTTTTTTACTTAGGATTTTAATTTTATTTTATTTTTAAGTTAATACTTTTTTGCATTTTTTTCCTTGAATTTTTCTTTTTCATCATTAGCTATTTAGGAGCATTAATTTTCCTATTTTATTTTCACCTTTTTTTCTATTTCCTTATAAAATTAACATAAGCTATATTTGGCAGCAATTCAATATTCTACCTATGGTTCAATATTCTACCTATGGTTCGTAGGTCCATCTACGGATCGTACAGGTTATCCGTGGCTCTTTTCAGAGAGTGGGTGAATGGGGTGTCGATCGACAGTCACGGACTACGGACAGTAGTCTAACCTACGGACCGTAGGTCCGTCGGTCGATCATGACTTAACTAAATTTTCCTGGGCTGAGATTTTGGGGTTTTCTGACCCCATTGACGGATCTGCAGGACGGACCGTGGGTCAGTCTACGGTCCGTCGATGTCTCCGTTGGTTGCACCTGTAGATTTTTCTGAAAAGCTGGTTTTTTGTCTGTTATGATACGAGGTGTTATAGAAACACGCGTTTCTTTTCTTTCTTAAAAAAATTGCACACTACTTTTCCTTCTTCTACTATAAAGTAGGATTCTGTGTTCTAGTTAAATACGGGCACGATAGAGATCACATAATTAATTACCGAGGCATCCTATTACGAAAATAATTTCAAATGATTAAATTAAATTATTCTTACCATGATAAATCATTCCACTAGAAATTCGCAATCCCACTCCTCTATTTATTTTTCGAACTTCCACATTAAGCACTTATGTAATTCCCCATGTTAAGATTACTGGTACTAATTAATAAACTAAATTACTGACGGATTTGATTCAATTATTGATTTCTATTAGAGCAATACTTATTTTAACGATTTTCGAAAAAATAATATTTTTGTAAGTTTTTGACTTTTCGAGAGTCGCCACTTAATTTTTAAAGAAAAATCAAGAAAAACTATGTTTTCAAAAGTCTTAAACAGAAAAAATCATTTAAAAACTTTAAAGGGGTTCAAGATTTCTATTAATATTTTAGGATGGTGTTTAAGGCACCTAAAGTATCCGTTAATACGGTTTTCCGGCTACTAACTTATTTGGCAAAAATTTCTAACTTAAATTTTGATATGAAAATTATTTAAAATTGTTTGAAAGGGAAATGTTAATTTACTATCTAAGTGAAAATGGCTTGTAATATTTATTATTTTTAAGTTAATTGAAATCGATTGATTTAGTTTAAACAGTTAAATATGACGGCGTCTTTGGGGATTTGAAGTTTTCGACCCTAAAACTAACAAAAACAACCACAAGCAAAAAGTGATAAAGTAAGAGAGAGAGAGAGAGTCTGGTCAAAATTCAGATCCTGTCCGCATGGATCGATATTTGGACTCATTTTGTTTTGGGTTTTTAGGCCCTTTGATTTGTACCTGTTCTAAACTAACAAAACAATAATAAATAATAAACTAAAAAATCGACAGGGGCTTAGGCCCAAAAACAACAAAATACAAATTTTTGGCAAAATAATATTTAGGCTCTTGTGGCCTAATTACTTTAACTTCTGTCACTTCAAATTCCTTCACTTGAATGCTTGTACGTCGATTTCGACGGCTGACTCGATAAAGGGAGTTGAGCCTTTACGGCTCTCTCTCGAAATGAGAAGGTAGGAAAGTGGGAGACATGGTGAACTCGGTGCGAGTTTCACATACAAGACAAAAATTAAAATGTGTAAGTGTCAAATTATGAGAAATAAGGACAATATAATAAATCACGTAACAGTACATGACAATGAATCCTAAAATTACTCCGAAATGGAAACATGTGGGTAAAAAAAATGTCAGAGTCTATAGAAGTCATTCCATCATAAAAAAAATTTACTCATTTCTTTTATCAAAATAGTACTCATGAACAATCATTTATATAAATGTAGATATATAATGCAGTAACTAGTTTGAAGACCCCAACTTTACTCTTTATCTTTTTGTTATTTTTTTTTTTGAAGGGAACATACAATCAGAGCAACAAAAAAAGGAAAAGAAAAAAGGCCACATATACTAGTAGATCACAAACACCAATACATAGGATAGAGCTAAGACTAAAACAGCAAGTAGATGAATAAAATAGAGTATTATGAAAATCTTTAATCATCAAATCCATTCTAAATTGCCAAAAATATGAACCTAGAATAAAATAGTGTCTCCGATTTTACAAGAGAACAAAAACACTCCTTTGAAAATAACTTTAACAAATAGATGTAGCTCAAACAAATAAGCAAAAGTGAGGTATCAAGAGACTTCTGATAAGGCGAAATATACTAGATGAAAGATATACGGATATGCGGTCTATAATCAGGCATCTAAGCATTAAGGGGACGAGAGAACTAAGCCTATCTGCGCAAAGGAAAGAAGCCACCACAAAGAAAAACAAATAACATATCACATTCGCCAGTCGGATAGAAAACTACGAGTATGAGGAGCAATCGAAGCGTTGGCCACCAATGCCATCAAACCAATTTCGAACAATCGCAGACCGAATACGAGTCAATACTTGGAAGGAATAATATTGGTATCCTACTCATATTTCAAAAGACAAGGGCATTTTCTACCAGTAGATCTGACTGCTAACATGACAACACTAACCGAAAATTAACAAACATAGGTAGCATTCTAGTTGTACAACAACAACTTCAAGTCTCACTAGATATTCCAACTTTTAATAGGGTCTGCTAATACATAATCAAAACACGAAAAGACAGTGAGGAAACATGTCTGTCTAGATAACACGTTCGAAGTTGAAATCAAACGAACACTAGAACTATTTCAGACTGATCGAGACAGAACTCCATCAAGCTCTCTCGAAATAACAGTGAAATAAACCTACAACAATGAAAGCCCAAACTCTCAACTAAAAAAAATTTCATACTTAAATCAAAACGCGTTTTCATCTTTAGCAACTAAAGAGAAACAATCAACTAAGAAATTAAATGAGCGAATGTTGGACATTAACAGTGAACCAAGACGGATTATATGCATTCATAAGAGGGAGAGAAGAAAACAGCATAGAGATTCTTTCTCCAAAACGAAAACACTAACTAATAAAAATTAAGGTCAAAAGAAGATTACCTTTTTCGGGGCAGTGAACGAGATACAGGTGAGCAAGACGGAGCAGTAACTATCACAACAGAATACTCGAAAAACGTCGACAAACAGAGAAAACAAAGCAGGGATTTGAACAAAATTAAACTCACACCGCCTTTTGCCTCTCAGTGTATTTAGTATATAACCTAACTATCCTTCCTTACACTTTATGATATTCGCTTTCTCTGATAATTCAACCTCAAGAAAAGTCTAAAGTATCACGCGAAAAAATAAAGACATTTTCTATTGCTTAAAGTAGAGTTGTTGAACCATCCACATGAAAAACGTTAACTTCACCTCTAATCAGTTTGCGCGTTTCTCGAAACCCTGCAAAGTAGTGTATATATAATCAAGAGGATCTTGAGGCTACACACCATGATTGATAGAAACAACCTCTAAATATGTTTCAACGACGAGTGAAAGAGAGTCACCTGGATTGTTTTTCTTTTTGGCTATGAAAATTGGACAATGCGCTTTCTAATGGTTTGACATCTTGCAATGAAACACTTGCCCTTAGGTTTTTTCATGCCCCAGTTGGAGGTGAAATTGCATTAGTTTTGTGAGCCTTCTTTTATCAAACTCGCGGTTTAGAAGTAAAACCTTTCTTAACATACAGTGTCATAGATGATGTCGGTTTTTACAATGTCTCTGCCATCTGCAACTCATGATTCAACAATTGTGCCAAACATAGATTCATCTTATTCACATTATAATTTTGACAAAATTGTTGAAAACTATCAAGTAGAGACTATATTATCATCTCAACTTGAGAGTCGTTGTCAATTTCATCCCCCAAAACCTAAAAACCTCTAGTTCATTCAGAAGACCTATCATGTTCAGAACATGGTCTCTAACAGGAGTGTCTTCAACCACCTTAATGTTCATGAGAGATCTCATGGCAGTCTACTAATCTGGCAGACCCTAGTCGCCAAACATATGTTTGAGAGTTTCCGAAATTCCAAATTTTGATTACGGATGATGTTACGTTGCCGCACATTTGATATTGAAGCGATAATGTAACACAACGTCATCTCATCAATTTGCGTCATTTCTGATAAACTACGTTATCCTCATCACTAGATTGTTCCTCTTATTTCATTAGACATTCCTCATAGAGTACAAACTTATACTCTTCATGAGTTAACACGAAGTCAAGATTTCTCCTCCAATAAACATAGTTAGGACCTCAAGTTTGTTATGATCCAAAATAGTACTAAGGGAATTAAAAGGAGACATGTTGAATTTGAGATTAAAGTTAATAGTTACAATAGATCAAATCAAACAAGCAGTCATATAAACATTGAATATCTATATTAAAAATCATCACATACATATACATTCATGCATCTTGAACAACCTATTTATGGTAATGGAGAACTATTCATACTACATATATATACAATCACCGATGATTCACTCCATAAATGTATACAGAGCTAACTCAGAAGGAAAGTCTACTATTAGTTTATGTCAAGTAAAATCAGAACTCTAGTTACATTGATTCAATCATATATTACTCATTTTGAGAGAGTTAATACAAATTATCAAATTAGCGATCAAATACATAGTGACTTGCATTAAATTCATCTGATAGGGAGGAAGGTCTAAGCAAACACATAAACTTAATATTTCATTACTATTTAATCTTCGGTAATTAAAAGGAAGAACTCTAATCACCATATAACATATTCTTTGTATCAACTTTTAAAAAAATAAAAAAAATAAATTCAAAGACCTACAGTTTTCACAAAGTATCATCACATATATATTTCCCATTACATGTTAAGAATATTTGAACACAACATTGTATAAAAAAAATTATGAAAACAAGCCCCTATTTTGATTTCTTGTTTGAGAGTTTCTCTTTTTCAAATATAATTGTAAAAAATAAAAATACACATATTGTTTCATATCTTTTTGAAAATAAGGGAGACTAACGTGTATATATTAAAACTTAGAAGATGTTTTTGTATGTCCCAAGTAGTTGACATGAGTTATGTTATAATTAGTACCACAAATTTTTCAAGATTTATGACTTAACGTGCAATTAAGTCTTGAGAGTGACTATTTTGCCAATTCTCCCGAGTAACACCTATCCAATTGTTCAATTATTATTGGTTTTCATTTAATTTCCTCAAATATTAATCTAACTATTATTAAAAACATGACTAACTCCTACAAATCAACAAGAAAGATAAATTCTTTTTACATTATATATAGTGTAGTTAGTGAGAAAATATTAATTGTTAATTGTCAGCTTTATAGTGTAGAATATATACTTTGTAATGGATGTAACTGATTCATTTTTTTCAACGTGTATAAAATTCAGTTTCCCTATGGGGCGCTATCAATGTTGTTTAAGACTTTATTCATCGTTTTTTTCTCCATGACTATCCATGGGGTTTGAGATTTTTTTTACATAGGTTTTTTTTTCAATAATGTGTAAGGACACGTGATTTAATATTGTCAACAAGAAACTTTAGGTGTC
The DNA here is from genome assembly GCF_001406875.1 of Solanum pennellii. Lineage (NCBI taxonomy): Eukaryota > Viridiplantae > Streptophyta > Magnoliopsida > Solanales > Solanaceae > Solanum > Solanum pennellii. Next base: position 47,595,344 of record NC_028642.1, on the reverse strand, counting down.
TTTAGGGGCTTAAATATAGCAACGTTCTTTATTTTCTCTCTCCAATTTCCATCTAAGTCTATGAATGCATGCACTTACTCACTTGATTCCTCAAATATAGCATGTTTAAGTTAATTAAACCCATTAATTATCATTATAGCTAGTGTAAATTTTAGGATTGGTGAAGAGTATGTGATTTTTGGGAATCAAACATATCATATGTATTACATCTCTCTTGTATCACTTGTATTAAAAACTTTTGTATTAATATTCCTTCGCTCTTGTATTACTTGTATTTAAAAATTTTATATCAATTGTATTCATGAAACATTCTGAAAATTTCTAAGTAAACTCAACCATTCTTTATTTACATTTAAATTCATATCGGGTGAATTTAGTGGGGTTAACCTAGCCAATAACAAAAACACTTACAAAATCTGGTTGTCACGTGTACAAGTCTCTTGTGATGAAAATAAAATTAAAAAATAAATACAAGCAATATTTTTATTCCTCAAATAGAATAAAATGAGGAATAATTGTATAGAATGACAAACTAATAGTATAAAATAAATATAATAGTTACCCTTTGATTTATTTGTGTTTCATAGCAAACTGTTCGCAGTCTCTCTCTCCCTCATATTCTCGCTCGCCACTCTCCCTCTCTCGCTTCCTTCCTGTCGCTCGCCTCTCTCGTTTTATACAGTAGAATTGTATAAATTATGTTTATAATTGTATAAAGCGAGAGAAAATTGTATAAACACATGCAAATACATATATCTTCGTCCTATACACTTATAATTATACGATAGAAATATTTCCCTGTCCAAGTCTCTTTTGCCTTTCTCGTTTTATACAAATTCAAATTGTATATAATTTCTCTTTCTCATTTTATACTATTCAATTCAATTGTATATTCCCTGCACAAGTTTCTTTTTGCTTTTCTCTCTTTTTCGTTTTATACAATTCAAATTGTATATAGTTTCTCTGTTTCTCATTTTATACAATTCATTTTATACAATTTGCTTCAATTGTATATGTATAGCGAATTATACATATATAAGTTTGCTATGGAGCGTAATTATGCAAACTTTGTTATAGCATATAAATATGAATTTCATGTTTGCTATATGTGAAAGTTGCCCATAAAATAAAGCATAAAATGAGAAACAAGAGGGCCCACCAATATGACAAATAACTACCATAAAATGGACCACTCAATACATCATCAACAATAAAAAAGTTATTGAATTGAAACAAAAATATATTTTATTCAAATTTTATTATGACAACAATACAATACAAATACAATACGATTACAGTACATTATAAAGTGATGATAATTAACAATATAATAATCCAAACTAACAAGCTGGAAATGAAATAAAACATGATTTAATACAACTCAAGTGTTGTATATTTTTTTTTGAAGATTAACATGAGAGAAAAAAGGCAAACCAACCACACTTTTGCTTAATAAATTAATTAAAAACAATTATTGTTTATTTCAAACATCCAGGAATTAACAACTCATATGTTGTGAGTGCATATTAAAGGTCTTTAATTTATTGTATGTGCCTTATTTTGCTCTGAATATTTGAATGATGAAGGTGCAATTTCAGCATTATATTTATATTTTGACAGATTCAATTAATAATGAGTTAATCATGTTTTTAAGTTTTCCTTTGGCGTTTGTGTATATATCTTTCTCTTTATATAACGTATCAGCCCCACGTGTCAAATTTAGANAATCAGTATCGAGTTAATCATGTTTTTAAGTTTGCCTCTGGCGTTTGTATATCCATCTTCCTCTTTATATAATGTGTCTATCACACGTGTGAAATTTAAAACTCTTNAATCAGTATCGAGTTAATCATGTTTTTAAGTTTGCCTCTGGCGTTTGTATATCCATCTTCCTCCTTATATAATGTGTCTATCACACGTGCGAAATTTAAAACTCGTTCAAGGACAAACATTGGTACTTCAGTTGGACGGAAGAATTCTTTGTTTATGTCCTTCCATGCATTGGTGACCTCTTTCTGGAACTTAACGTAAGCCTCTTGCTTTGAAGCTCCATAATCTTTCGTGTAACATTCAATAACTGAAGCTACATGTCCTCTTTCTTGTTCAACCTACATGAAATTAATCGATTTCAATATCATCCGTATATAAGATGACACATTTTAAACATTTTAAAGGCCTTTTNTTTTTTGGTATCCTATTGTAGGCTTCTTAGCTAACTTTTAAGAATTTGAAGTAATTAAATCGAATGCGTACAATATGTGTTACTTCTGTATCATATGCACATATATTTGAGCAAATCCAAACTATTCAACATCGTATGTTCTTCAAGCAACTAGGACTATTTAATTTATTTTCTTTCTTTCTCTTTTTAGTATTGTTATAAAATACAAAAACTTTTGTAATATTTTGAACTATAGATTGCTGTGATTTATAGATTTTTTTTAAAATATATATATAATTTTTAAATAGATGACTTTATCTTATAAAAATTAAAGATTTCAAATAAATTTCACACCAGAGTAGTTAGTTTGGCCCTATCACAAAGTGAAACATGAGAAAGTTTTTGATTAGTCAAGTCACTCATTTATTTAGATTTAATGAAATATTGAATCTTAAAAATTACTATTTCAGATCTCAGTAATCATTACATCATATATATTTATTATTGTACTTACTTCATGTCCAACAATATCGTCCATTGCTCTGTTGATCAATGAGGAAGCTTGAACAATCACAGGCTCATTCATCAACCATTCAAAAGTCTCTTTAGATATAAATTCCTCCACACCAACCAAGCAATTTGTTGCTCCCATCATATAGCCAGCACTTACTATTGCATTCTCCATGTATTCCTCATATTTTGGAATATGATTATCATTGTTCAACCATTGGGCTTCCTTAAAATAGGCTCTCACCAACTTTTTCATCTAAAAAAAATAACAAATAATTTTAGATATACAACTAGTATCTTTTTTCGTTTCTGGAATTAATGATAACATGGAAATCGAAATTAATTCTCACTAATGAATAAGATAAGGTGAAAATGTAGATAGCCTACTAAAGGAATTATCAAAATTTACTTAACATTATTTACCTCATATTTTGCACAGTATACACGGTCCAGTTTACCTTCATTGGACAACACTTGTTCCATTTCACTGTAAATGTCTAGAAGAGCTTGATAAATGGGTCTCATATATGGCGGTATTGAATCGATTGCATTAGCATCCCATCTAATATATATCATCAAAACCACAAGCTAATTAACTCTTACACCTTGTGTGTGTATATATATATAGATTTCATAATAATAATAGGAAAACATATTTGCTTTCTCATATATTCATTAGGGAGGAGGGATTATCAAATCAAAAGATTATTTTATAATTGTGAAATTTTGATGTTTTACCTCTGGATTGCATCATTGAAAGGCACAAGTTCGTCAAAGTTAGCGTAAGCATCAAAAGTGTCGTCAATGATGGAGGTCATCTTGAGTACTTTTGTCATCATTTTTCTCGCACGACTATACTTTGGCTCAAAATACACTCCCAATATCCAAAAGTAACACTCAACCAATCTGTCTCTTGCATATGGAATTTTATTTGCAAAATCCAAATCTTTCCACCACCTACGACATACATCATTTTTATTCCAAATTAACATTCCATGTAATTAATTAAGAAGATATATAGATCAAACAATACTCTACCTTGTAAGATCACTAAGCTCTCTTTGGTGAAACTTTTGCAGCATGTTAAAATCCAATTTAGCAAATTTCAAAAGCAAATGATTGTGTGCATCATTGTTTTCGTAAATGGATATGTATTTTCTAGCTCCAATCCTTGGTAAAGTCATGCGAATAGGCTGACTTAAGGCTTCACTAACTTCAACCTTAAGAGAGTTATTATTATTGCTCAAGTTGGAGACAATAGACTCAAGATGAGTGGTGGTAAAGGTAAGAGCTTCTTCAAGAATCTCCTCATCACGCACTCTCAGATGTGATGCTTCATACAAACTTAATATTCCTTGGACATCATTACTAAGCCTATCCTTGAATTTTCCATCTTGTTCGGTGAATTTCTTGAAGACATCTGGTTAAACATCATATTCATTGTTAGTGCGTAAGAAATTTAACCTTCGAGTCCATTAAAATTTTATGTATTATAATATATATATATGAATGAATTACCTGAAGACATGTAATGGCCTTGTTGCCTCACAAGTCGAAAACGAAGAGACACAACGTAAAGGTTGTCATTATCATTCTGTTTGGACGATGCATCAAAAATGTATGTTTCAATTTCATTATGGAAATGATATGCCACTCCCAATCGTTGCATCGCGTCTATCAACACAAGTTTTTGTTCACTACCTTCAGGTGCTTCCACCAACATTTTTCTAATTGTCTCTTTGTACTCATCAACTTCAACTTTTTCTTGGTTAGTAATTTCCTACATGCAAAAAATATGTTAATTAATCAAATATTATGTTACGTCTTAAAACATTTAACATGGAAAAAGAAAAAAAGACTGACATGCAAAATCAAGCTAGCAACAATATAATAAGGAGATTTTAAACAATTATTCATTCATAGTATATACGTGTTAACTCACAGGATTATAAGAAAGGAAATGATATCCCCAAACACTTGGGTGAAAATTAGCCAAGGGGCGACACTTATTAGCAGCCATTGCTTGTTTGTTCTAAGGTTTGCTTTTTTTCAAGCTTAATTTGTGGGTTCAAGTTATGCTAATAGGATGGGCCTATTTATAATGTAGGTACCACTTATTGTAATGCTTACCGCCATCTGTTCTTACCTTTTAAATGACATGATATAAACATTGAAACTTTCATTAGAACGATATTAAAGAGGAGTTTATTTATTAAAATTGAAAACTTTCATTATAACTTTCATTAGAACGATATTAAAGAGGAGTTTATTTATTAAAATTGAAAACTTTCATTAAAACATTCATTAGAACGATATATATATATATATATATATATATATATATATATATATATAAAATTCATTTAAGGCAGCGATTTAATTTTTTAAAAAAAATTCCAACAAAATTGTTGCCTAGGCAGTGATTTTTTTTAAAAAAAAATCACATTTTGCAAAATCGCTGCTGTAGCAGCGTTTGCTTTCTCCGGCGGAGAAAATCGCTACTATTCCAGCGATTTTAACGTTTTGGTTAATATAAAATTTCATATACCATTTTAAAATTTTTGTTAACATTTTATACCTTTTAGGCTCCGGACTGATCAAAACACTTCATTTTGATTATAAATTTTGGTGAAATTGGCTAAAAGTTTTTAAAGTACAATTACTAATTTAAAATTATAAGAAATACACCGCAAGCCAACATAACTAATAATCCAAAATACTCTTATAAGCTAAAAATATTAAAATGAAGGAGAAAACAGTTTCACCTTGGCATGAGATGACATAGAGGGAATACTATTATTTCAAAATATTGGCTTAAGGGCAGGGGGCCTCCGTGGAGTTTAGGGGTTCATTCAACTTTTTTGTCGAATTATACTATATATATAAAGTATTTTTCTGATTTTAAGCGTATATATAGTAAAATAAGTCTCCTCAACAACTAAAGAGGAGAGGGCTCACTAGCTAGTGGATTCATTATTGATTTAAATGTCTAAAGTTTAATTCTCGATAAGTGTAAAAATTTTTTGTTTTTTTTTTTTGCTTTGAAAAGGTTGAGATGGGCTCAGGCATTGGACTTAGAATATCCAATATGTCTCAATATTATTTTATTCAATCTAAATTTGTATTATTTTTCTTTTTATGTTATTTCTTTTTTTAAAATTTATTAGTCACAATTTTATATGTTTGTCTTTTATTCTTCTTATTTATATTGCTCATTTTGTTTCTACGTAACTCTCTTCTTATGTATTAACTTAAAGAAACTCTTTGAAAAAATGATGAATTGTTATTAAATTTGAAATTGAATTACAAACTATTAGTATAGAAAATAAAGAAACTTTAGATTAATCGAATGAAAAATTTTAAAAGTTGTGAATTTTATCTTACTAAAATTTATTTAATTGAATTTATTCTCTTAATTTTGTTGTATCTCTTTCTTACTATTTTTACGTCGATTCTAAAGATATTAAAATTAAACTAACTTGTTCGATTGGTTCATAATTTTTATTTTTTACAAATGGTTAACCTAATAAATTAAATTATATGGACTAAAAAATCTATGATTTCATTTATTTATCTTCTGAATATGCAATATAATATTAGTAACTCGATTTTTACACTTTTCTAAAGAATCTTGATGGTTTTTAAAGTAACAACTAACAAGTGGTTGAATGTGCACTAATTCAAAATTTGGAATAAAAAAAATAGAATATTGCAAAATAGATGGAAAAAACACTAGAAATTTTAAAAGCTCGATAGAGCAGAGTAAGAGTAGGAAGAACCAAAACACAACACGACATATATGTTAAATTTAACGAATTAAATTTAATATTTTTCTCTTATCTCGCTCAGTTTTTCATCTTGTAATTTTTACGTGTTTACTTTTTTATACTTCAAACTCCTTCAACAAAATTCTAGATCGACCATTGGCTAAGGGTGTATTGAGGAAAATATCTTTCAATTTTTTTTATACATCGTTTGGTTAAAAAAATTAAAAAATAAATTGGTTTTACAAGTGGTATTTTATATAAGTAATTGTTTTCTTCTCATTCTCCATCATATCACATCTTTCACCTCTATCGTTATTGCCCTCATCCCCATTGTTAGGATCAAATTTACGCACACACACTTGATGAATGAAGAGCACAAGAACTTTCAAGAGAAAGAGATGAGAGATCTAGAGAGAGAGAAAGAGAAAATCCAATATTTCGTGGTAACACCCCGTGAGTAAACTTCCACGACGGTGGTGTAAATTTATATCAATAAATCAGAGTATTTTTTGGTTACAGAGAATAACAATTCTCTCACTTGGAGACTGATTCAGTCATCCAAAAAATACATTCTAAAAAAAAATATCTTCATCATCAACATCTTTACCGCACCGCAACATCTGTAGCAACAACTACTAAAGACCAACCGAGGTTTTGCATAACCCCAGTTTCCCAACATCAACACATTTTGTCAACATGTCTGTCGGGTTCTTTGCACCCTCTATCTTCTCCAAGCACATATCACCTTCCTCCACTGCCCTGCGAGTGAAATGGTATCGCCTTCTGATGTGCTTTGTCTTCGAATGATAGACTGGATTTTTCACCAACTGTATGGCACTCTGGCTATCTGAGTAAAGAATCTTCTCGCTCTGCTTCTTGCCCAATTCCTCAAGATAATCTGCCAGCCATATCATCTCTTTCCCAGCTTCAGCTATTCCCACATACTCAGCTTCAGTAGATGAAAGAGAAACACACTTCTGAAGCCTGGACATCCAACTCACTGTTGTTCCACCTATGGTGTAAATGTACCCGGATGTACTCTTGCTCGAGTCAACATCCCCACCAAGATCAGCATCCACAAAACCCTGTAGAGTCACCTTGCCTTTGCCAAAACAAAGTGAAGTACTGGATGTACCTCTCAAATATCTCAGAAGCCACTTCACAGCTTCTCAATGCTCTTTCCCAGGGTTCGACATGTACCTGCTAACAACTCCCACTGTATGTGCTATATCATGTCTAGTGCAGACTATAGCATACATCAAACTACCAACTGCTGAAGCATATGGAACAAGTGCCATGTGATCACGCTCCTCGGCAGTCTTGGGTGACTGCTCCTTTGACAATTTAAAGTGATTTGCCAATGGAGTAGTCCTGGGTTTAGCATCATTAACCCTGAATCTGCTCAGCACCTTCTCAATGTACAACTCCTGAGATAGATTTAAAGTGCCAGCAGATCTATCCCGAGAAATCTTCATCCCCAAAATCTGCTTTGCTGGACCCAAATCTTTCATCTCAAACGCTGCAGACAACCTTGTCTTCAGATTGTTAATCTCCCTCATACTAGATCCTGCAATCAACATATCATCCACATACAAGAGTAGAAAGACATATGAATCAGTGTATTTCTTGAAGTAACAACAAGGATCCTTTTCAGCTTTGCAGAATCCACTCTTGGTCATGAAGGAGTCAAACTTCTTGTACCACTGCCTTGGTGCTTGATTTAGTCCATACAAGCTCTTGGTGAGCTTGCACACCATGTGTTTCTTGCCTGGAACCACAAATCCTTCCGGTTGCTGCATATAGATCTTTTTGTCCAGATCTCCATGTAAAAATATTGTTTTTACATCCATTTGCTCTAGATGCAAATTCTCTGATGCAACAATACTCAACAGAATTCGAATAGAGGTTAACTTCACAACAGGAGAGCATATTTCAGTATAATCAATACCTTTCCTTTGTGAATATCCTTTAACCACTAAACGAGCCTTGAACCTTCTTTTGCCATCTGGTTTAGTCTTGATTCTGAACACCCACTTGTTCAGCAAAGCTCTCTTCCCTGCAGGTAACTCAGTCAACACCCATGTGTCGTTCTTTTCAAGTAACCTCATCTCATCATCCATGGTTTGCTCCCACTTGATCGAATCCTCCACCTGTAGGGCCTCATCAAAAGACTCTGATTCTCCCTCATCAGTCAGCAATAGATAGTGTAATGAAGGTGAATACATATCTGGTGCCTTGATGGATCTGGATGATCTCCTTAACACCTACTCAGGTGTAACTTGCTCCACTTCAGATTCTTCAGTAGGAGTTGGTTGAGTATCTGCTTCGACATCTCTGGGGTTACTCTTCTCCAACTTAACCTCAACTCCCACTTGCTTTGTAATCTCTAGAACCTTCTGCTCTCTGTCCTTGTACAGGACAGACTCATCAAATGTCACGTCAAAATGTCTCAGGATCTTTCTGTTCTTGTCATCCCAAAACCTGAAACCAAACAAATCAGAACCATAGCCTATGAAGTAACGCTTCACAGCCTTGGCATCAAGCTTGTCTCTCTTTTTTGGATCAACATGAACATAAGCAGTGCAACAAAAAGTCCTCAAGTGTGAGTACTGAGTTCTTTTCGTGTCCACACCTCCTCTGGAATCTTGAAACCTAAAGGAATTGATGGTCCCCTGTTGATCAAGTATGCAGCTGTGCTCACAGCATCTGCCCAAAATGTTTTGGGCAGCCCACAGTGTATCCTCATACTCCTTGCACACTCATTCAATGTTCTGTTCATCCTCTCAGCAATTCCATGCTGCCTTGCCTTACCAGGAACTGTTCTCATCAATCTGATTCCCTCAGCTGCACAGAATGCCTTGAACTCTAATTTGTCATACTCTCCTCCATTGTCAGACCTTAGGCATTTGACTTTCAAACCGGTCTGATTCTCAACTTCAGCTTTCCACTTCTTGAAAGTTGCAAACACATCTGACTTATGTTTTAATAAGTAAACCCATACCTT
>NC_028642.1:47555244-47585625 GCF_001406875.1 Solanum pennellii | reverse complement strand
CGGCCATGTTAATACACCCTGCAGTGGTGTACAAGGTTCCAAATTTGGTGCCACGAGCTACTACCATAGCACATTTCACAATCTTCCACGAACCTTCCCAAACTCTGCTGCATATCCCGTGCTATCCAACTGACCAACAGAGATCAGATTTTTCTTGAGCCCAGGAATATATCTGACATCCTCCAATGTCCACTGGTTTCCCGAGGTGGTCTTTATGGAAACATCCCCCTTTCCTTCAATCTCTAAGGCTTTATTGTCAGCAAGATACACCTTTCCAAAATTTCTAGATTTGAAATTTTGGAACAACTCTTTGCTTGGAGACGAATGGAAAGATGCACCAGAATCCAAAATCAATGATTCAACCGGGCCATTTACACTAAGGATTAGAGCATCCCCAATGTCCTCTACTGAATTTACAGAATTATTGTCATCTCCAAATTTCTAATTCTGTTTTTTCTTTGGCTTTGTACAGTTCATCCGAAAGTGCCCTTTTTCACCACAGTTCCAACAAGTCACGTTTGATTGTTCAGAAATTTTCCTCGATTCTTTGATTTCGATCGACCATGTTGATTTTGGCCTTTCGTCTTACTTCTCCCCCTTCGATCAACGCTGAGAGCACTGCCCAATGAATCTCTCACTTCTCATTTGCGAATACTTTCTCTAAGAACAACATCACAGATTTCATCAAACTTCATTTTCTCAGATCCACGGGAACTACTAATTGCAGCAACAACAGCATCCCAAGACTCGGGCAAAGATAACATCAAAATCAACGCCTTAATTTCATCTTCGAAATTAATATCCACAGAATTGAGTTGACTCACAATCATATTGAACTCGTTTATATGATCAGAAACGGATCCATTCTCAGACATCTGTAAATTGAACAATCTACGCATCAAATATACCTTGTTCATTGCCGATGGTTTTTCATACATGTTTGGCAGTGCCTTCAACAGACCGGACGTAGTCTTCTCCTTCACGATGTTGAACGCCACGTTTCTTGACAAAGTCAACTAGATCAACCTTAGAGTCTGGCGATCCTTAAGGTTCCACTTCTCCTCCGTCATGGATTCCGGCTTCACCCCGGTCAACGGTTCATGAAGATCTTTCTGGTACAGATAATCTTCGATCTGCATCTTCCAGAAGCTGAAATCGGATCCATCAAACTTCTCGATTCCAAGCTTTGAACTATCTATCCTCAGTGATTGTGTTGAATCTCCTTAGCTCTGATAACAGTTGGTAGGATCGAATTCATGCACACACACTTGATGAATGAAGAGCACAAGAACTTTCAAGAGAAAGAGATGAGAGATCTAGAGACAGAAAGAGAAAACCCAATATTTCGTGCTAACACCCTGTGAGTAAACTTCCACGGCGGTGGGGTATATTTATATTAATAAATCAGAGTATTTTTTGGTTACAGAGAATAAATGGTTATATATATTAATCAGACTCCACAACATAACACCCATCACTCATATTTATTCTCACCTTGTCTAGATTATACATAAATATTTTTAAAAGTAATATCTTTTCCAAAATTCACTTATTTTTCTAAAAAGTATTTCTTAGAAAATATTTTTCATAAAAGACATTTTCCTTCTTACCGAACCCATCATACGTCAGCTTGAAAGGTTTTAGGTGAAAGAGATATGAATATGATCATGTACTTCAGTTTTTGACAACTCAACAAGATATTTTACGTCTTTGCTTTAGTTGGACTCACCGAATGAAAATTTAAAATCACACATTCATATGTAATCTATATCACACATGAATAATTTGAATTGATATTATTATTTATTATTTAAATAAATCAATAATAATATCAGTTCATGTCGTTTACAAAAGACTAAACGAATGTGTATGTGTAGAAACTGAACTAGAATTTAGGGTTTCTTTTTAGTTCAAACTTATAACTATATACATATATGTAATAACTAATAAATATTCCAATACAACTACAAAATAAAAATAAAAATTATTGGGCCGTCTAAATTTAAGAGTTATATTTGTCAACATGTTTAACGTTTACAACTCTATAATCTTAATACAATAAATTTAGATAAATTCTAAATAGTTAGCAAACCTATGAAGGTACAAACTTTGTAACTTCATAATAGAAGGATAATTTTCCAACCATACAAGATTAATGAGTTTTCTCAAACCTACTAAAAATCTTGCCAACCATACAAGAAATAACCACTCATGAGTTTTAAGTCCCAATCAATAGGTTTTTTAGACACGTGTTAAATGATTCATTCGAACGAATTCAATTATAAGGGACAAAAAAATTGGGTCATTTATAAATCAATATAAACTTAATAATTTCGTCATTTATAAATTAATATAAACTTAATTTATTATCTAAACTTGTATATAATAATTTTTAAAAGAGAAAAAGGTATGATATACCCCTCAACTTTGTCATTTGAAGCTGATATACCCCTCATTATGAAAGTGCCTCATATATGCCCTTAATGCTATACAAACGGCTCACATATATCCCTACCATTTCAAAATGGCTTACATATACCCTTCATTTTAACGAAAGTTAAAATAATTAGTTTTAAACTTATATTTATTACTTTTCATTTTTAAAAAAAAATATTTAGGGGTATATATGATTCTTCTATCAAAGTTCAAAGTATATTTTAATTTTTTTCATACATAAATTATTTTTTGACTTCTTTTATTATAATTATTTGAGTTTCTTATTCTTATTCTTATTTTTATTTTTTCATTCCTTAGTTTAAAGAAAAAATAATTTAAACTATTTTTTTGTCTATATTGTAATTTGATTTTTGTATTCGAAGAAAAAAAATTTGGTCATCTACGATAAGTTTTACAAGAATACTAGTGAAACATAAATAAATTTGATTATCAAAATAATAATTCTAAATTAGTCATTGAAACGAAAAAAAAAGTCAAAAAAATATGTTTGACGAGGATTAAATTTACTCATATGAGATTATATTTTTTAGAAAAAAATAATAAAAATATAGATTAAAATTATTATTTTTTCATTTCCGTTAGAGGAAAAGAGTATATATAAGTCATTTGTTTATAAGTAGGGGTATATATGAGTCACTTTCTTAACAAGGGTATATCAACTCTAAATGACAAAGTTGAGAGGTATATTAGACTATTTTCCCTTTTCAAAGTTATGTTATTTATTCATTTTCAAACTAATCAAAATCATAAATGTGCGCACATTCCCTATTTCCTTCTTGTTATCATTTGTTTACAATAATACTTTTTATTAATTTATTCAAGTAGTGTTTTACCTTAATTTATATCATGATTTGAACAATTTATATTTTGTTTTCAATATGATATATTTAATTTTAATTATTGATATTAACTACATATGAATTTGAATTAATATTATATTATTACTCAATATTTATTAAGATTTCATCTGAAGAAAAAAAAACAGTGATAAAATATGAGGTTTTCATTAAATAAAATCTCCCAAATTTGGAGCCAACAAATTTAACTATTTCTTCTCCTAAGTTTTCACACCTCACTTGAATTTAAGTAAGCTAATAGATTATTATTGCAATTCTCTAGTCTATATATATATATATATATTTTGTAAATCCATTGCATATGTGGATGATCCATTAGAGTTATCCAACAATTAATTGGATTCATGTATTAGTGTTTCCAAAGAATGGCCGCCCATGGCAGAGACAATACCTGAATATGTGGATCCCGAGGGGGTTGTCACAGAAAATATTTTTTAACAACAAACTGAAAATTTATTTTGAGAGGTGGGGTGGGGAGTCGAGGGTAGGGGTGAAAAAATAAAATTTGAAATAAAAAATATTTTATAAAAACAAACTAAATTTTTTTTGGGGGTGGTGGTGGTAGGGGTAGGGTCGAGTGTAGGGGTGAAAATGAAATTCTGAAGTTAATTTTTTAAAAATAAGTTTAAAATTTTTTGGGGGGTCGGTGGTGGTGGGGGATCGAGGGGAGAGGTGAAACAATGAAATTTTGAAGTTGAAAATATTTTTTTTTTAAAACCAACTCTATTTTTTTTTTGGGAGGAGGGGGGGGGGGGGGATGGGGTAAAAAATAAAATTTGAAATTGAAGATATTTTTTAAAAATAAATTTAATTTTTTTTTGAGGGGGTAGGGGTATATTGGGGGAGGTGGGAGGGCAGAGTGAAATATAAAAATCTGAAATTGAATACCTTTTAGAAATTGATGTTTTCTCAAAAAAAAAAATTGAAATTGGATGAGAGATTTGAAAAATATTTTTCTTAACTTTTGAAAGGAAATATTTTTTCTTAATTTTAAAAAAAGTGAATTGATTTAAAAAATATTTTATTCTTACTGAATAAACCCTAAGGGGTCGTTTGGTACAAAAATGAATAATGCAGGGATTAGTAATGCAGGGATTAGCAATGCAGGGATTAGTAATGCAGGGATTATTTTTATTAAGTGTTTGGTTCATTGTTTCTTATCTAATTTTGTGTGTGGTTTAAAAGTTTTTTTAAAAAAACTTTCCAATTATACCCTAGAGTTATTATGAGATTTTGTATTTCATGCAATTGAGTCAAAGTAGATAATTCACGGAGAATATTATTTTTTTTATAACATTTTTAACTAGTTAGAAAAATAAAATTTTTATTGTCATGTTCACTATTTTCTCACTTAAATTATTTGAGAGTAAATAATTGTTATCTTAATAAATTAGAGTTAATAACGCAAAAGGTGCACAACTATAATGATTATAGAGAAAATTTATTGAACTTTGTTTTGTATCAATAAATTTTAAAAAACTCTTTATCATAAAATAAAATAAAAATATGAAATAAATATAGAAAAATAAATTAAACTATTTTTATACTCGAGATGTGTGTGTGTGTGTGTGTGTGTGTGTATATATATACACACACACACACACACACACACACACACACACTTGTTTTAGACTACTTGTGTAATGTTTAATGAACTTTCATTAAGAGACAATATTTTACTTATGAATTGTTCTTAAATTCATACATCAACATTAACATATTAGTCGGATTATAATATTTTATATTAATAATAAATAGATTAAGTAATTCATATTTTAGAAATAAAAAATTATATCTAAATAATAAAATTTGTAAGCTAATTTATTTAAATAACTTTATTAGTATAAATATAAAATATAAAATATAAAATGAAAAAAATAAATAAAATATTAAAAGGATTTGAGGGGTATTTTTGTCTTTATCTAGAATAGTCCCATGATATTAGAGCTAATACCTCCAAATGGAAGGTATTAGTAATACATCACATAATACCATGTAGGATGTATTAACTAATCCATAAATTAGTTATACATAGGCTCACATTCCTACCAAACACAGTATTAAATTATACCATATCTAATATATGGATTATTTCTTTTAATACAGTCTACCAAACGCCCCCTAAGTAAAAGAGAAATGTGCTTCAATTTTTGACAACTCAATAAGACATTTTATGTCTCTACTTTAGCTGGACCCACGGAATGAAAAATTTAAAGCCACACATGTATATTATCTAGGGAAAAGGGTCTGATATACCCCTCAACTTTGTCATTTAGAGCTGATATACCCCTTGTTATGAAAGTGACTCATATATACCCCTATTTGTAAACAAATGGCTCACATATACCCTTTTTCTCTAACGGAAATGAAAAATAATAATTTTAATCTAAATTTTAATTATTTTTTTCTAAAAAATATAATCCTATATGAGTAAATTTAATCCTCGTCAAACATATTTTTTTTTGACTTTTTTTTGTTTCAATGACTAATTTATAATTATTATTTTGAATCAAATTTATTTATGTTTCACTAATATTCTTGTAAAACTTATTGTAGATGACCAAATTTTTTCTTCGAATACGAAATTAAATTACAATACACTCAAAAAAATAGTTTTATTTTTTTCTCTTTAAACTAAGAAATGTAAGAAATGTAAGAAAAAAACAAAATAAGAATAAGAAACTCAAATAATTATAATAAAAGAAGTCAAAAAATAATTTATGTATGAAAAAAATTAAAATATACCTTGAACTTTGATAGAAGAATCATATATACTCCTAAATATTTTTTTAAAAAAATATTAGAAGTAATAAACTTAAATTTAAAACTAATTTTTTAACTTCCGTTAAATGAAGGGTATATGTGAGCCATTTTGTAACGGCAGGGGTATATGTGAGCCGTTTGTATAACGGTAAGGGCATATATGAGCCACTTTTATAACGAGGGGTATATCAGCTCCAAATGACAAAGTTAAGGGATATATCAGACCCTTTTCCCTATTATCTATATCACACATGAATAACCTGAATTGATATTATTATTTATTATTTAAATAAATTAATAATAATGTCAATACATTGCGTTTACAAGAGACTAAAGGAATGTGTATGTGCAAAAATTGAACTAGAATTTAGAATTTTTAATTATATATATATATGTAATAAATATACTAATACAAATACAAAATAAAAATAAAAATTATTGAATCCTTCTAAATTTTAAGAGCTATATCTGTCAACATGTTTAACGTTTACAACTCTATAATCTTAGTACAATAGATTTAGCTAAATTCTAAATAGTTGGCAAACCTATAAAGTTACGAACTTCATAATATTATGAGGGATAATTTTCCAACCATATAAGATTAATGAGTTTTCTCAAACCTACTAAAAATCTTGTCAACCATACAAGAAATAACCACTCAATAGTTTAAGTCCCTATCAATATGTTTTTTTAGACACATGATAAATGACTACAATTAGATGTAGTAAATAGTTGGATTGGGTCGTATTTGGATGAGTTGAATATGGATTGAGAAAAAAAGGTTTGGATTACATCCATCCAAATATAATATGGACAAATATGGATTTGATCAAATATGATTTGGGCAAATTTGTTATAACCCATTTAATAAATTTGTTTTTCAAAAAAAAAGAATTATCCCTCCATATTTGTATGAGTTTAAATAGGTTGAAGACCATATTAACCCATTTAAAAAAATGAAAGAAAATATGAGTGATCCGTTTAATTTAATATGGACAAAATGGTTTCATTTCACTTATATGGGCCAGAATTGCCACCCCTAACTACAGTTATGTGGGTAAGAAAAGGTCAAACGCATATACAGACCTTTAAACTTGTTCCTAAATTTTATTTTGACACTCCGATTCAATCTTGTTTCATTTTAACCCTTTAACTTAAATTTTTATATTCCATTTTGACACTTCAAAGTGATGTGGAACATCACACTTTCTCTAAGAGAGTAAAAGATTAAAAAAATATTTTTTTAAAAAATAATAAAATATTACCCTTCAACTCTATTTCTTTTATGTACCACTTAACACAAAATACTAATGTTGTAATTTCTTTATTTCTATATATGTTATTCAATTGCAATTTTGCATATTAAAAATCGGCATTCATCGTTAGGTATTGTAAAATATTAAAATTGATGAATGATTATTGATTTTTTATTTTAAAAAAAAAATAAAACAAATTATTTTTAAGAGTTTCCCTATATTTTTGCGTAAAAAAATAATCGATGAAAGTGCATTGATTTCCTTTCTTAAGAAATCAATGATAATCCAACGAAGTTTATCGAGTTTCAACATTTTTTTTGTAGTGTTATTCAGTGGCAGAGCTAGGATTTTTAATAAGGGAGTTCAAAATTTAAAAAAGGTAAGCATACAAACTAATCAAAGGTGGTTCGACATATAGATGTATAAACATAAAAAAAAATAGTTTTAACCATGTATAAATAGTAAGATTTTTTGCCGAGGGGGTTCGGGTGAACCCCCTTACACACTGCTGGATCCGCCCCTCGTGTTATTAATTAGCAATGAACTTGAGTTTTTTGTACTCATATTTAGTTTAATTAAAAATTAGAAAGCTAATATTTGAGTTAGTCCGCATAGACTAGATATGAAAAGAAATATGTGGTGTCATTTAATCTATAATTATTTAAAAAAGAAAATCAACACACTTTGGTTGATAACGTTTTCACACAATAATGTACAGAAACTCTAAACAATTTTTCTTTTTTAAATTGATGTTCTTCCATTATTATTTTTTCTAAAAAAAGGATATGACATTGACTTTTAAAATGAAAAAGTGGAAATGAAGAACATAAATTAAAATAAAGAAATCATAAATTAGTATTTTGTATTTAAATGATACTATAAAATTGAGTTGAAAGATTAAAATAGAACAAGGCTAAGTTAGCGTGATAAAATAAAAAGACTTAAGTCATCTACGGTTCCTTAAAATTATCCGCATAACTCACTTAGATATCTTAACTGAGACTGTTACCTATTAGACATTTTAATATTAAAGAATATTCATTTATTAAACATAAAATGACAACTAACTTTTAAAATATTCTGCCTGTAGTTCACACACATTTTCTCGAGAAAATCACGAATAGAATTACGACACATGACATATGAGTCCAAATTTCTCATTTGGAAAAATAAAAAATATTTTCAGCTTTTAATAATCTAGAAAAAATAAATTGAAAAAAAGAATTAAAAAGAAAATTTCTCCCCCACCTAACCCATTGTCCTTTCTTCTTCATCTTCTTCCTTATCACTCCACCATGAATTCCTCAACAATAATAAAAAAAAGAAAGGGAAATATCTCCACACCTGCCCTGATACACCTATCTAATTTCTCTTTCCACGTCACCCATTGTATACTATTCTTATGTGATTATTGAGATTTTTGTGAAAATAATTGATGTCGACAAATTATTTCAAAATTGATGATGAGTAGAAATCAAATGAATATCATTTTTAATAAGTTTAATAAATGGTGATGGTTGCTTAACCGGAGTTATTGAAAATAGAGATGCATGAATGTTAGGCTAACTTTTTTTAACTCCAATGGTCCGATTTTTTTTTCTTCTTCTTGCAATTTCAATTAGATTGTTTATAACGAAAGTCTTTAAAGTGGTGGGTTGAAGAACAAGGTGTGGGGTTATTTTCTTTTATAAAATAAAGAGGTAAATGTTTAATCAAATGAGTTTTTAGTTATTTAATTAATGCATGCCAAGTGTCAAGAAAATAAGCACTAATTTATTTTTAAAAACTTTAAAAAAAAAATCCATTCACGCGCTCAGCAACATTGACTTATACTTATTTCTCCATATCAACGTTTTGTGTTTAATAGGTATATGTTTTGAACAGTTTAGGTATTCAATAGGTACAAGTCCTAATTGAGGTGTTCAAATGAATTATGCGGACAATTTTAGGGAGTTGAGATGACTTTTGGAGGCAAGTTAGAGGAGTTGACGATGTGTTTTTAATTGATTTTTGTGTCACACTTTGTTGATCTTTCGGAAAGAAGTGTAAAAATAGAATATAAAAATTGGAATTGAAGGGTTAAAATGAAACAAGGTTGAGTTCTAAAGTTAAAATGAAATTTAGAGACAATTTTAAAAGTCTGTATGTGTGTTTGGCCCCAAGAAAATGACTACAAATAGAAAAGGCATAAAACATGAATACACCATTTAACTTGGCTTCATTTCATATTTAAGTCATTTAATTTTGACCGTGCACAAATAAGCTCTTAAACTTGTATAAAGTTAAACAAGTAGTCACAATGAGTCCTATATGACATCTACATGGCAACTTGTTTACATCTTTCCATCGATTGATGATTTCTTTATGACACAAGTCATTATTGACTTATTTTAAGTTATTTTTTAAATCTGTCAAACAATTTTAGAAGTCAAGAATTGATTTAAAAGTAGATTTGGCGTACTTTTAAGTCAATTTAAACACCATCTTAATGTATGCCTTTTTTTTCCCAATATTTTCAGTATGAAGAAAAATATGGAGCTTCAAAGCAAGAGACATGCATTAAGTATCATAAAGAAATCATCAACGGTTGGAAGGATGTAAGCAAAGAACTTCTCCGTCCAATTGAAGTATCAATGTTTGTCCTTTAACGAATTTTAAATGTAACACAATGTGATGAACATGTTGTACAAAGAATAAGATGCATATATAAACTCCAAAGGCAAACTTAAAAATATAAATTTGTCAAAATACAAGTATCATGATGAAATCGTACCTGCAATCAAGTTTTTGGAACAAACCATGCATATAGTGAACGGAAGGTTTTTTATTTATATGTAATACATAATGTGTTATATTGTACTACATTATTTTATAATTATCATGTTTAAGTAAATAGAATCTTTGTTGTGGTTTAATATTACTTTTATTGTTTAGTTGATAATATCATATTGTTCAATAATCATTAAATGTAGTAAAGTATCCTTCATTATTTTAAATATAAAACTCAATCAACCATCACTATCAATTGACGATTTGTTCTTTGGTTGTATTGCCTCATTGCACTAAAGAGACGGCTTCAATTTGCACCTTGTGTTTATTTGCTGGCATCGTCTATGTTACTTAAAACTCTTCAAAAATATGCGCGTTGAATTCGCTAAAAATAGTGTAATTTCGAAGAATCCGAGACAGATGTGGCATCAAAAGCAAAGAGTCCGCGCTAAGGGCATCGTACAACTTTATATAATGATATTTGTATGGTGTAAAAATTGACTAAATGTGAGGCTGTCAGGGAAAGACAACCCAACTTTCGATAAATACTACAAATACTAGTATGAAAAATTAAGTGAGATAATCATCAACTACCTAACTAACCCTTTATCTTAATTTATCTCATCCATAATCTTCTGTCTAAGATGATGTCCTTCGTGTAAACATCTATCTGATAACCTTTCCCCAAATAATTCTTTGGGTGATATGAAGATGTTCTTCAATCCCAGCTTGGACATAAGATGATAATGTTGGCACCTACTCAACCCCTTAGTAAAAAGATCAGCAGGCTCAGAGGAGCACAAATAATGGATGATCACAAATCCCTTCAAGACCTTCTCTCTAATAAAGTGACAATCAATGTCAATGTGCTCCGTTCGTTCATGAAAAACTGGATTAGCAAGCAATTCGGATAGCTGCTTTACTGTCACAGTGTAAAGGAACAGGTAGGCTGAGAGATATGTCCAAAGTGTTAACAGACCAATGATCCAAGTGATTTCTGCAACAGTAGAGGCAAGACTCATGTATTCTACCTCAGCGGAACTTCTGGAAATAGTGGATTGTTTCTTAAACTTCCATGAGATTGGTGAATCTCCATACTTAACTATGTAAACAGTAATGGACCTCCTAGTATTAATACAGGACCCCCAATTTGCATCACAAAAGGCTCGTAAGAAACCTTTTGATGTTGCTGAAAGCAACACTCCAACGCATGGTGATTGTTTAACATACTTCACTATCCTGATGGCAGCAGTCATGTGAGATGTCTTAGGAGTCTGCATGAATTGACTAAGGCTTTGAACATTATAGGAAATGTCAGGCCTTGTGAGTATAAGATATAACAATCTTCCAATCAGTCTATGATATTCACTAACATCCAATAAAGGTGAATCAGAATCATTCCCTATTAAATCATCAAATTCATGAGTAGTGAGTTTTTGGTGATGTTCCGCTGGTGTGTCTATTGGCTTAGAACTGCCTAACCCCAAGTCTGAGATCAGACCCTAGGCATACTTCTTTTGATGCATTAAAATCCCTTCTGAACTTCTAGCAAATTCAATTCCAAGGAAAAATCTAAGACTGCCCAAATCTTTGATCTTAAAATTGTCTTTCAAGACCTGTTTTGCTTCTTCTATCAGTTGATTGTTACTTCCTGTCGCCTAAAGATCATCAACATATATGAGTATCACCACTATATCAGCACCAGTCTTCTTGGTCATGAGAGAATAATCAAGGTGGCGTTGTTGAAAGCCTGCATCTAGCAATGCATTAGTCAACTTAACATTCCATTGCCTGGAAGCCTGCTTCAGTCCATAGAGTGATTTGACTAGCTTGCATACTTGATTTCTATCCTTTCATTCTAGGTGAAAGCCTTGTGGTAGCTGCATGTATACTTCCTCAGTCAAATCTCCTAGCAAGAAAGCATTATAAACATCCATTTGTTGAATATCCCAACCTTTGGTTGCTGCAATGGATAACACTGTCCTTACTGTGACTATCTTAACAACAGGAGAGAATTTTTCCTGGTAATCCAAACCCTCCTTTTGGTTGTACCCCTTTGCGGCCAATATGGCTTTAAACCTCTCAATTTTCCATTAGCTTTGTATTTTATCTCATATACCGACTTACAGCCAATAGCCTTCTTTCCACGAGGCAATGTAACAAGTTCCCATGTGTTGTTGTCTTCTAGTGCTGTGATCTCTTCCTTCATTGTCTGAACCCATCTATCATCATGCTTAGCTTGTTGATAGGCACTTGGTTCCACCTCTACTGAAGAATATGCAATATAACACTGATATGACTTGGAAAGGCTGTTATAATCAACACCATCAGAAATAAAATAAAGACAGCTGATTTGATTAGCTTTTCTTGAAGTCACAAAATCCTTCTGCCATATAGGAGCTTTAGTTGCTCTTGCTGATCTTCTCTGGACACTTTCAACTGCTGGCATGTCCACATCATGTGTTGTTCCAAGCTCAGAAACAACTGGTGCCTGCATAATATGAGACTCCCCTGCATCTACTTCAGATTGAGTCTCAGTCACAACTGGTACTAGCATGACTTGATCCTCCTCTGCATCTACTGCAGGATGAATAGGAAATGAAATGCCAGTCCTATAATCATTATTCTGCATAGCATCTCTAGAATGAACTTGAAAAGGGAAAAGATCTTCATTGAAGATAACATCTCTACGAATGAAGAAAGTATAATGCTCAAGATCAAAAAGTCTATAACCTTTTTGTGCATCTCCATAACCCATTAAAACTGACTTGATTGCCCTTGGACCAAACTTGTTAGTTTTGTGTACTACAGTAGCATAACATAAGCATCCTATAACCTTCATAGGATAGGTCAGATTGTCTTCCTAACATTATTTCAAAAGGAGAAGTATCATGTAGCACAGAAAGAGTTACTCTATTTATCATATGTACAGCAGCCAGTATTCACTCCCTCCAAAATCTAATTGGCAAGTGGCTTTGGAATCTGATTGCCCTGGCAGTCTCCAAGATATGTCTATGCTTTCTTTCCACTACATTATTTTGTTGAGGTGTGTGTGGACAAGAACTTTGATGTATTATTCCATTAAGTTTGAACAACTCGTCACATTGAAAGTTAAAAAACTCCCCTCCATTATCAAAATGCTTTCACCTGCAAACCAAATTGTGTCTTGACCATCATATAAATTGCTTCACTATAGTAGACACATCATACTTAAGATGTAATAAAAACACCCAAGTCCATCTTGAATAATCATCAACAAGTGTAACAAAAAACTTCATGTTATTATATGTTGCAGCCTTATAGGTTCCCCCATACATCTAGATGAATCAAATCAAAACATTTATCACTCCTATTGTTACTAGCTTTAAAAGGAAGTCTGATTTATCTTGCTAATGGACATATGTCACAATTATTCAATGTCAAATTTGTAGTGTGTCTAAGCATGCTTATCTTCCTAATTACATTCATAGGCACATGCCCTAATTTCTTATGCCAAATACCACAATCTCCACATCCTTTAGCTGCTATCAGTGATCTTGCACTTTGCACTTGGTTGTGTTTGTCTCTTCAGCAAATATAATCCATCCTTCTCCTTACCAATCTCCTTTACTCTCCTAGTGAAGAGATCCTGAAGGACGAAGAAGTCAGGAAAGAATAAAGCGCAACAATTCAATTATCTTGTCAATTTAGAAATCGACAAAAGATTGAATTTAAAATCTAGTACACACAACAGATTCTTAATAACATCACCTCCTGAGAGCTTACAATTTCCTGATTGTGTAACAGTTGTTGAGTCTTCTGTAGCTAACTGAACCTTCCCTGGGTTATTCACTGTTAATCCATGATTCAACATCCTTTTAGTCCCAACCATGTGATCAGATGCTCCACTATCAACTATCTAGTCTAAACAATGACTATCTGAAACATTACAGAAGGAGTTACATGCAGACATACCTGCTATGTGTGCACTGGACTCAGTTACTTGAGACTTATTCAATATTTGCAGGATTTGATTGTACTGGTTATATTCATCCACTTTGCTTGCTCCAGATTGAAAATATTGATTGTGCTGCTCATTCCCATATCTGTTGTATCTGTGAACCTTCTACCTGTGTTTCTATTCCATTAGTAGTCTGTACCATGTTAGCTCTCTTCTTCTCTTTCCAATCTTGTGGGTAACCAATTAGTTGAAAACAAATGTCCTTCGTGTGACCTTGCATATTGCAATGAGTGCAGTGTTTTAGCTTGTTGCAATCCTCCCTACTGTGTCCTTTCATTTCACAATATGAACCAGTTCCTCTTTCTTGTTTCGGAAAATTTCCAACTTCTTCTTCCCCTACCTCTAGGACCTGAACCAGAACTACCGGATCTACCAATGAAGAGAGTCGTGGGATCAGGGACCTCACTCCTCCCAAGAAAATCACCACCCAAGGCTCATTGACTTTCTTCTTGTACAATTAAGGCATAACATTGATTAACACTAGGTGGAGGATTCATCATAAGAATTTGGCTGCGTGCCTGTCCATAACTATCATTCGATCCCATGAGAAATTGTAATAATTTCTTCCTAACCATGCTAGCAGTGTAATCCGTTGATTTCACACAATCACAAGAGCGAGGAGGGACTATAGAGTTAAATTCATCCCGCAAATCCTTTAATCGAGAATAGTACACAAAAACAGGGGAAACACCTTGTGTGTGAGAAACGATAGCCTTGTGGATGAAAAAATCGAGACATATTTACCTTGTCAAATCGTTCCTGCAGATCCGACCAAACCAGTGTTGCATTCGATCGAAACAAGATACCACTAGCTAACATTCGACATGATCTAGGAAATCACAATTGCGTTACATCTATCCCATTGTTTCTTCTCCAACTCCTCCTTGAAGTCGTCCCGCTTGATGCTCCCATCAATAAACCCCACGTGAGGAGATTGAGCTGCATCGCGTGACTCCAAAGGGTGTAATTCTCCATTCGGACGAGCTGGATCCCAATTTGCACAGCTCCTTGTACATCAGACTTGTTCAAATATAGAGGATGATCGTGATCTATCTTCTTCGCCATATTGAAAAATTGAAAATTCAATGTGCCTCACAATTGGCTACACCTGCTCTGATACCATGTTAATTTTCTCATAGATTGTATGTAATCAATGAAGAATTATATGTAAAGCTTGAACCTCCATTACTGTACTTTACAATGAAGCTTTTACAGAGAGGAAAATATTTTGTGAATTGAACTATCACTATAAGAAAATAGTCCAATAACGAAGGAAAAAGTGGTCTCTAAAAGTCTAATTCTGGTCTCTAAAGGACAATACGGACCAGAAAAATATAGTCTCTACCCGTCCCTATAAGCTTCTTCGCTAAAGATCCATTAGGACCGGATGTAATACTGGTCGCTAAATCGCTTTAGGGACTAGAAAAAAACTGGTCATGAAATCTCGTTTTGGGACCATTCTTCTGGTCGTAAAACCATATACACAGAAGAACTCTTTGTGGTCCTAAAAACTACTTAAATACAAGAAATTTGCTCCTTAAAAATTCCATTTTTAGATCACTAAATGTGGTCCATATATTACACATATAACCTTTTTTTCAATATATATAAAGATAACCTCAATAACATAAATAAATTATTGTTAATATATATAGACTTACTAATACAAAATTCGTAATCAATTCCAACCAAAATTAAAATTATAAACATTCCACTATTAATTGTATAGCCATGAATTGTTTACAGACTACATAGCAAGAATAAAAGATTTGTCGCATCTGTCCTAGAAAAAAGATAAATCAATTTGTTATTTGCATCAACTCTTCAAAACTTGTTTCTTCACTGGCAACTTCATGTCTTCAAAACCTGTAAAAACTAGAAAATAAATGCTCCATACAAATTATAAAGACCACATAGTATTAAAGACAACTAGAACAATTGCATGCTTGAATCACAAGAAATGACAGAAAAATTTTCCTCTCCTTATCGACATTTTTGTAGCAAGATACTAAACAAAGAACATGTGTGATATCTGCACAAAAGAAGATGAATAATGCTAAAAATATAATACAGAGAACTATAAAGGAGTAACAGTGTAGTGCAAATTTCATAACACAAAGGAAGATGAATAATGCTAACTTTGTACTATCAATAAAAGCTTTCTGTGACACCTTATAGAAATAAAACTTGTCATCCTAGAAGTTATCTCATGCAAATGATATATATTTGAGGCTTTCATCTAAAATAATTTACAATCAATCAAATAAATTATTCCTCTTCAAAACAATATTATGTATAAATATATTAAATATTTGTGTCTAATTGTAACCCTATCTCACAGACTTTTAAGTGTATGTAGCAAAGATTGTGCAAAATTATGATATAGAGCCATATAGGTGTAAAATTAGGTCTTAGGGAGGAGGATTGCCCAAGCCTTATAAAGAGTCCACCCATCTTATTAATCACCGATGTGGGACTTTTGTCATTCTTTAACACCCCACCTCACGCCCAGTGTTTGGGCAATTTTAATTTTGGGGACCCCAACATCGGGTGAGACGGGCCCTGCTCTGATACCATGTAAAATTAGGTCTTAGGCCTAACTCACACCCCAAAAGCTAGCTCAAAGGGAGGAGGATTGCCCAAGCCTCATAAAGAGTCCACCCATCTCATTAATCACCGATGTGGAACTTTTGTCATTCTTTAACAATAGGATCCTCTTTGCCATCATCAATCATTCGATTTAAGTAGTAAAGCTCGTCAAAAGATTCAGATAAATGAAAATTCATGTTCCTTTTTGATTGATCCGGCATTACAACTCAGATTTTTCTAAAGTAGGAAATCCTGTGGTAAACACCATATCATACTTCTAACTACGCTAAATCAAACTATATTTTACTACAACGATAGTTGTTTAGATTCAATTTTTCCTGAGGTTTTTGATCGTACTATATGTATGTCTCTCGCTCACTCTTTTGACAACAACCTCTTATTCTCTCTCACACAAAAACCCAAAAGAAAATGCATAGTCTAGAAACATTAATGCACAAATTCAGAACTTTGAATAATGAGATATCAAAACATCATGAACTTACCAGAGAGCATTTTTGTTATCCTACGACTATTAACATTATAATTGTTGCTTCTTGGGGATTCCGAAACCATGTCAAGAGAGGCATCATTTGATGCTAGGCATCATAACTACCTAGGAATAGCTTTCAAAAATTAAAAAGTAATGTAGTGAAGTGAGTCAGAACATTCTGTAATAAGAAGGCAAAGGGATATCAACAATTTAATGTTTATGGCATAAAGTTAAATGCCATAAAGATCTACCAGAAAATATTAGTTTTTACCTCGGAGAGGTAGTGTAAGGCTTGCGTACAATCTACTATTATTTTTACCTCGGAGAGGTAGTGTAAGGCTTGCGTACAATCTACGATTCCAAACTATACTTTTGTGGGATTCACTTGATTTGATTTGTTGTTATTGTACTAATCTTGTTGGATCAACTTCCCGTAAATAATAACTTCTTGAATCCTTCAAAATCACCACACTATATATAATACAAGAGCACTAAAAATCAATAATAAATACGGAGCAACTAGATGTGAGTTTCGATTAAACCAATAGATGTATCAGTTTCCTTACCTAAAATCCTATAGAACTCTATAAAACACAAAATGACTAAAGTACATGATCCCATCCGTGTAATTTCAGATATTTCATTTAGAGAAAATGACATGTTGAGTATGTAAATTGAAACTCAACTGTCAAATTCCTCAAATTAGAATACATTGCATAAGTTTTGTTAAGTCAAATAGATTGTTGCGTGAATGTGACGATGTTCACATATATTATAAGATCTTAAGCCTCATAAATTAATTTTAGACTATCGGTGGTTGGATGAATCCTCATTGTTGACAAAAAAATATTTATTATTTCCTAGCAATATTCATTTATATGGGCATAATATTCTTCCTCCTTTTCTATTTTGATGGAGTAGAAAAATACAATTAGGTATACAACATTCAAAACTTCCTACCGAAACATCAAGTGTCTAAACCTTTATTCTAAATAGAGTGTCATCATTTGATCTTATAAAGGGCGTCCTTCATTTCATAAAAATAAAGAATAGAAATGGAGATCTTAATAGATAGGTTACCTCGGAACCATGGAAAGACTTACTTCTTCCACAATTTTGAGATACAAAATTATAGAATTTTAGGGTTATTTTACAGATATATTGCATCATTCTAGATCTTTGTCGCCTTCTGATTGATTAACCAGAGAACAAGAACCGAGAGAGGCCAACAAATCAAATGAAATCCAAACAATAAATGCTCGATTTCATCTTCAGGACAAGAGAAGTTAGGTTGGTGCAAAACAAGAAAGGATATATGTTAACTTTCCCATTTTCAGTTAATTCAGTTAGTTTGTTAGTATGTTCACGTGGTTAGTTAGGATTGAATTCTGTTAGTTAGTGTGTATGTGTGTATATGTGTGGAATGTGTGAGTGGGAATGTTAGGAGTTAGTTACTGTATTTCTGTGTATATATACACCATTTTCAGCATTTGTAAAGGGAGAGAAAAATAAGATCAACATTTCCTTCATCCCTCATTCTGCTTTCTCTTCTTCTTCTTCTTCAATTCTACTTGTTCTCAGAAGCATCAATGAAGCTGTTTTAAGCTTCTAGATAGAGTTTTCACATGGTATCAGAGCAGCAGTAGATAGTAATTGTGTAAGCTGCAAAGAAGACAACAATGGCTGTAGGAAGAATTGATCCAAATGATCCTCTTTACATAGGACCATCAGATGCTTCAGGAGCAGTTTTGATTCCAATCAAACTCACAGGGCCTGAAAACTATGGGGTGTGGAGTAGGTCGATGAAGATTGCTTTGACAGGTAAGAGGAAAATTGGTTTTGTTACAGGAGCTTGTAGCAGGGCATTGTATAGAGATGAGTTACATGAGCAATGGGAGACTTGTAACGCAATCGTGTTAGCATGGTTGATGAATTCAGTTAGTGAAGATCTGTTAAATGGAATAGTGTATGCTACTAGTGCTTATACAGTATGGCAAGACTTGAAGGAGAGGTTTGACAAAGGCAATCGAATGAGGATCTACCAACTGCACAGAGAAATCAACACACTTTCACAAGGCACTGAATCTGTTTCATCATATTACACCAAATTGAAAAACTTGTGGGGGGAATATGATGCACTTGTGCCATCTCCTAGTTGTGCTTGTCCAAAGTCCAAAGAGTATGCTGATCATCTGTACCAGCTCAGATTAATTCAATTTCTTAGTGGTTTGAATGAGTCTTATGAACAGGCTAAGAGACAAATTCTGCTAAAAGGTGTTACTCCTACAATTAATCAAGCTTATGCTATGATTATAGAAGATGAACTACAACAACAAACTACTTGTGTATCCATTCCTAATAAAGCTTCTGATGTAGTAGCTATGAGTGTTAACAGAGGAAACAATTATAATCAAGGAAATCAGAACAATAAGGGAAGGAGATGTGAACATTGTCAGTACACAGGACACACTAAAGAGAATTGTTATAGATTGATTGGCTATCCAGCTGATTGGAAACACAGGAAGAAGTCTGGATTTAATAACTCAAGATCAGGACAAGTGAATTCTTCATATGGAGGAAATGGTCATAACTATGTTGGAGAGGCTAACAATGTAAGCAAAGAGAACTCTGGAGAAGCTTCTACTAGTCATCATGAAGTAAACAATGCTTTTGTGGCCAGAGGACATGCATTTACTGATGGAGAATACAAGCAAATAATGGATATGTTGGGAAAGGAGAAAAAGGAAGTGAAACAGGTCAACATGACAGGTATGGCAAATTGTTTTTCAACTAATATTGCCTCTCATTGTTGGATAATAGACTCTGGTGCTTCTCATCATATCACAACAAATGAGCATTTGCTAAAAAATGGTAAGTGTATGGCTGGTTCTCATCAAGACAAGGTGAACTTACCTACAGGTGACAAGGCTTCCATAACACACATAGGAGACACACATTTGTTTAACAATGAAGTAATCAAAGATGTGTTGTGTGTACCTGAATTCAAATTCAATCTATTATCTGTATCACAGTTAACTAGGGAGCTGTCTTGTTTTGTCACTTTTTACCCTGAGTTCTGTATATTTCAGGATCTTTACAGTGGCAGGGTGAAGGGGATTGGTAGGGAAGAAGGGAGCTTGTACATATTCAGAAATGATTCTAGTATGAAGGACAGATGTGAAGCTCAAACTCCTCAGAGAATTGTTGCAGAGGTATCATTACAAGACTGTGAGTTGTGGCATAGAAGGCTTGGACATCCATCCAACCAAGTACTGCATGGTTTAAATCTGTTACATAATAAAAACACTGATTTGCTTACTAGTTGTCCAGTTTGTCCATTAGCTAAGCAAACTAGGTGTTCATTTCCTATCAGTGTTTCAAAAACATCTAAGTGTTTTGAACTTGTACACATGGATCTTTGGGGACCATACAAGGTTCCCACATTTGATAAGAAATACTACTTTCTTACTGTTGTTGATGATTACAGCAGATATACTTGGATACATTTGTTACAGCTCAAATCTGAAACTATAGTAGCTATAAGGAATTTCTTTACTTTGATAAAGAATCAATTTGGATGTATCATCAAGATAGTGAGGTCAGACAATGGAACAGAGTTCTTCAACTCTCAATGCAAAGAATTGTTTACAAGCCTGGGCATTATACATCAAAGTAGCTGTCCTCACACACCACAACAGAATGGTGTAGTGGAGAGGAAGCATAGACACATATTGAATGTAGCAAGAGCCATCAGATTTCAGTCTTATATGCCACTTAGATTCTGGGGAATTTGTGCTCAAGCAGCTGTGTATTTGATTAACAGATTACCATCATTCAATCTCCATAACAAAAGTCCTTATGAAATGATGTTTTCTAAGCCTCCTAATATCAGTCATTTGAGAGTTATGGGCTGTCTTGGTTATGCTTCTGCCATTCCTAGAGTTGATAAGTTTTCAGAGAGGGCAAAACCTGTGATCATGATGGGATATTCAGAAACTCAGAAAGGTTATTTGTTAATGGATTTACAGACTAGAAGGTTCCTAGTCAATAGAGATGTAGTGTTTCAAGAACACATTTTTCCTTTTGCCACTTCAAAGTTCTCACAAGAACCTGTCAAAGGCTTGTTACATGACAGCTTTGAAGAGGAAACTAATCCAGAAAATACAACTTATGATGATTGTACATTAGCAGGCACACAGGTTTCCACACAGGTTTCCACTAACTTGAATGAAGTTCCTAGTGAAGTGTTGCATATTCAGAATGATGAAATGGTAGTTTCAGAATCGACTATTGATTCAGCTGCAGCTAGAAAGTCTTCTAGACACACCAAACCTCCTATTTGGATGAAGGATTATGTGGCTACTGGACAGAATAATAAGTATTCTTTGGCAAACCATCTTAGCTATGATCATACGTCCTCAAAGTATCATAGCTATCTAGCCAATTTCTCAGATGAAGTAGAGCCTCATACATTTGGTCAAGCTAGTAAAGATCCAAGATGGATTGAGGCCATGAAGTTTGAAATTAAAGCTCTTGAAGATAACAAGACTTGGTTGGTGGTTGATTTACCTTTAGGTAAACATACTGTTGGTTCAAAATGGATTTACAAAATCAAATACAAGGCAGATGGAAACATAGAAAGATTTAAAGCTAGACTTGTAGCCAAGGGCTATAGTCAACAAGAAGGATTGGATTATCATGACACATTTTCACCAGTAGCAAAAATGGTGACTGTTAGATGTGTTATTGCAGTGGCTGTTTCAAAAGGGTGGTCTCTTTATCAAATGGATGTGTATAATGCCTTCTTACAAGGAGATTTGGATGAGGAGGTATATATGGAAATGCCTGATGGTTTCAGAACTCAAGGATCGACCAAAGTTTGTAAATTGCTCAAGTCTCTATATGGACTTAAGCAAGCATCTAGACAATGGAACATAAAACTGACCAACACATTATTATCTGCAGGCTTCATCCAAAGCTCTTATGATTACTCATTGTTCACTTTGAAGAAGCCAGAGGGGATGGTGATTGTTCTAATATATGTAGATGATTTGCTCATTACTGGTGACAATGAGTTGTTAATTAGAGAAGCAAAAGAAGCATTGCATCAGAAGTTTAAACTCAAAGATTTAGGAGAACTCAAATATTTCTTAGGAATTGAGGTGCTAAGGTCCAAAACAGGTATCATTTTGAATCAAAGGAAATACATATTGGAGCTGATTTCTGACACAGGATTGAGTGGTGCAAAACCTGCAAACACACCTTTAGAATCTAATTTGAGGTTGACATCAGTAGAGTTTGATCAAACTGCTGGATCACAAGAAGATGAGGTGCTAACAAACAATTCAGCTTATCAAAGATTAGTGGGGAAATTGATGTATGCTACTATCACAAGGCCTGACATTAGTTATGCAGTGCAAACACTAAGTCAGTTTATGCAACATCCAAAAAGATCTCATTGGGAAGCAGCTGTTAGGGTGGTGAGATACTTGAAAGGAACAGTTGGTCAGGGCATATGGCTAAAGGCTCAATCAGCTACAACATTAACATGTTGGTGTGATTCAGACTGGGCTGCATGTCCTAACACTAGAAGGTCAGTAACAGGCTACATAGTAAAGTTTGGAGATTCTTTAGTATCCTGGAGGTCCAAGAAACAGCAGACAGTGTCTAGAAGTTCAGCTGAAGCTGAATACAGAAGCATGGCTTCAGCAGTGGCAGAAGTAACATGGTTGACAGGCTTATTCAATGAGCTCAATGTGTTAATACAGAGGCCAATAAAAGTATGGAGTGATAGCAAGTCTGCTATTCAATTAGCTGCGAATCCTGTGTTTCATGAAAGAACCAAGCACATTGAGATAGATTGCCATTTTATTAGAGATAAAGTCAAGACTGGATTGATTCAAACAGAGTATGTACACACACATCAACAAGTGGCTGATCTGTTAACCAAAGGATTGAGTCAAGCTCAACATGTTCATCTGTTAGGCAAGCTAGGTGTGCTTAACATCCTGCACCCTTCAGCTTGAGGGGGAGTGTTAACTTTCCCATTTTCAGTTAATTCAGTTAGTTTGTTAGTATGTTCACGTGGTTAGTTAGGATTGAATTCTGTTAGTTAGTGTGTATGTGTGTATATGTGTGGAATGTGTGAGTGGGAATGTTAGGAGTTAGTTACTGTATTTCTGTGTATATATACACCATTTTCAGCATTTGTAAAGGGAGAGAAAAATAAGATCAACATTTCCTTCATCCCTCATTCTGCTTTCTCTTCTTCTTCTTCTTCAATTCTACTTGTTCTCAGAAGCATCAATGAAGCTGTTTTAAGCTTCTAGATAGAGTTTTCACAATATATAACACAATCCCTCCTACTGCTCCTTCTAGGTTTGGACACCAAAATCTATATTTTCTATTTTCCATATGAAGTAATGTAGAGGTCAAGTTGACATTCCAGCTACAAATTCAGCTTCATATGAAGATTTTATACCACGGTGCTCAAATATAGTAACGTCATGTATTTTTCTGTCTAACTCTATAAATGCATGTACTTACTCACTCGATTCCTCAAATATAGCATGTTTACGTTTATTAAACCCATCAATTACAATTATTTGGATTGATGAAGGGTAAGTGATTTTTGGAAATCAAACAGATCATTTGTATTCTATCTCAACTTTTCTTTGAAAAATTTACATCACTTGTATTCAAATAACATTCTGAAAATATCTAAATTTACATGTAAATTCATATCGGGTGAATTAAGTGGGGAAACTTAGCCAATAAAAAAACACCTTCAAAATCTGATTGTCACGTGTACAAGTCTTTTACGATGAAAATAAAAATTAAAAAATATATACAAGTCCCAATGTTTTTGTTTCTCAAAAAGAGTAAAATAAAACTTAAAATGAGGAACAAGAGGGCCCATCGGAATGACAAACAACTACTGTCACGCCCCGATCCTACACTCCGGACGTGCTGGCACTCGAAAATCATAGTTAGTCCCAAGTGAACCCTCTATCTGGCTTACTTACTTAGTGGAAGACTTTAGTCAAGATAAAATACTTTGAAATGTAAATTGAACTGCTCAATAAATAACTTTAAAAGTATAAAGAACATTCACTAGCCAGAATGGCAACTCAAGTCTCAAAACTAACTGAAAGGAAAAGTAAAGGCTCACGAACTAACATCAACTAACTCTATCTATGAAGTCTCTAAACAACTGAGATGGACGTCGGGACAAGACCCACGACATCCTAATGTGCTAAAATATTGAAAGCAATAAAAAGGATCCTTTGAAAAGCTAGGATGTTTACCAACTGACTGTGAGTGCTCAACTAGATCAAAGAAACGCTGGATGCTGATCTTTGTTACCTGCGTCTTCATCATAAGACGATGCAGGCCAACTGACATCCGTACATTGAATGTACGAGTATGCGAGTTGGAATGTTAAACATAACTTAACCTTGAAAAGAATCTGAAAGAAACACTTACATTGGATTTACGTAACTCCTGAATAACTTAACTCAATATAAAGCAATAAAACATGTGCAATATATAGAAAGCCTTTAAAACATTAGAAAATAACTTAGTTCATTAAAGAAAATGCAATTTCTCTAACTAACAACAACCATTTTGAGCTTAAGTTGTGATACAATGTCTTGCCCATGTTGCCGGGATTGTCATATAGTTTGTCTTAACTAAGTGGGTCCTCTAGTCTATGCTAAAAAGCAACTTAAGGAGTCATCTAAAAAGTATGATCCTTTACTATCCATGATGGTTGCATGGTTTATGGAAACTTGAGTTAATATGAATTCTTCTCCCATATCGGTGCTCAATACTACTCCCAAAATACGCTCATTTTTTTTAAAATAAAATTTCATTCTTTGGTTTGAGATAGTTACTCAAAACTTTAGCTTAAAAGCTCTCTTGGAAATCGGTGTTTCCCTTTCTTGTTCAAATGCGAAAACATTTTTGAACTCTTGGGAATACTTAGATCCCTTATAACTTTTGGACAAAAGAACTCAACTCTTTACGTTTTGTTTAACTTGAAACTTAAGTCTTAAAACAAAGTTAAAACGTTTGTGAAAGACTTCTCTAAAAGAGTCTAAGAACTTCCTAGTTTATGCTCTTAACTTTCCTTGAATTTAAATTTATGGATTCAAGGTTATGATTCATGTTTCTGGATGATTTCTAAGTGTTAAGAAGTCATTTAGAGTAGTTATAATCAATGGAAATTGTTAGTACACTTTAGAAGGACTTAAACGGTCTAATTAACAAAAAATTGGTGAAAATAAATGATTTGGGCGCATCTCGAGCGCGTTGTACAAGCACCTAAGTTACTGGGGCTCATTTCTGGCGCATTGATGGCACGTCGCCCCAGCCTTCCTAGCGCAACGGGGGCACGTCGCCCCGGCATTTCCCCAGGCAAAACTGACGAACTTTTTCTCTCATTTTCTAACCATAAATCAATTTAATCCGATTTTTTTTTTCAAATTCACATTGATTCATGTACCCAAATCATATACACAGGGATCTAAATCAAATTAACTCGAATAATTGACATTAAACTCTCAAGAACTCCTCAACTAAACTCAAATTCAAGAACGAAAGCAATTCAAGAATACCCATCAAGAACATTCAAACTTCCAATCTTTTTTCGGACGAATTCGCATTAAAATAAACATGTTTGGCACGTGGGTAAACGAACCCAATGTTATGAAAGTCCCACGTACCCTGTAGGATCAAATCCTTGATGAAATTTGAAGACAATTCCTTATGAAGACGAAGAAATATTGATCTTTTGTCTCCTTTCTTCTTCTTTCTCTTTTCTCTAAGCCGTAGCGTGAACTTCAACTTTTCTAAACTGACTAAATTTGATTTTACCCCGATTAATCACCGAAAATGAATTAAAATAATAGGGTATGGAAAGTACCAAAACAATCTTTAGAAATCCGAATTGACATTTCCTTATTTTAACAATTCAACTTTCAATGGAGATATCTCACTCATACGAACTTGGAATCGCGCAAACTAGGTGGCATTGGAAAGACTATTCTAAGATCTTTCCTACAATATCTAGAAACACACCTAACTCATTCTGGGCTAGAAGTTATGGTCGTTTAAAGTTGAGAAAAACTCAACTTTAACACACTTGGTAAATTTCCAGTTTATATTCTTTGCAAAAATGACTATTTCCAACTTCTAACTTCTTCCTAGTTATTCAATTTGTGAGATGTTACGACTACCACTCAAAATCTTCTGAAAGCCTCAGAGAAAGATGAAGAAGAATGATCACACAGGTTTGGGCTCGGAACCTACATAACTATAGTTAAGCAAAGAGTGTCATGACCTGAGCCTACACCCTGGACGTGGCCACCACTCGAGAATCATTGTTGGTCCCCAAGCGAACCTCATCTTGGCTGACTACAAGCGGAAGTTAGAACATTTTTAGTGATATCATAAATTTTGGGTGAATAAAAGTTTAAAATTTAACCTATTAGGCTAACTAGGGGTGTCAAATAGGCAGGTTGGGTCGAAATTAGAGATATTAAAATGGGTCGAGATAGAAATTGGGTTGGGTCTAGACCCCACCCAAGTTTAGTTTGGGCTCAAATGGGTTGGGTTCAAATGGGCTAAAAAATGAGTAAGGTTTTGACCTGCCCAATTTGATCCGATTAATCTCAATAATTTTAACATAGTGATATTTAACTTTTATAATGATGATTCGAATTTCCGCTCTAGATTCTTTTTTTTAAAAAAGGTAGCAAATGGATAGATAAAATCCTAAAAATGTTAAATAGATAATAATTCATACATTTAATATAGGAATATATCTTATTAAAGAGTTTTAAAACGGATTGAAATTGGAGATTGAATTGGACACAATTAAGGATTCTCTTAAAATGGGTTAGACTTGAATAAGTTAAGATTGAACCCAATTCAAATTATCTTGAGTCCAACCTTAAAATTCTGGGCGAATTACATGTTTGGGTTCATTTTTGACACCCCTATATGAATATATTCCCATATTTTATCCATTTAAAAATCATTCGCACAATCCATTAAAATATGGACAGGTTATGAAGATGTGGGTTAATTTTACCAACACCATCTGTAAGCTTACTAAGCTCTCTTTTGTAGCATGTTAAAATCCAAGCAAATTTCGTAGTATATACACATTTAAAAAAAAAAAGAAGAGTTTTACATATATGGTCAAATTTTATATATAATGATGAGGTCACTTATTTTATTAGCCATTTATTGGACCTTTTTTATTCTTGCATGGATAATCTAATTTCTAATTTGTTGACTTTCTTTTTGGAATTATCTTTTAGCTTGATTGTATCGTAATTCCTATTAATGAATCTAATATTCACGATAATAATTATTATTACAGTAAAATACATGAATTCAATTAAATTATAAAAAAGTTATTAAATCGTGATAAAAATATAATTTATTTAAATTTTATTACGACAATAATACAATACAAATACAAATACAATATGATTAAAATACATCATAAAGTGATGATAATTAACAATCATCCAAATTAACAAGCTGAAAATGAAATAAAACGGGATTTAATACCACTCAATTATTTATTTTTTGAAAATGAACATGACAGAAAAAAGACGAACCAACCACACTTTTGCTTAGTAAATTAAAAACAACTATTGTTTATTTCAAACACTCACTAGAAATTAACAGCTTAACATTATAAATAGCATATTAAAGGTCTTCAATTTATTGTATATGCCTTATTTTGCTCTGAATATTTGAATGATGAGGTGTAATTTCGTCATTATATTTATATTTTGATAGATTCAGTTCACTATCGAAATAATCATACTTTTAAGTTTTCCTTTGGCGTTTGTGTATTTATCTTCCTCTTTATATAACGTGTCAAAGCAATTTGTTGCTCCCATCATATAGCCAACACTTACAATTGCATTCTCCATGTGTTCCTTATATTTTAGAATAGGATTATCATTGTTCAACAATTGGGCTTCCTTAAAATTGGCTCTGATCAACTTTTTCATCTAAAAACAATAACAAGTAATTTTAGATAGACAATTAGTAGTAACTAGTTTTTTTTTTTTTTTCGTTTCTGGAATTAATGATAACATGGAAATCAAAATTAAATTCTCACTAATGAATAAGATAAGGTGAAAATGTAGATAGCCAACTAATGAAATTATAAAAATTTACTTTAACATTATTTACCTCACATTTTGCATAGTATACACGATCCAATTTACCTTTATTGGACAACACTTGTTCCATCTCACTGAAAATATTTAGAAGAGCTTGATAAGCAGGTCTCATATATGGCGATATTGAATCGATTGCATTAGCATCCCATCTAATATATATCATCAAAACCACAAGCTAATTAACTCTTACACCTTGTGTTTGTATATATATAGGTTTCACAATAACAATAGGAAAACATATTTGCTTTCTCATATTCATTAGCAAGGAGGGATTGTCAAATTAAAAGGTTTTTTTACAATTGTGAAATTTTGATGTTTTACCTCTGGGTTGCATCATTGAAAGTCACAAGTTCGTCAAAAGTTGCATAAGCATCAAAAGTGTCGTCAACAATGGAGGTGATCTTGAGTACTTTTTTATCATTATTTTTCTAGCACGATTATACTTTAGCTCAAAATATACTCCTAATATCCAAAAGTAACACTCAACCAATCTGTCTCTTGCATATGAAATTTTATTTGCAAAATCCAAATCTTTCCACCGCCTACGACATACATCATTTTTATTCCAAATTAAGATTTCATGTAATTAATTAAGAAGATATATAGATCAAACAATACTCTACCTTGTAAGATCACTAAGCTCTCTTTGGTGAATAATGTATATATACAACGATGACGGAGACAAGACCCATAATTAAAAAATAAATAAAAATACATTCTCTCGTACTGATTTTAATATTATGTCAAACATATACTTGCTCGATTTTATTGTTTGTGTTGAGATAGATTTGAATTTTATTTAGTTGCTTATATTTAATCTGATCCGTATATATCTGACTCACCCCATTTATATCTGACCCGTCCCAACCCTCTTGAATGTTATTAATGTGCTTACTTATCTATTTGAACCCCCTTGATGCAAATCTTGTCTGTGACAATGTATATTAGAAGTAATTAACACTCGTTGTAAATGTCTCAATAATCTAAAACGATATTGAATCGAATGATAATTAACTAATATCAGTAAAAAATTTGACACTCTCTTTATTAATATGTATATTTATTGCCACTAAAATTATTTTTATTATAATAGATGAATTTTTTTTTAAATTCAAATTACCATTATTCATCTGATTAACGAAAATTATATAGATCAAATAATTTACTATCCTGTAAGCTCACTAAGCTCTCTTTGGTGCAATTTTTGCAGCATGTTAAAATTCAATTTTGCAAATTTCAAAAGCAAAATGTAGTGTACACATTTTTAAAAAAGAGTTTTAGTTATATGGTCAAATTTTTTATATAATGATGTCACTTGTTTTATTAGCCATTTATTTGTAAGACTTTTTTATTCCTTCAACTCTGAATACCTGAAGCATGGATGCATCTAGTTTCTAATTTTCTTGACTTTTTTTTGTAATTGTCGTTTAGTTTTATTATATCCTAATTTCTATGAATGAATCTGATATTTACAATAATGATGGGGATTTAAGTAGACATAATAATTATTATTACAGTACAATACATGAATCCAATTAAAGCTATATAATCATAACAATTAAAAATACAATTTATTCAAATTTTATTACGATAACAATACAATACAAATACGATACATAATAAAGTGATGATAATTAACAATCATCCAACAAGCTGGAAATGAAATAAAACAGGATTTAATACAACTCAAGTGTTGTATATTTTTTGAAAATGAACATGACAGGAAAAAGACAAACCAACCACACTTTTGCTTAAGTAAATTAAAAGCAACTATTGTTTATTTCAAACATTCCCCAGGAATTAACAGCTCATATATTATGAAAAGCATATTAAAGATCTTCAATTTATTGTATGTGCCTTATTTTGCTCTGAATATTTGAATGATGAAGGTGCAATTTCATCATTTTATTTATATTTTGACAGATTCAATCAGTATCGAGTTAATCATGTTTTTAAGTTTGCCTCTGGCGTTTGTATATCCATCTTCCTC